>NC_058080.1:506500485-506849235 GCF_014858855.1 Bufo gargarizans
TGTTTCAGGGGGTTTATCCCCATCAGTATAGGGCAGGGCACTGGTTGGCTGACAGCTCTGTTTTCAGGGGGTTTATCCCCATCAGTATAGGGCAGAGCACTGGTTGGCTGACAGCTCTGTTTCAGGGTTTTTACCCCCATCAGTATAGGGCAAGGCACAGGTTGGCTGACAGCTCTGTTTCAGGGGGTTTATCCCCATCAGTATAGGGCAGAGCCTTAGCTGCAGTGGGGGTCAGGTAGGAGACAGAATCGCCATACACTATCAGAGACCCATCTGTTGTACTCCAATCGCCCGGGGTACGGTCCCGTGTACCGCATGTTTTACAGAGTGGAATTTTCTGCTGCAGCTTTCTCATGTATTTTGCTGTGGATTTCACACTAGGCATTGAGGAAATCGCAGCACAGCATATATATTGTGCTTCATTATTTTTGTATAATGCCTTTTTTTTTTTGTGGGGGGGGGGGGGAATCTTACCTTTTTAGAGGTTGGCTTAATATTGTATAAAGGCGGTCAGGAGCCTATAAGTCAGCGGAGCCCTAGCCTAAAGGCTTCTAACATCTAATATTTAGTGGCTGAATTCATACATGACAGGCTATCTTCTGCGTGTGGATTACCCTCTCCGTTCCCTAAACTGGGGGTGTTCACACCACCGCCCCATCACATCTAGTGTAACAGCTTTCATTCTCTTATGGGACAACATTATTCTTTGATTTAGGCAGGAAAGCTGGTTCTGAAGACAAGCCAGGTGTCTCTGGCCCTAGACGATAACCTGTCATAATAGTGATTTTCGGCTTAGCGCCCTGACATGAGCCTCTCCGCTGTAGCTTACGTGAGGCAGCTTCTGTCCTCTCCAGCTGGATGCTCACCAGCCCTCTGTCTATGGATTGCCCAGTTATTGCTTCCTAGCCTAGGTGTGATCCTCAGAAGGCTTAGCAGGGCGCTGATAATTAACTTGTTGTCATCTTTATTTTATTGAGCTCTGATATTAGATCATGATGAATCATTTTCAGAGCTGAGGTTTAGTGTCAGTCAACGAACCGAGGCTTCTTGTCTTTTGTACTCCCAGTAATCCCATGGGTGGAGGTGCTCCGAGGTGGGCTCTCCCATATTAAACTCAATGTGGACACATCGATCTATCCTTTTACATGAACTCTGCGTATGTGTTTTTTTTTCTTTTTTTCTTCTAGTTGCTAAACTTTTCTGTCATATGTGGGTGGTCGACTTTTTAAGATCTCTGTGATCTTGTAGAGCAGGCTGTTATGTAATTTATATAGTCTTGAAATAAAGGAATGACCTTCCTTTCTATGAACACTAATAAAATTCTGTCATCGGGGGCAGTAGTGAGGGGTAGGGATTGACCGATATTGATATTTTTTTTTTACAAACAGCTCCCTTAGGGGCTAGAACACTTGTCCTATTCACCCTGATAGAGCTCTATCAGGGTGAATAGGACCTCACACCGTCCCTGCTGCTCTGTGCTTTGTGCACACAGCAGCAGGGAGCTGACTATGGCAGCCAGGGATTCAGTAGCGTCCTGGCTGCCTTGGTAACCGATCGAAGCGCCAGGATTACACTGCTGGGGCTTCAATTGGAAGCTGCCACTGCCACCAATGAGGAAGGGAGGAATGAGGAGGGGACCTTGTGTCCACTGCCACCAATGACTAATACTGGGGTTTGGGGGTGGGGTGCACTGCGCCACCAATAAAGATAACTCGCCCATTAATTCAAATACAGGAGGCGGTTGCTGGCTGCAGAATCATATAGCCGCGCCCGACCTCTGAGCGATACCTGCAATCCGTGGCAGTTAACCCCTCCAGTTGCGGCAGGGATTAACTGCCGCGGGTGGCAGCTACTTGTCAGAGGTTGGGTGCGGCTATATAATTCTGTAGCCAGCAACCGCCTCCTGTTGAATTTGAATGAATTAGTGAGTTGACATCATTGGTGGCACAGTGACCACAGCCCCTCCCATCCTCCTCTGGTGGCAGCAGTGGCACAGGGGGGGGGGGGGGGGGGGGAGACACTGCTTCCATCTCCCCTGTGCTGCTGAGGGAACACGGATTGCACTGACAGCAACACGATTGATGTTCGCAATTCGTTATTGGCAAGGTTAGATGCCGATACCTATAACTTTGAAAATCCTTAATATCTGCCGATAATATTGGTAAAACCGATAATCGGACGATCCCTACCGGGGGATTTACATTTGTCATGTCGCCTGACGGTGCACCCGTGATTGACGGGCCAGGCAAAATAACTATGCAGGAACACAGTCCTCTCAATCGAGGAGAGGGAAGGGGTGCGCAGAGTGACTTGGGCCCACCCTTGTTGCACTTAACTGCTTCTTTACATATGGATTACAGTAGTTATCGGAGCTGTGACCTCCTAAGGGCTGAGCACCTGTGTGCCCAGGAGGAAAGATTGCAGAAAGTGTATTGTCAATTCAGTTTTTGTTTCTTGAAACTCGAAAACCCTTCAAAGGACAGCGGCCAATTACTACCAGATGTTGTACACTCCGTGTATAGTGCTGCCGAGTGTGCTGGACCTACTATATGGAAAGCCGTGTACCAGAAGCATCCTTAAGTATAGGAATGCAAACATTCCATAAAGTTTTTTTTTTTTCCAGTAATCTGTATAGCGCCACCTGCTGTTTGCCCTTTTTCTAGTTTCTCTATCCTGCTTATGGAGATGCAAGCACATACTGTGTTCCATCCTTTCATAACAGCCACCAGCTGCAGCAGACAGGACACTCTCTTCTCTTCCCCCCCCCCCCCCTAAGCTGCAGCAGACAGGACCCCCCCCCCCCCCAAGCTGCAGCAGACAGGACCCCCCCCCCCCCCCAAGCTGCAGCAGACAGGACCCCCCCCCCCCCCAAGCTGCAGCAGACAGGACCCCCCCCCCCCCAAGCTGCAGCAGACAGGACCCCCCCCCCCCAAGCTGCAGCAGACAGGACCCCCCCCCTCCAAGCTGCAGCAGACAGGACCCCCCCCCTCCTAAGCTGCAGCAGACAGGACCCCCCCCCTCCTAAGCTGCAGCAGACGGGACCCCCCCCTCCTAAGCTGCAGCAGACGGGACCCCCCCCCTCCTAAGCTGGCAGCAGACGAGGACCCCCCCCCCCCCCCTCCTAAGCTGCAGCAGACGGGACCCCCCCCCCCTCCTAAGCTGCAGCAGACGTGACCCCCCCCCCTCCTAAGCTGCAGCAGACGGGACCCCCCCCCCTCCTAAGCTGCAGCAGACGGGACCCCCCCCCCTCCTAAGCTGCAGCAGACGGGACCCCCCCCCCTCCTAAGCTGCAGCAGACTGGGACCCCCCCCCCTCCTAAGCTGCAGCAGACGGGACCCCCCCCCCTCCTAAGCTGCAGCAGACGGGACCCCCCCCCCTCCTAAGCTGCAGCAGACGGGACCACCCCCCCTCCTAAGCTGCAGCAGACTGGACCCCCCCCCTCCTAAGCTGCAGCAGACGGGACCCCCCCCCCTCCTAAGCTGCAAGGCAGACGGGAACCCCCCCCCCCTCCTAAGCTGCAGCAGACGGGACCCCCCCCTCTCCAAGCTGCAGCAGACGGGACCCCCCCCCTCCTAAGCTGCAGCAGACGGGACCCCCCCCCTCCTAAGCTGCAGCAGACGGGACCCCCCCCCCCTCCTAAGCTGCAGCAGACGGGGACCCCCCCCCCTTCCTAAGCTGCAGCAGGACGGGACCCCCCCCCTCCTCCTGAAGCTGCAGCAGCCGGGACCCCCCCCCCTCCTAAGCTGTGCAGTCTGCAGCAGACGGGACCCCCCCCCCCCTCCTAAGCTGCAGCAGACGGCGACATCCCCCCCTCTAAGCTGCCGCAGACGGACCCACCCGGACCCCCCCCCTCCTAAGCTGCAGCAGACGGGACCCCCCCCCCCTCCTAAGCTGCAGCAGACGGGACCCCCCCCCCCCCTAAGCTGCAGCAGACGGGACCCCCCCCCCCTCCTAAGCTGCAGCAGACGGGACCCCCCCCCCCTCCTAAGCTGCAGCAGACGGGACCCCCCCCCCCCTCCTAAGCTGCAGCGAGGGACCCCCCCCCCTCCTCAAGCTGCAGCAGACGGGACCCCCCCCCCCTCCTAAGCTGCAGCAGACGGGACCCCCCCCCCCCCTCCTAAGCTGCAGCAGACGGGACCCCCCCCCCCCTCCTAAGCTGCAGCAGACGGGACCCCCCCCCCCCTCCTAAGCTGCAGCAGACGGGTACCCCCCCCCCCTCCTAAGCTGCAGCAGACGGGACCCCCCCCCCCTCCTAAGCTGCAGCAGGACGGGACCCCCCCCCCCCTCCTAAGCTGCAGCAGACGGGACCCCCCCCCCCCATCCTAAGCTGCAGCAGACGGGACCCCCCCCCCCTCCTAAGCTGCAGCAGACGGGACCCCCCCCCCTCCTAAGCTGCAGCAGACGGGACCCCCCCCCCCCTCCTAAGCTGCAGCAGACGGGACCCCCCCCCCCCCTCCTAAGCTGCAGCAGACGGGACCCCCCCCCCCCCCTCCTAAGCTGCAGCAGACGGGACCCCCCCCCCCCCCCTCCTAAGCTGCAGCAGACGGGACCCCCCCCCCCCCTCCTAAGCTGCAGCAGACGGGACCCCCCCCCCCTCCTAAGCTGCAGCAGACAGGACCCCCCCCCCCCCTCCTAAGCTGCAGCAGACAGGACCCCCCCCCCCCCCCTAAGCTGACAGCTTGAAATAAATCAAGTTGAACAATTGGAGCAATAATTGGGGAGATCTCTGGATCCAAGTGAGGTACAGAGCTGGTTCTAGCCTTGTAAGAAAGAGATGGTCATCTACTAGATTATGTATGACTTTCATATTTTACATTAATCATGGCATAACCTCTTAGTTTTGCCTTGAATATAAAAGGAATCATTTGAGAAAATCTACATGGATGTGGAATAGTTGCAGCAGCAATGAAAGTGAGGAAGCTTGTATATATCAAATATCAGCCCTTTGATTGTGAGCTGCCAGTATGGCATTAGAAGGGTTAATGACTGTGATTTCCTGTACGTCTAGGAATTCGGAGTATTTACGTGCACCCTGGCACTGCGCTCCTGAGTCTTTCACCCTTTCTGATTGTGTCAGTGCATTTTTTGGTGTATAATTATTCCTGGGAGTCTTTGGCCGGGGGTTGCCTTTTGTAGACGTGACTAAATTCTGCAATTTTCCTCCTCCATTTATGGAAAGAGCTGAGGTTTTCCAATAATATCCTTGTCCATGTCTCCGGGGATTGTCAAGGTAAAAAGTTTACAGACGCTTTGCATCGAATTTGCCTTTGACTGGAATTTGTGCGGAGCCCTCTCTGGTGCACGGTGTCATTATATACTTTGGTGGTCAGAGACCTGGCAGGCGTTCGGGGAGCCGGAATTTTGGTTTGTAGCTATATAGAAGGTTTGCAGTTTTTCTTCATTTTATTGCTGAAATGCGCACATTCTTGCTAACTGTATGTGTAAATGGAGTTCTGTTTGCATCTGGTATAGGAATGGGAAGAAAACTGAAGCGGCCGAACAAATCCCTTTGACTATAATGGGGTCAATCAGAAGTCCATTACGCTGGACAACATACTACTACATGCCGTGCAGTGGTAATCTGTCCTGCGGCGGGGGTTTAGACCTGACCCTAGCCTTATGGGTACGGCTACTTTCACACTGGCGTTTCTGGGTCCGCTTGTGAGGTCCGTTTCAAGGCTCTCACAAGCGGCCCAAAATGGATCAGTTTAGCCCCAATGCATTCTGAATGGATAAGGATCCGTTCAGAATGCATCAGTTTGGCTGCGTTTAGTCTCCGTTTTTAGACGGTCACTAAAACTGCAGATTTTAGCATTTTGGTGACCAGCTAACTATATGCAGAACCTGACGGATCAGTTTTTCACTGACACATTATGGTGCAATTGAAAACGGATCCGTTCCCCATTGACTTTCAATGTAAGTCAAGACTGATCCGTTTTGACTTGGACTTTTTTTTTGAAAGAATAATGCACTCTCAGGATTACTTTCTTATTCATTGGTGAGCCCTAACCCCATTTCTTAAAAAATGCAAACTGATCCATTATGAACGGATACAAGCGTTTGCATTATTGGTGCGGATCAGTCTGTGCAAATACAAGACGGATCCGCACCAAAAGCGAGTGTGAAAGTAAGCCTAAACTGTTGGATTTTATTTAAAAACCTCAGTGCTGCTAATGTAAAAATAAAGAATTTCACATAGGTCCTTCACTGCTGATCCTGTGCTTTAATTGTTGCAGTTGACTTCTGCCATCAAGTGTGTGGGGTATGGGTGTCATGTAATTTTTTTTAAAATCAATAGGTTTGTAACACAACTTGTATAGCCTTGCTACCGGCCCATATGGAAGCTCCTTACAAATGTCATGTTATAGCATGCCACGTAGAGGAACCTTCCTATAGAAGTAATCATGTTCACATCATGCAGGCAGATTGTGCCTATATGCTATAACTATATGCCCACTTAGTGACGTGCTCCACTAGAAGTGATGAAAAGAAAATAGCCTGTGGAGGTCGTACCCATGCCCCACCCAAAAGAAAACAAGTTTAGGACCAGAAGATGGAGTAACGGGAGCCAGTGTGCAGGACCGGAGCAATGGGAAGCAGGTATCATCTCCTCAAGGATTCCCCTAACCCTGGGTTCACACCTGAGCGCTCTGTATGCGCGATTGTACCGGCGCATACATTACTTCATTATAAATAATATTCCCAAATACCTTACATTAGTTTTAATGGCTTGTTTTGTCTGGTGAGCTATAATCAGGGGAAACAAAATGGCCTCTGTCCTATTAGTACACACAAAACCTGTCCTGATCACACAGCAGGACAAGTTTAGAGAGCTGCCTCATTCTCTTCTCTGCTCTGCTTGTCAGGGATTATGATCCTGAATACAGATAATAAGATCTTTAGCTGAATCTCTGTAGGAATGGAGATCATGAGCAGATGTGGGTAATGACCACTTGTATGCAGCCTCCATTACCACAGTCTGTCCTGTCCGTCATCTCTGTAATTCGTGTCTCCTCATGAACTCCATTCCCACAGATATTCGGCTAAATATCATTAAACTGTATTCAGAATCATAATCCCTGACGAGCAGAGAGGTGGCAACTTTTTACCTGTTGCCAGTGTTGTGAAGTAACTTATCCTCCTGTGTGATTAGCACTAATCGGACGGCAGCCATTTTGTTTCTCCTAATAATTGCTCCCCAGACAAAACCAGCCATTACAACTAATGTAAGGTATTTGGGAATCTATTTATAATAAAGTAATATTTAGGTATTTTCATTTTCTTAATTCTCAGGGATCCCCTCTAAAACGTGAAACCAAACTCTACTTCGGTTCCGAGGGACTAGATGGAACAGAAACGCAGTTTAGTTTCAAGTTTAAGGCCCTTTGAACACGAGCGAGTATTCCATGTGGGAGCAGTGTGTGATGCAAACGCATCGCACCCACACGGAATCCGGACCCATTAATTTCAATGGGGCTGTGTACATGTGTGTTGGTTTTCATGCGGTGCATCAAAATCGCAGCATGTTCTATATTCAGCTATTTTTTTATTTTTTCATGCAACGCTGGCCCCATAGAAGTGAATGAGGCTGCGTGAAAATCGCATCCGCAAGCGAGTGCGGATGCGATGCGTTTTTCACGAATGGTTGCGAAGAGATGGTTTTTATCACGCGCGTGCAAAACGCATTGAACCCGTACGATAAAAACTGAATGTGATTGCAGGCAAAACTGAATGACTTTGCATGCAGAATCGCGCATTTTTCACTGAACGCATCCGGACCTAATCAGGACTCTTTAGAGAGTTTCCCTTGTAAAGGACATATAGGTGATAATGCTCAGTCCATTTTTAAAAGTGCATTTTCTTCATTGTTTCATTCACTTGAAGAACGTTCCTTCCGCTACTAGACTACTGAAGCACTGTAAATGCGCTATATATGGTCTTGTCTGGTTAGATGTATATTTTTCTTACTCTTCAGTTACATTAGTTGAATTTTCCAGTCATTTATGGAGATTACATCACTTTTACCTGCTTGGCTTTGTGGTGTAATGGAAAACTATGCCTTGCAGTGTGAGCCAGCGGCTTTCATGGCCCAGCCGTACCACCTAAAGACTACGGTCCTGCAGGTGTTTCGCTTTCTTTCCGCAGAGACTTTTATGGCCGCTTTCCCACTTTAAGGATGAGCAAGGGGAAACAATCGCTGGAAATGTTTAACTAGTTTCAGTGGAGAAAGGAGGAAAAGTGCTCTCTAAGGCCTCTTTCACACAAGCGAGTTTTCCGCGCGGGTGCAATGCGTGATGTGAACGCATAGCACCCGCACTGAATCCTGACCCATTCATTTTAATGGGTCTGTGTACATGAGCGTTGTTTTTCACGCATCAGTTCTGCGTTGCGTGAAAATCGCAGCATGTTCTATATTCTGCGTTTTTCACGCAGCCCTGGCCCCATAGAAGTGAATGGGGCTGCGTGAAAAACGCATTGCATCCGCAAGCAAGTGCGGATGCAATGCGTTTTTCACTGATGGTTGCTAAGAGATGTTGTTTGTAAACCTTCCGTTTTTTTATCACGCGCGTGAAAAACGCATCAAAACGCATTGCACCTGCGCGGAAAAAACTGAACACAAACTCAGACAAAACTGATGTTAAAGTGTTTGCGGAGTGACCCCTTATAGGTGGGTATTGTATACATGCAGGGCTCAATGGCCTTTTACACTGGGAGAGAACCTACATACAAACGCTCATTCCCGATCATTGTGTGACTGTATAAAGGTGCCGTCCATCACATTGCTCCTAAAACCATCATTTTTGGGCAGCAAACTGTCCCGTGTAAACGGGGATCTGCTGAACAAGAACCGATGAATATGTATGGGGGCGAGAGATCGCTGTAGTAATCGCAGAGGTGATTGCTGCATGTAAATGTTGACTATCAAGCCGGTATGTAGGGTCTCCTCGCATAGCAGTATTCATCTGAATGGGTCTTGCTGCCAAGGCCACCCCTATGTAGATGAATGGAACTGGTCTTCATTCGCAGGAAATTCTGCAAGTCGGCTATCTGTTCCCAAAACTTTGGTTTGACCTCGACATGATGTGGATCGCGTTTTGTTTTTCTGTGCGGACTCTCATGTGGAAACGCAGCAGAATAATACATTTCCAGCAAAATGTACGAGATATGACAAATCTCATGTATACTTCTTCTTTTTATTTATTTATTTTTCTTCCCTGCATAAACTGACCTGTCGCTTGGCTTCTGTGATCTGCTGCATGTCAACAGTTTGTGCGGTTTATGGTGCAGATTTCACCCTTTTCAATAGAAAATCCACAACAAAATCTGCAAGTTAACACATGCGAATATGGTGCGGAAACGCACGGAATTTAGTGTGGAATTTTGCAAGATAGCCCACAGCCGTGTGCAGATAGCAGAGTAGTCACATTTATTTCTCAGAATTGACTGCAGCAGCACATTCGTCTCTTGGGCTGTCTCCTTCAGTCATGTTCACATAACAGAAATTTTAGGGTCCATTCACACGTCCGTAAGTGTTTTGCGGGTTCGCAAAATATGGACACCTGCAATGTGCGGACCGCACATCAGACACCTAAAATAGAAAATGCTTTTTCTGGTCCGCAATTGCGGACAAGAATAGGACCTGTTCTATTATTTTTTTTTTTTAGGAAGTGAATGGGTCCCATATTACGGACATGTGAATGGACCCTTAATCTGATTTTAGGGCTCAAGCACACGGCCGTTGTTTCGGTCAGCATCCGAGCCACACTTTTGCGGCCCGGATGCGGACCCATTCACCTCAATGGGGTCTCGAAAGATGCGGACAGCACATTGCTCTGTTCAGTGGCCCCGCAAAAAAAAGAGCTTGTCCTATGCAGACAAGAATAGGCATTTCTATCATGGCCCACCCGATGCGGAACACACACTGCCGGCATCTGTGTTTTGGGTCGGGATCTGCAATTTGCACACCCCAAAACATGGCACTTCCGTGTGCATAAGCTCTTAGGCTTATTTTTTGCACAGAAGTCCCCTGAGAACAAAGCAGGGAAGCTGCAGGGGAAACAGATCTTCAGGAGTTTATCAGCAGACAACATATTATGTCTTCACTGCATCTCCTGTCTCCTCCAGGATCCTTGGCTTGGACTTTGATGTTCCTGAGTGTTGTCAACTAAAGACGCTACCCGTTGGTGTGAATTATGGCCGTATTTGATGGTCCTAATGTTGGAACCAATCCTTTCGGGTTCTGTGACTGCCTGGTGTGGTTAGTTTTTAGCGCACCATTAGCTTCATCTAGGTCGCCATCATAAAAATGTGTTGTCCCTGCAGAGTCTATATGTATTGATGTTGGTGAGGTGGGAAGGGATTAGTGTGCAGGTTGACATGACTAAGGGCTGTTTCACACGAGCGGATGCTGTGCGTGACATCCGCTCCGTGAATGACAGCCAAGACCCGATGCAGACTGCAGAAGCACGGAGCAGTAACATGACTGATAATGCTCCGTGCCTCTCTGTGATCTCTTTACTATGAAATCACAGTGACAACTTTATCTGACTGTGATTTCGTAGTAAAGAGATCAGAGAGGCACGGAGCATCATCAGTCATGTTACTGCTCCGTGCTTCTGCAGTCCGCATCGGGTCTTGGCTCTCCGTCAAGCACGGCATCCGCTCGTGTGAAACAGCCCTAACTTTGTATCCAGGAGCATGCACTCCTTTAAGGAGCACCGGCCGAGCTGCCTCCACCCGTGGCTTTGCCATGTGCTCTGAATCCCATAATTTAGCATTAAAATGTCAGGCACGTGATCCATAGCTGAGAAGATTAGAGGATAATGTGAATTCGCATACCAGCCTTCTTTCCTGACTTGCTGGAACAGTGAAAGCCCCCCCCCCCCCCCCCCCCCCCCAACCTATTAGTACCAATCACTCATCATCCTCGGATTACATCAACTTTCATTGTTCAATCTTTCATTTGCCGTAGATCAAATACAATGTTGCCCTGTCTGACTATACTGTAATTCCTCACATTGCTTTATGTGGGTAATATGGGGATAATAACAGGTTAGGACAAACCTGCTCTTCAAATACTGAGCGAAAAAAAGCAGAGCACGTGAAATTCATGTTAGAATACAGTGACTATTTAAATGGATTCAAGTCTGGTCATGTCATTTTTAATGTAAAGCTGGTGAAACCTCTGCCCATGTTTAGAATGCCAGCTGTGATGGTGGCATCTGAGCAGCTAGTCCTTAAAGGGCTTCTGTCACCCCACTAAAGTCATATATTTTTTTTTTTGGCTAGTTACATTCCTTATAGTGCGATATATGAGAATATAATGTTGTTACTTACTTTCATGCGGCCGTTTCTTGAGAAAACGAAGTTTTATAATATGCAAATCAGGTCTCTACCAGCAAGTAGGGCGTCTACTTGCTGGTAGCCGCCTGCAAAAAACCGCCCCCTCGTCGTGTTGATTGACAGGGCCAGCCGTGATCTCCTCCTCCGGCCGGCCCGGTCAGCATTTTAAAAATCGCGCGCCTCTGTTCATTCGGCGCAGGCGCTCTGAGATGCGGAGGCTCGTCTCCTCAGACCTCCCTCAGTGCGCCTGCGTCGATGACCTCACCGAAAGAGAAGACGTCATCGGCGCAAGCGCACTGAGGGAGTTCTGAGGAGACGAGCCTCCTCATCTCAGAGCGCCTGCACCGAATGAACAGAGGCGCGTGATTTTTAAAATGCTGACAGGGCCGGCCGGAGGAGGAGATCACGGCTGGCCCTGTCAATCAACACGACGAGGGGGCGGTTTTTTGCAGCGGCTACCAGCAAGTAGACGCCCTACTTGCTGGTAGAGACCTGATTTGCATATTATAAAACTTCGTTTTCTTAAGAAACGGCCGCATGAAAGTAAGTAACAACATTATATTCTCCTATATCGCGCTATAACGAATGTAACTAGCCAAAAAAAAAAAAAAGACTTTAGTGGGGTGACAGAAGCCCTTTAAGGCTACTTTCACACTCACGTTTTGGGCGGATCTGTTAGGGTACTTTCACACTAGCTTTTTTATTTTCCGGTATTGAGTTATGTCCTAGGGACTCCATACCGGAAAAAAACTGATCAGTTTTATCTTAATGCATTCTGAATGGAGAGCAATCCGTTTAGGATGCATCAGTTCAGTCCCTCTTACGTTTTTTGGCCGGAGAAAATTCTGCAGCATGCTGCAGTTTTCTCTCCGGCCAAAAATCCCAAACACTTGCCGGAATGCCGGATCCGGCATTAATGCCCAAGTGTTCTGGCAAAACCGATCAGTTAAATCTTTGAAAATAAATACCGGATCCGTTTTTGCGGATGACAACCGGAAATACTGATCCGGTATTGCAATGCATTTGTGAGACTGATCCGCAGTAGCGTCCAGATTGAACTGTCTGCCGGAATACTCTGCTGCAAGTGTGAAAGTACCCTTAAAATAATACAACCGCATGCATCCATCATGAACAGATCAGTTTTTTTAATCTGTAACACAGCCAAGACGGATCCATCATGAACTCCATTGAAAGTCAATGGGAGACGGATCCATTTTCTATTGTACCAGATTCCGTCAGAGAAAACGGAATTGACTTACATTGTGGGTCATGATGGATCCTGCAGTCAGCGTTTTGGTATCTGCCTCTAAAGCGGAATGGACACGGAAAGGAGGCAAACAGGCATTCAGAGCGGATCCTTTCCCATTCAGAATGCATTGGGGCTGAACTGATCCGTTTTGGACCTCTTGTGAGAGCCCTGAACGGATCTTGCAAACGGAAAGCCAAAACGCCAATGTGAAAGTAGCCTTAGTCAGTAGGGTTTAGGATAAAAAAAAATTTATTTTTTATTTTTATTTTTTATATAGTGATTTTGACAGAGCAGAAAAAGGACCTCAGACCTTCCTAAGCTACTGTAGTTCTATAGGCTAGATATCTGGGTACAGTGCCCATGCATCCATGCCAACCTCTCCTACAGACGCTCTGTTCTCAAGATTAGTGGGGGTACCAGGGATCTTACCACTTCTAACCCTTACCAGAGGCTTATTTGCATATAATAAAACATTTTATCATCAAAACGGGCACATATGTACATGAGACCAACACAGATGCCTTCAGCTGCCAAGCGCACATGTAACGGGCCAGCCAGTGTCATAGGTACAAATCTGCTGACAGATGCCCTTTGTTGGTTATGTATGTGGCCCTAAAACCAGCCAAAAATGGACTTGGTTTAGTTTTTTTTATCAGCGACGTGCCATAATCCGGTCTGTACAATTGGCTTCAAGCAAAAATACTTGTCACACAATCTGACGTCTATGGCGCCTGCTTAATTGACCTGTGTAGTCCACTCCATGTCACGTAATAGTCCATTATAGCACTTTACTGTGCCACCACCTATATCCCTGATTACGGCAGGAGCTGTCCGCTGATGAGAAGAACTGAAAGTCCTGTACTTTCTATTGTTTAGGCAATTAACTTAATTTGTCTCAAAAGCCTTTGTCAGATGAAGGTGCCTCGTATAGTTTAATTGGCTTCTTGTTACTGGTGTTGTGAAATGCTTGGTTTCATCAGTTAGGCTCATGTTCATTTACTAGACTAATCGTCAAGTACAACCGTTGCCAATTTAACTTCTGCTTCCTTTTCTGACCCTGGCAGTAGCAGTCGGATGAGCACTTATCTCAGTGATGTCCTATGCTAATGGCATCGAGCTCGGATACCCGGGCCGAGTGTTCATATGGATGTTCACGCCTCAAAGCTGCCCTCTAAGTCTTGTCAGAAGAGCAGGACAAGCGGAGAGCTTTTTTTTTTTTTTTTTTTTTTTTTTTTTATTATTAATTAACAAGTTTTCAATATACAGGGGAAAAAAAAAGAGAAACCCATAAAGGGATGAGTACGTGCAATCCCATTGGACATTCAGAAAGATATGAAGACACTTTCCATAATTGACATCCAGTTTTCAGTAATGAAGCACACGATACAGAAATATACCCTTTCATATGTAACGATCATGTGGGTTATATCTGAAATCAATGTTGCTTATGTCTGTGTTGGTGTACTTTGAGGCAGATTAATCTAATGTCACATGTTGTGTAATTTGGCTCATCTTTAAAGCGAACACGTCTGTCTAGAAATGCTACTCCGGTTTTTTACACCACTTCCCTATTGGACTGACTTGTATGCAGTGATAAAACTGGAGTGAAACTAACATGGCTGACCACACTAGCGTTCCAGCCCACTTTTCGAAACTGAAGTGGTGTAAGAATCAAAATAATTGACCTCAAGAAGCTTTCTGAAGGCAGGAATCTGGAGTGCAGGTAAATTTTCCCATCAGTTTCAGTCCAGGTGCCATTCTATAGGAGCCGTTCCCCGCAATGTCTGGTGATGCCGTCTTTCAGAGGTCGCACTACATTTTTTCCAAAAGAGTAAAAATACTCCTCTTACTGTTTTTGACGAGTATTTTCAGCTGAAGAAGAGTACGAAAGTTGAAGTAATCAATATATAGAATACATAGGGCTAAATAACATGAAGAGGCTGCTAGTTATGCAGGAAACCTTTTTATAAATGGCAAATTTAGACAATTTTACATTCCTGACTTTCGTGCAATTTAAAAAACTTGTGCTTTCTCCATCATATTTAAAATATAACGCAGCCAAACTGGCAAATTATCAGTGCTCTGCATCTCCAGTATTACATTGGCCCATCGGCACCATGATTAACCCCACAATAGGGGATCTGCTGTGTCGATCCAGTGCCCACACATGAGATGACCGAGCAGAGCAGAAATATCTTTGCTGGGATGATGCTGATGGGGCAAAAAAAATATAGGATACACAGAGCACTGCATTAACATGATATAGACTGATCACTGCACTCAGCCAGAACATGCTGGTGCAGTATTCAGTTAATCCACAGGCTCTTGCTGAGCACCTGAGCTGCAGCCTGTTGGTGCAGTGATCAGCGAGTCCTCTGCAATGCTCAGAGCTCTGGACTTGCTGATCACTGCACCAGCAGGCCCTGGCTGAGCACGTAACACAGGGAGAACACAGCATCGGACTTTACATTCGGGTGTCAAAACTCCAAGAGGTATGATGACCTCTTATCTGGCACTCACCTCTGATGTCGGCAGCTGGCTCCGCAGTCAAAAGAATGCAGCCACCCTGCACTCTAAGTGATCCCATTACCCTGGGGCAGAGCAAAGATCAGTGCTCTGCCCGTCCACAGCTCCTTATCAGCTTGTCCTCAGGGGCTGCTCTCCTGTCTTCATGGATCTTTCCTCTGCCAGCCACTAGTTGGCCTACACATTCAGGGACTCTGGAGAAGCAGCAGCCTCCCTCCCTAATAACAAGCTCCTTACTTGCTGCCAACCCTACACCTGCGTGTAAGGAGCTTAGCTATTGGATGTTTTGGGCAGCAGCAGTATTGCTGAGCTGCCCATGAGCTTCACAGCGTGCAATGCGCCAGCTAACTGCATGAAAAGCCTTAATGCGTATTTTTTTTAAAGTGTAAAATTGCCTGAACAGGCCTCCTGTGACGCTTGGACAGGCGTTATTGCGACCTCTGCCGTCTGATGTTGTGGCACACGGCACTTGTCTGAGTGTAGCTGCCATGACAGCACAGACTTTCCTAAGTGCAGAAGATATCCTGCATGGCAACCGATCAGATTCCACCAGGAGCTCTGAAAAGTGGAATCTGGTTATGGACAGTTTTCCTTTACACCAGTTTTGCTTACCGATTCTGTATGTCTGGCCCACCTGGTGAATGTGTGTAATTCTATTGGACACCAGTTTTCTATTTTAGTGTGTAAATCTCATGCCTATGGCCAGTTGTCTAGTACGTGCTAACAGGTCCTTCTCTGCAAAGATCCTGTATTTCTGGAGCTCGTTCTTGGCCATTTCTATGTATAATTGCGCTTGCTACATGGCTATATTAGGACTCGTAACATCTCCGTGATTAGACACTTACCACGCGTTATCAGCAGTGCACCAGATTCCTCCACTTCATATACGTCAAGCTAATAACATCAGGAAACGTGCAATTATGGTAAATGCAGACATCAACCTCTGTTCTCAAGCTGATGGGAGTAAGTCAAGAAAAGTTCCCTAGGCTGGTTCACACAAGTTTTTTTTTTTTTTTTTTTCTTTTTTCTGTGGGGTAAAATAATAATGGCCTATAACCTTTATGGACTAAAAGGGCATTTATTATTATTTATTAAAGCGCCATTCATTTGACAATGCTGTAAATATGAAAAGAGGTATACATACATAATACAGGCAATTGCACTAAGCATGAACAAGATGAGTTACAAACTGGTACAGAAGGAGAGAGGGCCCTTCCCATGAGGGCTTACAATCTACATGGTATGGGAGAAGGACACAGTAGGAGAGGGTAAAGGTGTTCATGGTGGTATAGAGGCAGCGGGGTCACTGGTTGTAGGCTTGTCTGAAGAGGGGGGGTTTTCAGGTTTCTTTTGAAGGATTTCACTGTAGGTGAGAGTCTGATATGCTGGGGTAGCGAGTTCCAGAGTGTGGGGGATGCACGGGAGAAATCTTGGAGGCGATTGTGGGAAGAGAGGAGGTCTTGTGAGGATCGGAGATTGCGTGTGGGGATGTATCGGGAAGGTAGCTTAGAGATGTAGGGAGGGGACAGGTTGTGGACGGCCTTGTATGTATTTATTAGTACTTTGAAGTGAATTCGATGGGCAATGGGGAGCCAGTGAAGGGATTGGCAGAGGAATAACTGGGTGAGAGGTGGATAAGGCTACTTTCACACTGGCGATTTGGCTTTGTTTTGTGAGATCCGTTCAGGGCTCTCACAAGCGGTCCAGAACGGATCAGTTTTGCCCTAATGCATTCTGAATGGAAAAGGATCCGCTCAGAATGCATCAGTTTGCCTCCGTTCAGTCTCCATTCTGCTTTGGAGGCGGACAACAAAACTCTGCAAGCGTATGGAAGAAGTGATTGTCACAATGGGGAGTGGGGGAAACTCCCCACCTTACAATGAGGAGGCAACTTCGAAGCAACAAGGCCAGGAGGAGCAGGTCACCTCCTACAGCTTCCCTAATTCTGGCCCTGACTCCTAACCGTATGAGCCAACCCAGATGGTAGGGGGGCTCATACTCCGGAACCTCTGGGCCCTACTAACCCTCAAGAAATCCCTGGACTAGGAGCAGGGTAAAGACTACCTGTTCCTCCAAAACACGGATGAACAGGAGTCTCCACCGGCCAAGCAGCAAAGTAAAAGGACACCAAGTAGAATGACAGGTAAGTAACCAGTGGCCAGAGACAACTGAACCAAGAACAACAGTAAACCTGGTCACTTGCCTGCCTCAGCTGCTGGAAGGAACCAAAGAAGACGCCATAGAAAACTGGAACCCATACAAACGCACTGCCATCCAACACCATAAGGATGCAGTACGTACAGACACACAGGGACCAGCACTCCAGCAACTGCACATCCTAGAATTCTGGTTTACCCCTCCGGGAAACCAATGGGTCCCCCCTTTCAGAGGATACAACGTAAGACGGGAATGTCTAGCAAACATGCTGAACACCAAACTAGACATACAAACACCCAGAACATAACCCACTCCAAACAATAAGGATAGGAATGGAAGGAGAAACCGGGATGACAACGAGCAAGGTCCTAGTCCAACAAAGGCAGTAGAACCACTGCCCCCAGCCAGCAAGCCACAGGTTTTTATCAAGCTTGCGGCCACACCCAGGAAACGCCTTAATCCTCACTAGCCAGAAGATTAACCCCTTGCTGACCAAACAGCAGGTTGGCACACCTTAAAGGGGAAGTGCACGTGCATTCCACAAACTACACGTTGCCCCTAGCAACCGCATCACGGTCAAACACCCAATATGATTGTGACAGTGATATTGGGTGATTACTGGATAAAGAAGATGGGTCAAGTAAAGGCTTTTTGAGGATGGGTGTAATGGTAGCATGTTTCAAACCAGAGGGGAAGACTCCAGAGGTTAGTAAAAGGTTGAAGAGATGAGTCTATTATAGGGTGACCTCAACACATTGCCGTAAGTTAAAAGTGACACCTCATTAATGGTGCTCAAGGCAGCGATCTCAGAAAATCCATAATTTTACCATATTGGTGAAGGGATTCATTTAGGTCTTCAGTAGTTTGGTTCAGCAATTCCAAGCAGTGAGCTTCGATTCGTGGACTATGTTTAGGATGAACCACATGTTTGTGATTTCTGTAGATGTTCACAGCTATAGCAGATATGTCTCTGGAGTGTAGATGGAACCCGGAGTACCTAGAGGAAATCAATGCAAATGCTGGGTTACCGTGCCAAACACCAGGCAGATGTAGCCCTGTACATATTCAAGCTCATGGTCCTAGTGATAATCACTAAGCCATGTGTAACACTCAGTTATTTGCTCCTGTTCATTTTATGACCTTGCAGAATTCTGTGGACACTATAGTTGGTTTGGCCAGGTAGGTGATATATGATGGATGTGTTTTGCAGTTGGTCCTAATATAGTTTGTTTGCCTCCCAGAGTGTGCAAAAAGCAGTAGGTGTAAAGACCACTACAATGCTGATGTAGGTTTCATACAGCCTATATGACTAAAGGTTGGGCAGCATTGGCTATTAAATGACAAATCTTTTGACCAGACTAGATTATCATCATTGTCCTCCTTTTCTCCAGCGATGAGAACGGTGTTAAAGGGGTATTCTATTATAAAGAGACTATGTAGGGCTGTGTTGGGGTTGGTCACCTCATGGATCCCCTACCATCCGATCCTTAGGATCTTTCAGATTAATATCCATTAGAATAACAATTCACACACAACACCCTTTTTAAAGGCTATGTACACCTTTGTATGCAAATTATTTTTAGTACTGCATTTTACTCATTTTTGGCTAAAAATCTTTTTTTTAAATTGGTCTTTAATAAATATATTGAGCCGTTCTGTCACAAAGGGTTAACTGTTTATCTAGCTGTGTGATTGGTACTTCACTTTGTGGCAGTCTAATATCCTTTATCTTGAAACTACTGAGAGGTCATAAACACTTATTTAAGCCACATTCTTATCAGTAAGATGAGAAGTGAGCTATAATGAGTGTTTATAATGTCAGAGATGATGAGCCCATCAGACGGGGCAGAGAGAAAATTCAGATCCCTCTATTAGAGCATCTCAGCTCTGTAAAGAAAAAAGGGTTCCATATTTGTAATAAAGACCAATAAAATAAAAAAAAGTACAATGCAATAATAAAAAGAATTGCCCCTTAAAGGGGTTGTCTCTTAATAGGCAATGGGAGCATATTGCTAGGATGTGCCCGCATTGTCTTATAGGTGTGAGTACCACCACTGGGACTCGCACCTATATTGAGAACGGAGCCCCGCAAGGCGGTGGCTGGAAGACTCTGATCCATGCGCGGCCCCTGCTCCTATTCATTTCTATGGGGCTGACAGGAATAGCCGAGACAGCGCTCTGCTATTTTTGTCGGCCCCATAGAAAATTAATGGATGGCGGCTGCGCATGTGCAGTGCTCCCTGCTTCACTTGCGGGGCTCCGTTCTTGATATATCCTAGCGAGATGCCCCAATTGTCCATGATGAGACGACCCCTTTAAGGTGTACATAGCCTTTAAGGTCTCAAAGTGAAAGTCCCCCTTTCAAAGAGGTTTTTGACAAATGTATATAACCTCTATGGATGCACTCAATCGGTGTTTTCTCAGTATCCTATACACTTCTATGGAGAGGTCTGCTGGCATTCTTGGCCACTGCTTCATATGTCTCCTCCAATAGTCATACATGCCAACTCTCCTGGAATGTCTCTGAGACTCCTGAGAAAAGGGAGATCTTCTGGACTTTCAGAGAAGTTGGCAATTCTACTCCTGAGACCAGTATGGGGGGGGGGGCTTTTTTTCTTCTAGAAAGCAACCCTCCATGTATTTTTTAACTTTGGGGTGCCAGGGTGCTGTTATTAGATGCAGTCCTAGCCCTCAAATGTGGAAACAGAGTGGGGGTGCCACACAGCGGGAAGGATATATGTAAAACGGGTGCTTTACCCAACAACAAAAAAATGTAAACCATGTGCTGCTGTCCTCGTTTTCTTGGATGGCATCTGACAAATGTCATTAGTTGACAACCGTGTTCATAGGGGTCCCAGCAGTAGAGATGTTCAGGCTCGTTCACATCACCGTTATTAACAGAAGTGCCGGATTTGGCAAATAGCTGACACATTTCTCCACGATTTTTAACGAACTCTTTGACGGAGCCTCCAGCGTGGATGTGAAAGAGCCTTATATTCATGTAATCTGTATTTCTATTTAGTGTCAGATCCTCATGCTTTCATTTGAGTCACGTATGTACAGTGTAAATTTTCCCAAACCATGTTGAATTTAAAGCGCCATTGACCCGGAGCCTGATCTTTCTATAAATGTCTGGGAAATGACTGTACTATATGGTACTGTCCATGGAAAATATCTGCTCTCCTTGTGTCGCCTACTAGGTCGCCAGCACAGTTTACTGCAGCTTACAACATATGTAATGCGTACTTATGGACAGTCGTCTTTGATATGGCTGGGCAGTTTAGACTGTGTATCATGAAATGTATACAAGGCACATGAGAGGTTCCTTCTGTAGGATGAGGAGGTTGTAGGCTGGAGGCCAGACGCTGAAGTGTCATGGTGTTGTACGTTATCTGCACGACTGTTTCCTGATCTGCCCTCGTGTCATTCGTTGATAAGGTTGCATTTCTTGGAGAGGACAGGGAATGGCAGTTCTTTCGGAGGACATTCTCCTGCAGCTTTTTGTGTTCCTTGCACATCACCGACACCTTTTTGTGCAAGCCTGTAAAATATATCGTGGTGGTCTGTGGCTGATAGGACCGTGCTGAGACCTTGCTAGGCAGGCATCATGCTATCTGAGACTGTCCACACGATCGTAAATGGTACTTTTCCTTTTTAGGGCAGAGGAGCACTATGATTAACAGGCTTTCAATGTCCAAGAGAAACAAGCTGCAGGAACCTTTTTCGTTATTTTTTGGCACTAATACTGATGAGTGTTCTGGCCATGAGCGGCATTGTGTGACTGTATTGTGATGATGGGTGGTTGATGATGAGCAATAACCTGTCCTCCTGGGAGTTTAGGGCCTACTAGTGGAATTGATTCTATAGCTGCATGTGGACATATTCGCTGTTCTGTTCTTGGTCTTACCACACCTGAACATTCTGCCAAACAGGGCTGTATTGTGTGTTGCCATATCTCACAGTAAGGCCTCATGCACACGACCGTTGTTTGGGTCCGCATCCGAGCCACCGTTTTTGCGGCTTGGATGCAAACCCACTCGCTTTAATGGGGCCGCAAAAGATGCGGATAGCACTCTGTGTGCTCTCCGCATCCGTTGGTCCGTTCCGTGGCCCTGCAAAAAATAGAATATGTCCTATTTTGCAGACAAGAATAGGCATTTTTATTGCAGAGCGACGGTTTGCGGACTGCAAAAAAAAAAAAAAAGCACGCTCGTGTGGATGAGGCCTAAGGCCGAATGCACACCGCCGTGGAACACGGACGTGAGCGGTCCGTGGTATCCCGGCCTGGCATCCTGCTGACAGCTGGAGCCCACGGCGTCATTGGTTGCTATGACGCTGTGCGCTTCATGCCGCCACTGCACTACAGTAATACACTCGTATGATCTATACCAGTGTATTACTGTAGAGCAGCGGCGGCATGAAGCGCACAGCGTCATAGCAACCAATGACGCTGTGCGCTCCAGCTGTCAGCAGGATGCCAAGCCGGGATACTACAGACCTCTCACATCCGTGTTCCACGGCCGTGTGCATTCGACCTAAGGGTGCATTCACACGACCGTAGGTGTTTTGCGGTCCGCAAATTGCTGATCCGCAAAACACTGATGCCAGCCGTGTGTGCGTTCTGCAGTTTGTGGACCACACATGGCAAGCGCTATTTAGAGAATGCCTAAGCTTGTCTGCGGACAAGAATAGGACATGCTCTATCTTTTTTGCGGGGCCATGGAACGGAACAACTGATGCGGACAGCACACGATGTGCTGTCCGCATCTTTTGCAACCCCATTGAAATGAATGGGTCTGCCCCCGTTCTGCAAATTTGCGGAACAGTTGCGGATCCATTTATACAGTCGTGTGAATGCACCCGAATATTGATGACTTGTCATTAGGATATGCTATCAGTATTGATCATGGGGATCTGAACTCCAGTTCTCCCGCTAATAACAATTAAAGCAGCGCCATGACCACGGTCATCAACCATTTTATCTCCTAAATTCCAACAGTATTTGATAAGAAGTTGGAGGACAAAGCTCTGTTGGAAGGGGGCAACATGGTGAGAACTCCACAACACCGTTACTGCAGCCCTTGGGGGCAGGCATCAGGTGCTCCTAGTATCTTCAGTAGAAGGTCCTCTACTTCATGGTTTATTAAATCCAAAAATCTTTATTCCACAACTTTAACAGTTTAGCCCATAGTACAGTAAGTACGGCTAATGCGTTTCGGACATCATGCACCTTTCATCATAGCTATGTATAGGGGTTATTACTTAATGAATCTAAAAAATGAAACTCGCACATCATATAATGCCGTCTTTCTAACAAAGCTAGCATCAACCCTGTACCTCACATGGATCCAAAGATTTCCCCATTCATTGCTCCAGCTGCTGTGATGAATTTATTTCAAGCTGGTAAATTAGGGTGCTGGTGGCAGTTAAAGGGTGGAACTGAGCATGTCTGACCACCTCTGAGAGTTGATAGAAACAAGGAAAAGAACAAACAGCAGGTGGCGCTATACAGGTACATTTTATTGAATAACTCAGTGGCTATACAAAATGTTTAATTGCATGCAATTACCAAAAATATTCAGATCCAGGTGCTGGTTTGAAAGGTGTAGACTTTATTAATAATAATAATAATAATAATAATAACAACAACAACTGTGTGGAATAAAGATCTTTGGATTTTATAAAAGGTGGAGACCTGGACCCACTGTGACTTGTGGACTGTGTGGTGATGGAGGGAATATCACATTGGGGGAGCTGTTCCTTTTTGCCTTTTTCTACAGTTTTGCAAGGCCTGGAGTGACCATAGAGGAGGGTTAGAGGGCGAGTCAGGACTAGGGGCCTGCTGCATCACATAATGGTCGCAGGGCACAGCTCTCTACCCTGTCCGCTGGGCGCCTAATAACTCTTATTTTGTTAGAAATTTCACCACTGTCCATTTGCTACTGAGGCCAGGGATTGATTGCAGCAGTCACATGGGTATATGAGCCCATCACTGCTGAAGCCAAGTAAACAGATCAAAAGGGAGGACCACTGGAATGGTGAGGGAATAAACTGGTGAGTAAGTTTTTATCATATCCCCCCAGTATGACAACCCATTTTAATGGGTTCTGTTTGTGGTGATGAAAAGGGGAAACTTGCATAGGCCAATGTGATGAATCTTGCTATTTCCATTGTTTGATATGACGCCTAACCTGGCTTTATTGCGAGTATAATAAACTTGTGTGCTGCGCGATATTGGTCTGTTATGGTACGTATATGACCAGTGGACTGCTCTTACCACTCAATAGATGTAAGAAGAATTGACCCTCCATACTTGTGTGTCCCAGCTCCACTTTGGACATTGTTACATTTGCAGGAGGACTATATTTCTCATGTTAGGTCTCTGTGGACGTTGAATGGTTGTATTTTGAGTCTTATCTCCTTTTTCCGTTAATCTCCCTTTTGATTCACACGTTTGTCACGGTGCTCTAGTTTCTCTGTTTTTCCTCTGCTTCCAAGCGTGACTTTCAGGCTGTGAAGAGTCAGGATTAAACCATATAAGGAAGAAGTGCGTATCTGACAGCATCTTCCTCGGATCGCTCCCCCATGCTTTCCCTCTACTTATTTCCTTCCTCTTTCATCATCACAAAATTCACTGACCACTCACGTTTGGAAATTAGGAGCTGGTATTGCCGGACACTCTTTCTTTGTTCTGTGTGACTCACATTATGGATCTAGAAAGGAAACGTCTCTTTTTTTTGGGATTGGTGTCTCGGATTCCTTTACTATGTAGTAGTGACTATATGCTGAAATTAAAGGGCTCACTTTTGTACGTTTGCCACAAATACTATCCCGATGCTCGAGCACAGTTTAGTTTCCGTTGGACGAGTTCCTGAGGGATTGTTTTCCTGAAATTTTCTTTAACCCTTCATCTGCCAGCCAGGCTTGCAGACCAGCTGGTTCATGAATGATTGGTAATAGATGGAACCATATTTATGTTAGGTCAATGAACGCTTTATTGCAGTATCGGATGTATTACCCAATTCTGTAGATTGTCCAGGGATACAGAAAGGGGTCTACCACCATGGCTGTTGGGCTGCGCAGTTCATCACAATTCAACCAATGGACCGGTTTGCTGGAGACCCTTTTTCCTAGTCCTGGATAATCCCTTTAAACATACTGCAATGTTAGAGGGGGCAAAGAGGGAAGTCAAGGGTTTAACTATTTGTTACATACATTTATCTTGAACTGGAAAGCTTAGTGAGTGCTTTATTCCAGTAACAGCATCTTTAATCCCAAGGTTGTCCAGACTCTAGATATTAATGACCTATCCTTTCAATATCTGATTGATGGGTGTCCAAACTACAGCACCTTCACCCATCAGCGGTTCTCGGCATCTGCCAGGATCTGATATTGATGACCTATCCTAAAGATTGGCTCTTGATATCTAAAGCTTAGTAACAAGGGGTTGTCCAATTATAAACATGTAACCCCTATCTACAAGATGTGTCTTGATTGGTGGGGGTCAAACTGCTGGGGCCCCTGCCAATAAAAAAAATTGAGGCACGGTGTTGAAAGAAGAAATTGGTTTAAAAGTTAGTGATTATTCGAAACCCAAAAACTTTTGCAGGACAGCTAGATAGGGTGGTATAGATCTATATAGAGATATATATCTATTAAAAAAAAAAAAAAGTTTTCAGTGAGTCCTAGTTCCAGAGCTTTGGCTCCAGTCTTTGCGGCTTTCGCTCCCTGCCAGACTAGAGCTGACATGAGGCCCAGATCACCTGCATGTCATCTATGAAGCCATTTATTGGCTGGCAGCGGTGATGTGCATGTTGCTGGCACACAACACTTCTGTTACAGGATCAGAAGAAGCAGAGAAAAGAGCTGTGGAGGTGGAAACGGGATCCTCCGAAAAGTTTAGTTATCACACCCTCCTTAGCCGACCTGACAAAAGTTTTTGGGGGTTTGGCCAATCCCTTTAAGCTTGGGTTTACCTACACTGATTCCTGACCAGTCGCATTGATCTTACAGATGGTGCAATATGTCTGAGATGGATGTTCACACACACACACACACACACACACACACCAGCACATCCCAGTTTACACAAGGAGATGTGCTGCTGACAAACAATTTTATTTATGCCCGCATAAGATATAATCAGCTGGCAAACAAGCTTGTAAATGGCTGACTGGCAGACACGTTTACATAGGGTGACGAGCAGGAACGTTTGCCCGATCATCGCATGTCAATGGGTCTTTCGGACCATACACACAAGCTGATGATCAGTCCAATGATTGCTTGTACAAACCTCCATTTCCTGGTGTAAACATGTCTGCCGTTCAGACAGGCGATCCCTCGTTGTGGATGATTGCATCTTTTATGTGGACATATAGTAATAATAGTGTCCCAATTAACCAGTCCATGCAATTGTAGTTAAACAAGCTCCCATCGATTTACTGTACCGTTCAATACGTGTTAGGGCAGACTGTCCAGTGTAAATGGGCCCTTAAAGAGGTTGGCCCGCCTGGGATATGTATGGCACCTGTCTCAAGAAGGGAGCCCGGAGAGCAAGATGTGCATAAAGGGCCACCACTTTATTCAATGTTGTGGTACTTTCGGAAAGAACCGATCCAGTACTCAGCTATTTTTGGCAGTCCCATAACTGTGAATAGTGGCCCTTCATGCATAGCTTGCTCTAAATTCGGGCCCCATTCCTGAGGTAGGTGGGACCAGAAGGGAATACTCCTTTAAGCTTAGAGGGCAGTGTACGTGATCTGCCCCTGTTCTACATAAAGGTAAGTTGGGATGTAAATGAAGACTAAATTAAAAACAGAAGAATCGCCTATTTGGAAATATTTTTGGCTCCCTTCAGCTTTAGAGGCTGTCTTACAGAATTCCCACGGACCTCGTAAAATATTTATTTCCTTAAATCTGTGCTCCCTTTTAGCAGTGCAGCTTGTGTGGAGTGACCATGGTCATTCTGAGAGGGGCACACAGACGCCAGATCGTTTACTTTGCAGTTGTGTATCTGTTTTTGGGAATGTCTGTTCATATGTGAATGCATGGTGATGCATCATTTTAAAATCGCAGTTGGGCAGATTTAGCATTGAGTTAGAGGTTCATGTCATGAATCGGTCATATTTTTGTATGCCAAAAAAACAAACAAAAGTGATATTCCCTTTCCGATGCTTTCTGGGTCCCTGTTTGTCAATGCTTCAGTCACCACCGTTAAAGGGACCAGGGAGTGGAGAGCAGCAGAGTCGTAGGAAAAAAACTGATTGCTTTTTTTGCCCAATATTAAAAGAAGAATACAGAGGTTGGTTCACAGTATTCTCGTATGCCTCTGGGACCTGCCCCTATCACCAGAACAGGGCCCGTGAAGTGAAGGCGAGCAGCCGTCTACCATTCACTTCTATGGGAGTTCTGAAGGTAGCGGAGTGCTCACATGGCTATTTTCAGAAGTCCATAGCGGTGAATGGAGATGAAGGCACATGTGTGCAGATAGGAATATCCCTTAAGTGTTTTACTTTTTGCCGGTTACAGTTTCCTAATAGCAGAATGATGTAGCTTTATAACTATATCTAGACTTTGGCTCAATCAGCCTACATTTCGCCAGTGCTTCCACCTTTTTAAAGGGGTTGTCTCACTTTAGTGGCATTTATCATGTAGAGAAAGTTAATACAAGCCACTTACTAAATGTAATATTATCCATATTGCCTCCTTTGCTGTCTGGATTCATTTTTCCATCCTATTATACACTGCTCGTTTCCATGGTTACAGACCACCCTCAAATCAATCAGTGGTGGTCGTGCTTGCACATTATAGGAAAAAGCTTCAGCCTCTCTGGTGGCCAGGACCATGGGAGGGCACATAGGCTAGTGCTTTTTCCTATATTGTGCGAGCATGACCACCACTGATGGATTGCAGGGTGGTCTGTAACCATGGAAACGAGCAGTGTATAATAGGATGGAAAAATGAATCCAGACAGCAAAGGAGGCAATATGGATAATACATTTAGTAAGTGGCTTGTATTAACGTTCTCTACATGATAAATGCCACTTGCTAAAGTGAGACAACCCCTTTTAAAAGGTGGAAGCACTGGTGAAATGTAGGCTGATTGAGCCAAAGTCTAGATATAGCTATAAAGCTACATCATTCTGCTATTTGGAAACTGTAACGGGCAAAAAGTAAAACGCTTGGATGGACAGTGTCTAATCGGTTAGGGTGTAGAGTAAAGCTCTTAGCCCCAACCATCCCAATATTGATGGGCTATACTAAGGCTAGACAATGAGTTTAAAAGAAAAACCCTGGATACCTCTTTAATGATACTTGGTAGAACATGTGTCATGAAACATGGTCACCCAGGTCAGGAGCCTACTAGCAAGCCAAATGATTCCTTGTCATAATGTGTCATGGTATATTTTCCAGGTACAGTATGTCATCCTGTGACTGGTGCCCCTTCAGTATTGGATCAATCACAGCTTGCTTTCCAGTACCCTGTGTGAGCGCACTGGATGTCACTTCCCTTCTTTCAGGCTGCCCATATATGGCTTTGGTGTGACGCCCAATGTAGTACAGTAGTAAATGGGAATAGGAAATGGGAGAATAAATTGATGATTTCCTTTTTAGCTTTTTTGCTTCAGGCTGAGCAGCATTAAGAGCTGTTCTGGACTTTGTGATGTAGATTCACACCAGATTGTGTTCTTTTTAGTGTTTTATGAAAGCATCTACAGAAAGCATCACCACCAACAGCATCCAGATGTGATCCAGATGAGCTGCCAAGAGTACAGCCTGACGCTGGGGAAAGTGATGCAGGACTAGAAACTTTTTCAAGCAAATATTTTCTTTTTGTGACTGGCAGATATAAATATAAGATGATTCCAACCTACTGTTCCCTTCTCACAGTAAACACTTGGGCCTTTAGAGCTGGCCGCCCACGGACAACCCGTTAGATGAATTCATTCTGGTTTGTCTTGTGCTTCAGTAATCAAAGAGAACCAGAACTGAATGCTGACTCTTTCAGGCTTGGGTTCTTCTCTAAGTATCTGTTTGGTCTTTTAAGTGTTTAGTTTTTAGTTCAGCTACAACTATGGTCATTTTTGAGGTTTTTCCTGGCACGAATTACCACATGAGGCATGTAGGGTTGTGTTTCCAATTTCCATGTTCATTTCAAACCATTCCATAAAAAGATTAGAGAATAGAGAAGCTGTAAAAGCTAAGGTTGGATTGTTCTGTGGCTATTCTTCTGGCTAGGGCCTGCTCATATGTCCAACCTTACAGTCTCGAACAGATGACAAAACATCACATACAGGGTGGGCCTCCAAAGAACAGAACCATGTTTCTCTTATGTGGTTGTACAGGATATTTGAAAGAATGACATACTTGCCAGTTACACAAGATGCTGGAGGTGGTTTCTATTAGCAACTATGCAATGGTGTGCCTATCTTGTGTTAAAGGGGTTCTCCAAGAATGATTTAAAATGGCCACCAGCAAGCTTTCCTAGAATATGAGCAGCACTGGTTGCTTCCACTTGCAGAGCTGCCTAGTGGGATCTCACTATGCTGCTCTACAATAGATGTAATGATCCTGCCTGAGCAGCCTGACAGGAAAACTCACCAATACATAGTATATGTAAGTGCCAGTGTGTAGTGAGGCCTAAGCAACTGTACAAGAGGTGGCAACCAGTCCTGCCATTTTAGATAATATCTTCTGCAACCCCCCCCCATGTTCTTTACTCCAGACATGAATTTCAGTTTGCTGTTTCTGGGTACTATTTGGAGATTAGTTTAACAAACTCTACCCTTCAGGTAAACCCACCAATAAGTTGCACACAGTTATGACTGGAGACTGTGGATGCCATCATAGGTTCTTCTGAGTGTGCCATGTGAAATTGTCACAGGGACATGTGTCTCCCTGTCTCGTGGAAACAAACAATACTCACTTTCTTTATTAGTTACCTGTCCATAGATTTACTTCAAGCTATTCCTGCACATGCCCTTAATCACATTTCCATGAAAAAATATTGGACCCATAATCTACATACTCGCAGATGTGTACCAAAGACTGATTTTTGGGTCTTTAAGTGGCTGTTGGTGCAGCTTGTGTGAATTTTTCTGTCTCTTCTGGTGGTTTGGGCCTCAGTTGGCATTCCAGTGGTTTTGATGAGGTCAGGGCATTGTGCAAGCCACTTTAGTTCCTCCATCCTAAACTCGCCCAACCATTCCTATATGGATCTCTCGCCTTTCTCTAAAATGTCTGGGTCCTCTTTAGAATTAACAATGCTCTTCACAGAAAATGAGGGGCTAATTGAAACCCTGAAATGCAGCACGCCATGGTCTCTCCCCCCCCCCCCCCCCCCCCCCTCCAAATTTTAAAATTTTATAGCAAGCGCTTTGCATTCTTGGGCAGCTTTCTCAGCGCATCCAACAAACTCAGATTAATCCATGTGATTTCTAGTTAGTAAAATATTCTGAAAACATGTCCATAATCCATTGGCGGCCTGCTTAACATTGTGTGTGATGATGGCAGGCTTGTGTGCGGGTGCTTTGAAGAACCATGGCAGTCCATCGCGTAAAGCTCCCGACGTACCGTTCTTGTGCTGATTTGACTTTCAGAGGCCGCTTGGAACACTGTAGTAAGGCTAGTTTTACACTAGTGCTAGGGATCCGGCAGGGTGTTCTGCAGGGGAACCAGCTGCTAGATCTCTCTTCATTCCGACATTGCCATAAGCTTGAAAGTTTTTGTACGGCCCCATTAGCTGTAATGGGGACCAACAGAGATCCAGCCAAATATCCCAAGAATTGTCCGGAAGAGAACTGCTGCGATCCTCTGCATGGTTGCATCCGGATCTCTGCCGGTCCCCTTTATAGTTAATGGTGCCGGATAAAGACTTTCAAGCTTCCAGCAATGACAAAATGCAGAGACATCTGTCCCCTGCCGCTAGTGTGAAACTAGCCTAAGTCAAGTAATAGAGGATAGGCAACCGTCACACATTTCATCGCTCGACAACTCCAATTTGTAAATGTGTTTTGATCTACTGCATTGTGGCTAAGTGTTAGTTACTAGTGGACCCTTCACAGGAGGACTGTGGCAGTTTTAGCAGATGAGGAATTCCACAAATGGTCTTGTGGCATCCGGGGACAGACTGAGAGCTTAAAGTATACCTGAAAAAAAACAAAAAACTAAGTGTTTCCCTGTTGTAGGCAGGTCCAAAGTGACAGAAGGCAGGCCAACTCATGTAGATGGTGGCTGACTCAAGTAGGCAGGGACAGCAATACCATAGTACAGCACAAAATACTGCCCCAGCAAAACCAGATAACATAGGGCCGAAAATGCTGCCCTTCTGTGGTGGTCTGCAATATTCTATCCTCCTCCTCCTCCAGTTGTCTCTACTTAAGATATGGAGCAGGGGGCTTAGGAGGTGATCTGCAGGCCACAGCATGAAGTCAGCCATACCTTCAGCATGCGCCTGAACTGCCCTTAGCAATGATGCCCATAGTGCCCCAAGTGGCCAAGGAAAGAAAAAAATAAAATTTAACTACCTGTATCCCTTTTCAAGCCACCGTCTGCAGTGCAAAGCGACAGGCCTCTTGCTGCTTGAGATGTCTGCGTCTTTGTGCCTTTGAGGGTGAACAGCAAGGCGAAGAGCCTTAAACCTTTGTCCGTATAGTGTATTATCTGTATAGGAGTTACCGGTAGGCCTCTTTCACATGGGCGAGTTTTCTGCGCGGGTGCAATGCATGAGGTGACCGTATTGCACCCGCACTGAATCCGGACCCATTCTTTCTTCTGTGAAGTTCGGGTCTGGGTACCAAACATGCCAATTTTTCTCATGCGCGTGCAAAACGCATTAAAACGCTTTGCACTCGCGGGGAAAAATTGGGCATTCTCCCGCAACGCCTGTGTGAAAGAGGCTTAGTCCTGATTAACAGATAGAAGTGTCCTGATTCATTGTTGTTTGGCAATGCCTCATGATCTATAGAGAATACCGAGGACAAGTACATATTAAAGTGCTGATTTTGCAAAGGTACTTGTGTGGCCAGGTTGGATACAATTTCTTTGACGACCGTGGCTTCTAGCTTGAAGTCGTGATTGTTAAAAAAAAAAAATTCTATATGTTTGAATACCAATAGATGATTCCCTTTACTGGAGCCCCAACCATTCTTTATGCTTGGGTTTCAGCATTGGCTAAGCTGGGATTTCGATTGATTGAAGCAGCCTTTGTCCTCATCCCCCCCCCCCCCCCCTTTTTCAGGGAAGTAAACGCTGACCTGATGGCCTTCTTTATAGTATATTTGAGTAAAGATGTAGCTCTTGAGACCATTTCTGTCACTGAGTTGTAAAGTATATAATATATGTCACTTTAACATCTTTGTGACCAGCAGCCTATTTTAAAACCTAATTTTTTTTGTCACTTCCAACTTTTTATTTCATTTTCCATTAACAGAACAGTCTGCAGGTTTGTATTTTCTAATGGAACAATTTTGAGGTAAATATAATATTGTTAAAAATAAAATTGCAGTGCATATTTATAGTGCATCTTTCTCTAGGTCAGTATGATTATGTAAATGCCAAAATATGTGTGTATGTATGTGTATATATATATATATATATATATATATATATATATATATATATATATTTTATAAATTTTTTTTTTTTTTTTATGTTTTACAAATGTTTCAGAATTAAACAACTTTAAAAAAAAAAAAATGTTTATCATAGAGACAAAGTTTTGACTGGTGGGGACCTGAGCACTGAAATCCTCATTGATTCCTGGAATGAGGGGAGTGAAGAGCTCTCTCTCCTCGCTGCACAAGACCGGTTTCATAGAAGACTATGGGCCCCGTCCCACTTCTGTCCTCAGCCGTGAGAAGAGAGAGCGTGCCATGTGTACTTATCCTCTTCCCTCGTTGTAGGGATTGGTGGGGGTCTCAGCACTCGTACACCCACTGATGTAATCTTTCGATATGTCTATCTGACCTATCAATTTTTTTTTAAACATTTTAGACCCTTTAAATGTTTAAAAATGTAAATGATTTTACATTGTTGCATATTTTTTTGTTATTTTATATGTTTAAAGGGGTTATCTTGGAATTATTGATGACCTATCCACAGGATAGGTCATTGATATGGCATTGGCTATGGTCGGAGTCCTGGCACCCCCATCGATCAGCTGTTTTGAGAAACTGTGGCACTCGCCAGAGCTATGATTTACGGCTCTGGGTTTGGTATTGTAGCCTGATTTTATAGATATACAAATTACCAGTACCTTTGTGCCCAAGTAGCTGTCCCTCCGCCGTTTTGTGCCCAGCCGCGCCCTGAATTCTGGATCCCAGCGCCGCCCCCTCTTAATTTATTAATTGCACTTCCGTTTTTTTTATCTTCTTAAGCCGCTCGTAATCTCGCGCATGCGCAGTTAGTTGGAGCACTTGCTCGTTCTTGCTGTGAGGGCGGAGGGAATAGAGGAGACAAGACAGCTCCAACTAACTGCGCATACGCTAGATTACGAGCGGCTTCAGAAGAATAAAAAAAAAACTAAGTGCAGTGAATACATTGAAAGGGGTGGCGCTGGCATCCACGATTCGGGGGGTGCTGGGTGCAAAACGGCAGAGGGGACAGCCCCTGGTAATTTGCATATCTATAAAATCGCTTTTGTGTTATAAATACGGTAAACCACAGGTGTGGTTAACAATAGTACATTTTTTTTATTTTTTATTACAACAATGAGATTCTGGGTAACTCATTCAACCCAGTGTAATTGCTGGGCTCCGATCGGTTACCATGGCAGCCAGGATGCTACTTGAGCCCTGGCTGCCATGGCCAGTTCCCTGGACTGGAGAAGATCGTCTTGGAGACAGGGAGGGCTGGGCAGGCAGGGAGACCTGGCACAGCCAATCCAAGCAGGCTTTGTATGAAGTGTGCACAGAAAATACTGGTACGGAGCATCGCTTGCTGTGATTGGCTGGTTGTATACTGGGTTGGATTGGCGATTCTGAGGGAAGGCAGGGGGAGCAGGAGCATCTGCACTTCAGACAATTCTAATGTGGTGGTGAATACAGTACAGCACCAGAATCTGTACCAGTTCATACAATACAGCACCAGTACATACAGTACAGTATACAAATGGCTACCAGTCAAGGCCCCATCATGGCTCCACCAGCAAGAAGAAAGAAATATGAAGCCAGTTTCAAACTTAAAGGGGTTCTGCAGTTTGTTTAAACTGATTATCTATCCTCTGGATAGATCAGCATCTGAAATGGGGTCTGACACCCGGGACCCCAGCCGATCAGCTGTTTGAGAAGGCAGCGGCACTCCAGCAGCGACGCGGCCTTCTCACTGTTTACCGCTGGCCCAGTGACGTCACGACTAGTGTCAACTTGCCTGGGCGCGGCTAAGCTCTGTTCACTTGCCTGGGCGGGGCCAAGCTCCATTCAAGTTGATACTAGTCATGACCTCACTAGCGTCACTGGGTAAACAGTGATAAGGCCGCGGCGCTGCTGCCTTCTCAAACAGCTGATCGTGGGGGTCCCAAGCGTAAACAAACTGCAGAACACCTTTCAAGTTGTAAACTTTGCCATGGAACATAATAACTGCGCTGCTGCGAGACAAATATTATGTTTTTAAATTTTTATTTAGTGTGCGTTTGAAGAGGGGTAGTCTGATACGGCGAGTATAGCCCAAACCCTATATTTTAAATTAAAAAGTTGGGGGTCGTCTTATGCGCTCAGTTGTCTTATACGCCAGAAAATACGGTAATCCATATACATTCTTGGGTACCAGAGTTTATTTTTTTTGCGTTTTCATTTTTCTTCCCTGTCTTCAGAGCCATAACTTTTTTTTATTTTTCCGTTCACTTAGCTGTATGAAGCCTTGTGTTTTCTTTTTGTTTGCCGCACAAGTTGTATTTTCTAATGCCATCATTTAATATAGCATACAATGTAGTGGGATCTGGGGGAAAAAAATAATACAAATAGGCTGGAATTGGGGGGTAAAAGAAATTCACAATTCTTCCACAGATTTATGGTTGTCCCTATGGTGTTCCTTATGTGGCAAAACTGACTTGTGCCCTTTATTCTCCGGATCAGTAAGATTAAAACGATACCACATACATAAACAATTTTTATTTTTATTTTTTACATCCCTGTATTCTGACCACCGTAACTTTTATTATTATTATTATTATTATTATTATTATTATTATGCTGTGTGGGGGCTAATTTTTGGCATGACTATCTGTAGTTTTTATTGATACCGTTTTTTAAAGTGCGTGAGACTTTTTTTGATGACATTTTAATCAGTTTTTTGGGGGTAAGTGAAACAATTAAAAAAATTTAGACTTTTGTTACGCCATTTGCCATATGGGATACATATTTTAATAGTAAGGGTGTTTTCAGATGTGGGAATGCCCATCATGTTTATTACCTATGTATTTTTTATTTATTTTTTGCTATTCTATCAAAAAGTAGTGGTTTTAAATTTTTATATACAGTATAGACCAAAAGTTTGGACACACCTCCTTCTTCAAAAAGTTTTCTTTATTTTCATGACTATGATAATTGTAGATTCACACTGAAGGCATCAAAACTATGAATTAAGGCCTCTTTCACACTTGCGTTGTCCGGATCCGGCGTGTACTCCACTTGCCGGAATTACACGCCGGATCCGGAAAAACACAAGTGTACTGAAAGCATTTGAAGACTGATCCGTCTTCAAAATGCTTTCAGTGTTACTATGGCACATAGGACGCTATTAAAGTCCTGGTTGCCATAGTAGTAGTGGGGAGCGGTATACTTACAGTCCGTGTGGCTCCCGGGGCGCTCCAGAATGACGTCAGAGTGCCCCATGCGCATGGATCATGTGATCCATGCGATCACGTCATCCATGCGCTTGGGGCGCCCTGACGTCACTCTGGAGCGCCCCGGGAGCCGCACGGATGGTAAGTATGCTGCTCCCCGCTCCCCACTACACTTTACCATGGCTGCCAGGACTTTAGCGTCCCGGCAGCCATGGTAACCATTGAGAAAAAGCTAAGCGTCGCATCCGGCAATGCGCCGAAACGACGTTTAGCTTAAGGCCGGATCCGGATCAATGCCTTTCAATGGGCATTCATTCCGGATCCGGCCTTGCGGCAAGTGTTCCGGATTTTTGGCCGGAGCAAAAAGCGCAGCATGCTGCGCTATTTGCTGCGGCCAAAAAACTTTTCCGTTCCGGAACAGAAGACATCCTGATGCATCCTGAAGGACGGACTGTCCATTCAGAATGCATTAGGATAATCCTGATCAGTATTCTTCCGGCATTGAGCCCCGACGACGGAACTCTATGCCGGAAGAAAAGAACGCAGATGTGAAAGAGCCCTAAGACATGTGGAATTATATACAAACAAAAAAGTGTGAAACAACTGAAAATGTGTCATATTCTAGGTTCATCAAAGTAGCCACCTTTTGCTTTTACTGCTTTGCACACTCTTTGCATTCTCTTGATGAGCTTCAAGATGTAGTCACCTGAAATGGTCTTCCAACAGTCTTGAAGGAGTTCCTGGAGGTGCTTAGCACTTGTTGGCCCTTTCGCCTTCACTCTGCGGTCCAGCTCACCCCAAACCATCTCGATTGGGTTCTGGTCCGGTGACTGGAGGCCAGGTCATCTGGCGCAGCACCCCATCACTCTCCTTCATGGTCAAATAGCCCTTTGGGGTCATTGTACTGTTGAAAAATAAATGATGGTCCAACTAGACGCAAACCGGATGAAATAGCATGCCGCTGCAAGATGCTGTGGTAGCCATGCTGGTTCAGTATGACTTCAATTTTGAATAAATCCCCAACAGTGTCACCAGCAAAGCACCCCCACACTATCACACCTCCTCCTCCATGCTTCACGGTGGGAACCAGGCATGTAGAGAGTCCAACCGTTCACCTTTTCTGCGTCGCACAAAGACACTGTGGTTGGAACCAAAGATCTCAAATTTGGACTCATCAACCCAAAGCACAGATTTCCACTGGTCTAATGTCCATTCCTTGTGTTCTTTAGCCCAGACAAGTCTCTTCTGCTTGTTGGCTGTCCTTAGCAGTGGTTTCCTAGCAGATATTCTACCATGAAGGCCTGATTCACACAGTCTCCTTTTAACAGTTGTTCTATAGATGTGTCTGCTGCATTGACCTGGTCTCTAATCTGAGCTGCTGTTAACCTGCGATTTCGGAGGCTGGTGACTCGGATGAACTTAACCTCCGCAGCAGAGGTGACTCTTGGTCTTCCTTTCCTGGGGTGGTCCGCATGTGAGCCAGTTTCTTTGTAGCGCTTGATGGTTTTTGTGACTGCACTTGGGGACACTTTCAAAGTTTTCCCAATTTTTCGGACGGACTGACCTTCATTTCTTAAAGTAATGATGGACACTCGTTTTTCTTTACTTGGCTGCTTTTTTTCTTGCCATAATGCAAATTCTAACAGTCTATTCAGTAGGACTATCAGCTGTGTATCCACCTGACTGCTCCACAGCGCAACTGATGGCCCCAACCCCATTTATAAGGCAAGAAATCCCACTTATCAAACCTGACAGGGCACACCTGTGAAGTGAAAACCATTTCAGGTGACTACCTCTTGAAGCTCATCAAGAGAATGCCAAGAGTGTGCAAAGCAGTAATCAAAGCAGAAGGTGGCTACTTTGAAGAACCTAGAATATGACATATTTCCAGTTGTTTCACACTTTTTTGTTATGTATATAATTCCACATGTGTTAATTCATAGTTTTGATGCCTTCAGTGTGAATCTACAATTTTCATAGTCATGAAAATAAAGAAAACTCTTTGAATAAGAAGGTGTGTCCAAACGTTTGGTGATATATAATATAATATAATATATATATATATATATATATATATATATATATATATATAATATATATATATTTTTTTTTTTTTATTAGTTAGGACCATACATATTGGGACATGGACACAATTCTAACATTTTTGGCTCTATACACCACCACAATGGATTTGAAATGAAACGAACAAGATGTGCTTTACCTGCAGACTGTCAGCTTTAATTTGAGGGTATTAATTTCCAAATCGGGTGAAAGGTGTAGGAATTACAACAGTTTGCATATGTGCCTCCCACTTGTTAAGGGACCAAAAGTATTGGGACAGAATAATAATCATAAATCAAACTTTCACTTTTTAATACATGGTTGCAAATCCTTTGCAGTCAATTACAGCCTGAAGTCTAGAATGCATAGACATCACCAGACGCTGGGTTTCATCCCTGGTGATGCTCTGCCAGGCCTCTACTGCAACTGTCTTCAGTTCCTGCTTGTTCTTGGGGCATTTTCCCTTCAGTTTTGTCTTCAGCAAGTGAAATGCATGCTCAATCGGATTCAGGTCAGGCTACTTTCACACTAGCGTTCGATCGGATCCGTTCTGAACGGATCCGATCATATTAATGCAGACGGAGGCTCCGTTCAGTACGGATCCGTCTGCATTAATAACTTAGAAAAAATTCTAAGTGTGAAAGTAGCCTGAGCGGATCCGTTCAGACTTTCAATGTAAAGTCAATGGGGGACGGATCCGCTTGAAGATTGAGCCATATGGTGACATCTTCAAGCGGATCCGTTCCCATTGACTTACATTGTAAGTCTGAACGGATCCGCTCGCCTCCGCACGGCCAGGCGGACAGCTGAATGCTGCAAGCAGCGTTCAGATGTCCGCCTGTCCGCGCGGAGGCGAGGCTGAACGCCGCCAGACTGATGCAGTCTGAGCGGATCCGCTCCATTCAGACTGCATCAGGGCTGGACGGAGGCGTTCGGGTCCGCTCGTGAGCTCCTTCAAACGGAGCTCACGAACGGACCTATGAGCGCTAGTGTGAAAGTAGCCTCAGGTGAATGACTTGGCCATTGCATAACATTCCACTTCTTTCCCTTAAAGGGAGCCTTTTACCGGGTTTTTGTGTATAGAGCTGAGGACATGGGTTGCTAGATGGCCGCTAGCACATCCGCAATATCCAGTCCCCATAGCTCTGTGTGCTTTTATTGTGTATAAAATACGATTTAAAACATATATGCAAATTAACCTCAGATGAGTCAGAGCTTGAAAATATGACTCTGGTCACACAAGTAAGATATGACCCTTTTATGTTAATTAGCATATGTATCAAATCGGTTTTTTTTTTACACAATAAAAGCACACCGAGCTATGGGGACTGGGTATTGCAGATGTGCTAGCAGCCATCTAGCAACCGATGTCCTCAGCTCTAAATCCAAAATCCTGGTGACTGGTTCCCTTTAAAAAAAACTCTTTGGTTGCTTTTGCAGTATGCTTTGGGTCATTGTCCATCTGCACTGTGAAGCGCCGTCCAATGAGTTCTGAAGCATTTGGCTGAATATGAGCAGATAATATTGCCCGACACACTTCAGAATTCATCCTGCTGCTTTTATCAGCAGTCACATAATTAATAAATACAAGAGAACCAGTTCCATTGGCAGCCATACATGCCCACGCCATGACACTACCACCACAATGCTTCACTGATGAGGTGATATGCTTAGGATCGTGAGCAGTTCCTTTCCTTCTTTTTAGAGGTCGTTTGGCAAACTCTGATCGGGCCTTCCTGTTTTTGAGGCTCACCAATGGTTTACATCTTGTGGTGAACCCTCTGTATTCACTCTGGTGAAGTCTTCTCTTGATTGTTGACTTTGACACACATACACCTACCTCCTGGAGAGTGTTCTCGATCTCACTAACTGTTGTGAAGGGTGTTTTCTTCACCAGGGAAAGAATTCTTCGGTCATCCACCACAGTTGTTTTCCGGCTCTTTTGGTGTTGCTGAGCTCACCGGTGCGTTCCTTCTTTTAAAGAATGTTCCAAACAGTTGTTTTGGCCACGCCTAATGTTTTTGCTATCTCTCTGATGGGTTTGTTTTGTTCTTTCAGCCTAATGATGGATTGCTTGACTGATAGTGACAGCTCTTTGGATCTCATCTTGAGAGTTGACAGCAACAGATTCTAAATGCAAAAAGCACACTTGAAATGAACTCTGGATCTTTTATCTGCTCATTGTAATTGGGATAATGAGGGAATAACACACACCTGGCCATGGAACAGCTGAGAAGCCAATTGTCCCATTATATTTGGTCCCTTAACAAGTGGTAGGCACATATGCAAACTGTTGTAATTCGTTCACCTGGTTTGGATATAAATACCCTCAAATTAAGGCTACTTTCACACTTGCGTTCGGAGCGGATCCGTCTGGTATTTGTACAGACGGATCCGCTCCTATAATGCAAACGTTGGAATCCGTTCAGACTGAATCGTCTGCATTATATTTGACTAAAAAAGTCTAAGTACAATTTGTATTCAGACGGATCCATCCAGACTTTACATTGAAAGTCAATGGGGGGGGGGGGGGGGGGGGGGCATCCGTTTGAAAAATGCACCATATTGTGTCACCTTCGAACGGATCCGCCCCAATTGACTTCCATTGTAAGTCTGGACGGATCCGTTTGCCTTTGCACGGCCAGGCGGACACCCGAACGCTGCGAGGACAGACTGTGCCAGACTGATGCATTCTGAGCGGAACCGCATCCACTCAGAATGCATTAGGGCTGGACGGATCTGTTCGGAGCCGCTTGTGAGCCCCTTCAAACTGAACTCACAAGCGGACACCCGAACTTAAGTGTGAAAGTAGCCTAAAGCTGACAGTCTGCCATTAAAGCACATCTTGTTTGTTTCATTTCAAATCCATTGTGGTGGTGTATAGAGCCAAAAATGTTAGAATTGTGTCCATGTCCCAATATTTATGGACCTGACTGTGTGTGTGTGTATATATGAATAAAAATAATTATATATATAATGTGTGTGTAAGTTCACTAACCTCATAGAGACGTTTTTCTCCTTTTGGACAATTCAATCTAAAAACCATCTACAGTATGTTATACCATTGTAAGATGTGAGCAGTCTAAATTGAATATTGCGCGCTTTCCGGTCATGGCCAACACCAGTGAAGGATGTGTGCAGCAGAATTCACTCTCTCAACTACCAGAATATTTATATATGGAATATCCATTTCCCAGTTGCATCATTTACTGACAAATAGTTGAAGAATTTAGCATTTGTAGCGGTCTGTCTCCGAAACGCGTGTACCTCACCAGTACTCATCTGTCTTCCTGGCTGGGAATGTGAATTCTTCAGTGACTGAAAGAACTGCTTTGCTGTCAGAACAAACGGCACATAATGTTTTACAGTGAGTGACTGGATGATATTTCATAAATTCATTCCAGCCTCTATAGGTCACTATCTGACATTTCACTCTTCTCCCTCAGATGAAGTTTTCTACAGGAGTTTTCTGCATTCCTTATAGTACAATGGCATTTTGTATTGCAACACATGTGCCCCCTGCACCGTTCCCACTGCGCAAGCGATGATTTCTCAGACAGAATTCCATCTTGTAGGAATGCTAGAAAAAACTGCACCTCTGCACGATACACAATTTCACAATTGCCTGTATGCCTTCCTTATAGTTGGAAAGTCTTAATATCAAACGCTTTGGACATGTTTGACCTGGAAAAAAAAATGATGATTTGTTAATAACGCTATGTTTTGGGCTGCTATTTCCATTCCTTCATTCAGTTTCAGACACAATAGTATGCAGTTTTTAGCCTGATCCTAGTTCTAGACTTTGCATATGTGGTAGTGTCCCTCCCAGTAATACATGCTGGATGTGAGGTCTGTCTAGGATGCTGCTGTCTTCACTAGCTCATGTATCCTAACAGCTCGATACGTAGCCTGCTTTCCACTTCTATCATTCATCCTCTTTTCTTGTGCTGACAGAAAATGATGCTAAGGAGTTTGTGTTTCCCTGCTCCTGTGGTCTACATTGAGTTTTCCCCTCGTTGTAAACTGTCTATACAAAGCCTGCGAATCATTCTACCTCTGTTTACAGCAGCGTGATTTGCCTTCCCTTAAAACCTAGATGCGTTCCGCCCTCTCCACACCCTGATCTGCAGTGTACAACCTATTCCTCCATCCCAGCTGCTGTCTCGAACGCTGATAGTAAGGAGGCGACGCCATCAAACAGTAGCAGTGTGCTGTGTGAGATCTATGTTAACTTCTGCAGGACAGTGCGCCAATTGAAGGACCTGCACACGCACTGCAGCAGCAAAGTGGTAGAGATTAAAATGCGTTGTCAAGTTAAAATGGCATCCCCTAGCAGTTTCCATTCCTCCTGAGAATGGAGGTCATGTGCCCCACCCCCTTCAATTGAGTTTCTGGGCAAGCATGTGTGGTGCCTCAGTTACCAGCAGTCCCACACAAAATGAATGGAGTGGCATGCTTGACCAACTGCTCCATTCAGATGGAGAAATGGAACCCACGTTTTATACTATGCGTAGCATTTTAAGTTGTCCCCTAAATATCGGGGATCAGATAGTTATGCAGAGGTGACCATACCCTTTAAAAAGAAACTATGTTGGCTATCTTAACCCATGATTAACTAGGTGTCAAGGATTCCTAGCATGGTCGAGGATCTTTTCTGCCCGACTTGTCTTAGTGCTAACGAATGGCTGCAGCAAGTGATGTCTGATTGCTTGTACCTCGATTGGAGGAGTAAATTGATCTTGCTCGTTTTGGCATTGCTGTCACCAGTAGTTGTATTGGCGGTTGTCTGTTTGTGCTACTGTAGCAGGAACTGTGTAGGCAATGTGTTGGGAATGGTGTTGTTTTATGGCCATATGGGTACTCCTTAGGCTACTTTCACACTTGCGTTCGGACCGGATCTGTCTGGTGTCTGCACAAACGGATCCGCTCCTATAATGCAAACGATGGTATCCGTTCAGAACGGATCCGTCTGCATTATATTTCAGAAAAAAAATCTAAGTCTGAAAGTTAGTCAGATGGATCCGTCCAGACATTGCATTGAAAGTCAATGGGGGACGGATCTGTTTGAAATTGCACCATATTGTGTCAGTGTTAAACGGATCCGTCCCCATTGACTCACATTGTAAGTCTGGATGGATCCATTTGGCTCCGCACGGCCAGGCGGACACCCGAATGCTGCAAGCAGCGTTCAGGTGTCCGCCTGCTGAGCGGAACTGAGGCCAAGCTGTGCCTGACTGATGCATTCTGAGCGGATCCGCATCCATTCAGAATGCATTGGGGCTGTACGGATCCGTTCGGGGCCGCTTGTGAGAGCCTTCAAACGGAACTCGCAAGCGGAGCCCCGAACGCAAATGTGAAAGTAGCCTTAGTGGTGGGCACAGCGTTATGGGCAATTGCTGTCAATACCGTTTGGTCCATTACTTCACAATCCCAAGAGTGAGGAACATCTGCAGGGTGACCTATGTGGACACTATTATTTGGAGCATTTCAGGGCTCGGCTCTGGGCACGTTGGGTGAGAATTCAGGTATTTCTTAAAGTTATAGGGCTCTTGAGTGGTGGGTTTTGGCAGCGTTCGTACATTTTAAAAATGTACATCTGAGTGCCACACTTACAGAAATACTCTGTTAACATTGGCATAACCCCATTGTATAATGAAGAACATTTTTGTTGTTTGATGCATTTTTCATAAATTAGTATTCCACAAAGTTTCCTCTGTGAAATGCTTATGAAATAATTTCTTGTGTCAAGTCTGCGCCAGATGTTCCTTATTTAGATGTTCTTGCGTTCCCCTCCTTTTCCCCCCTACATACATATGCCTCTCTTTGGGGGGGGGGGTTTGGCAATTTATTCAGTGTTTTGCTATTCCTAATAGTTTCTTGTCTGCAGTTTATTTAGTCAAAATTTCTAAAAAAAGGGTTTCATAATGTAAAAAAACAGGACCAGTGTTTATCAGACCGAAGAAATTTAACCAGAACATGTGCGGACGCTGCCAAGTCCTGCACGTAGTGCCAAGTTGTTTTCCCTTGTTCCATAAGTAGACCTAAAAACAATTTGTTGGGAAACTTTTTAACCTGGACGGCCAGATGTGATCTCCTATTTTTATCTGCATTCCACTTCCTGCAGTGTATTTCTAGCATGGTGCTGCCCTCTAGAGTTCAGGCTGTATACTGCTGTTGAATTCTTGCAGCTCAGGAGCTTTCTAGGAATGTGTTGTGTATGTGCACCAAAAGCCAGTGTTACTTTATAAAAAAAAAAAAAATACTGTCGGGGTTGTCCAATTTCTGAAGTGTGCTTTATGTTAAATTAAGATTGTATGTGAAAAAATAGCAGCACTCCCTCCACTCTGGGCTATTTTTTTTATTATTGCGTGGAAAACTGATAACTTGTTTTGTACAACCTGAATGTTTTCATGCATTTGTACTGTTAGGGTACTTTCAGACTAGCGCTTTTGTTTTCCAGTAATGAGTTCTGTCACAGGGGCTCTATACCGGAAAGAAACTGATCAGTTTTATCCTAATGCATTCTGAATGGAGAGCATTCCGTTCAGGATGCATCAGTTCAGTCCCTGTTTTTGAATGGAGAAAATACCGCAGCATGTTGCACTTCTCTACGAACCAAAAATACTGAACACTTGCCGGAATGCCGGCAGTGTATTAGTGCCGGTTCCAGCATTAGGTGTTCCGGCAAAACAAATCCTTCTTACCAGTCTGCGCAGGCGCAGACCTTTTTAAAAATGCAAACAAAATTAATACCATATCCGTTTTTCCTGATAACACTAGAGAGACGGATCCGGTATTTTAATGCATTTGTCAGACTGATTCGCCCATCCATTTGCGTCAGGATCCGGCAGGGCGTTCCTGCGACGGAACTGCCTACCGTTTCCTCTACCGCAAGTGTGAAAGTACCCTTAAAGATGTTTTTAAATTGACGGTCTTTACTTTAAAATGCGCCATTATTATCAGACAGCCTATGGTCTGACACCCTGTACCTTCAGGGTAGCTCCAGCACTGGAACTACACCGCTACTACCATTGTGTGTAGTGGATAGGGCAGCACTGCACTTACCAGCTGCGTCCACAACACTGTGGACTGATCTATATGTTTCCACTGACTATCTCTGGTACCAGTGCCAATCTAAAACGGCTGATCAGAGAGGATGTGTTGGACCCCTCCCTATCGGATGGCTTATCCTGAGAATAGAGAATCAATATTCAAATCCTGGAATGCCCCTTTTAATGCTCCCAGTCTTTGCTCAATTAATGTATTTTTTTTTTTTTTTTTTTTTTTTTTGTCAGTAGCGCCATTCTTGACTGACCCACTCTTATTTAAAAAAAAAAAAGATGATCCAGGTGCCCAGAGATGAACTATTAATCTAAAAAACAAATCCAGCACTCCGGTGACTTCAGATAAAACGTCTTTTTGTTTTTTTAAATGTTTCTATAATGTGTACACTGACCCAACTGTACCATTGCTTACGCATTTCAGATTTAAGGATATATATCTGAGAGTATTATATCTGAAACGGACGTGTAAGCAGCGATACTGTTGGGTCAGTGTACAGATTGTTCTTTAAGTTTTTTTTCTGTTTTGCATATTTATTTGGATCAGCGGGGATCAGTTACAAAACGGACTAATCAAAGCTGCCATGTCAACAACTGAGGCCATGGTGCCATCCCGAGCAGCATCCTATTTAATGATTGTAAATGTGACTGGCCATAACCCTGACCAGGCCCCAAACGGTTAAATGGGTTTTGCCGTTCCATCCAGTCATCGGCTGAAGTCCACTTTTCCATAAACAAATGTGCTGAAATTAAAGACTTTGACTGTTTTGAATATGGAAAATCTGAGCAGCCATTTATGCAGTCATCCTGCCTCGAGTCTGCCTAACAATTTACTTTGTATTAATCCCCCCAAAATCTCATGTACATTTGCACTCTTGGCTCAGAACTTGTGTATATTCTCTGTCGTTCACAGCTGGAGGTCACTCTGGACTTGGCGGAGAGGCGGCAGATTCGCTCGGCCATTAGGGAGCTGCGGCGGAAGGAGCTTGAGCGCTGTGAAGAAGCCCTGGCATCTAAACGTTTCAGATCGGAGAGGAATAATGCACAGGAGGACAAGGAGAATCAGCCTGGGTTTGTTTCATGTCCTTTATGAATTACCCTATGCCTGATGGCTTCCTATTAGAGCCTAATGGTAGCGTGTAGTTATCAGCAGAATGAGCGCTATTCCTTGATCTTCCCACATGCACAACTACAAGTGAATCTGTCAGGTGATTTCTGCTGCCCTATGAGAGAAGATGGGCTCTGTAGGGGTGTGTGTTAAAAAAAAAAATATATTTTATATATATATATATATATAACGCAACAATTTCTGTTTTGCTCGCATTTTGCATGAGCTGAACTCAAAAGATCTGAAACATTTTCTACATACACAAGACCCATTACTCTCAAATATTGTTCACAAATCTGTCTTAATCTGTGTTAGTGAGCACTTCTCCTTTACCTAGATAATTCATCCCACCTCACAGGTGTGGTTATATCAAGGTGCTGATTAGACAGAATGAATGTTGCACAGGTGTGCCTTAGACTGCCCACAATAAAAGGCCACTCTGAAATGTGCAGTTTGATCACACAGCACAATGCCACAGATGTGCAATTGGCATGGAATGTCTACCAGAGCTGTTGCCCGTGCAATGAATGTTCATTTCTCTACCACAAGCTGTCTCCAAAGGCGTTTCAGAGAATTTGGCAGTACATCCAACCGGCCTCACAACCACAGACCATGTGTAACCACACCAGCCCGTGTGGTTACACATGATCGTCTGAGACAAGCTACCCGGACAGCTGCAGCAACAATCAGTTTGCATTAGTGCTGCAGCTAACAATTATTTGAATAATCGATTAGTTTTCGATTAATTTCATTGATTAATCGGGGAAAAAACACCAAAATGACAAAAAAGTGGTTTATATGATTTTACTTGAAAAATTATGTTTAAAAGCCATATTAAAACAAATTGTGGATGGCACTGTAATGGGGAGGGGGATCTGTGGATGGCACTGTTATGGGGAGGGGGATCTGTGGATGGCACTATATAGCATCTTGTGCTATATGTGTCATCCACAGATCTCCCCCATAGCAGTGTCATACACAGATCCCCCTCCCATAACAGCCCTGGCCCCGCCGCTCACAGCAGTATTCCTTAACCGGCAGTAACTTTTACTTTTAATCAGCACATCTTCTTTTACCTTACATTGAAGCTCCAGTAACGGGCAGAGCAGGCGGCGGCGTAACGTTACTTACTCACGTGACGCGCCTGCTCCGCCTATTTTATGAATGAAGGAGACGGAGCATGCGCGTCACGCGAGTAAGTAACGTTACGCCGCCGCCCGCTCTGCCTGTTACTGGAGCTTCATTGTAAGGTAATAAAGATGCGGTGAGCTAAAGTTCAAGGACCCGAACCCGTATAGCAACGAATCGGCCGCTTATTCGATAACGGGATCATTTGAAGCAGGATTTCTGAGTGAATACAGAAAAAATCCTGACAGGACTCCTAGGATATCATGCGAGAGTCCTAATATAAAATACACACACGCGCACAGTGGGGGTCATTTATCAAACTTGTGTAAAGTAGAACTGGCTTAGTTGCCTATAGCAACCAATCAGATTCCACCTTTAATTTTGAACAACTCCTTTGGAAAGTGAAAGGTGGAATCTGATTGGTTGCTATGGGCAACTAAGCCAGTTTGATAAATGACCAGTGTGGCCACACAGAAGCTGTCAGTCTTCCTGGATGAGCAGATTAATCAGGACTCTGTCTCTCCTAGGAGTCCTGTCAGGATTAACTCTGCTTTTTACTTTATAATCCAGCTCTAAATCATAAAAACATACATATCATAGAAACTAACATCCCCCTTGATCATATTTTTATGGAGCACCAAAAGTCTCCAGACAAGCTTGCTTTAACTCCCCTGAAAACCTAGCTGAGGAAGCTCTTCACGTGTCGCTATTGGCATGACGTTGGATATGTGGTCGATAGAGGATTTCCTTACAATCTGTGTATAACCCAGCAGAACCAATCTTTTATTAAAGTCTGTGGCCCACCACAAAACAGGACAGGTGACAAATATCTGCTCTTTAGTGGCCCTACTCGGGGACTCCCACCAGTCATGAGAATATGGGTCCCTGAGTGAATGGTGTGGTGATCACGCATACACGCTGCCACTCCATTCATTGCTATGGGACTGCCAGGGAGAAGACTACAGAGCTCGGATAGCTCCAGCTGTCAACTATAGTAGTAGGATACTCCCGCCATGAACCTAGGCCCCTTATTTGGTGGTCAGACCACCACTAATCAGGTACTTGTCACCCATCATGTGGATAAATCTACCCATCGGAGGGTCAACCCCTTTAACAATTCTTGTGTAGTCTAAAAAAAAAAAATCTGACCAGTAAAAATGATTGTGATGGCAGCAGGAAATGTGTGTATTGTTCATTCAGTATTTAAATACATGTCCTACCACGACTGTCAGATGCAATCGTACTGATGAAAATAACCATGGAATACGCAATGATTGGCAGTGTAAAAAATCACTCCTCCTGCTTTGATCATATCCTGCATGCTGTTCTGCTGTAGAAGTTAATTTCATGACATTTTTAGGACTTTTTCATTGGTTACACAGGTTAAAGGGCTTTTTTTTTTTTTAATTTTTTTTTCTAAATTGATTACCTGTTTTCAGCAGACGTCCCCAAATCAGTTGATTCTTGCAGCTACCAGTGACTATACCATTGATAGTACCAGAAGCAGTAATGCAAGTGACTGGGAGCTGAGGTGCAGTATGACCGTACCAAAATCTACACTGTGGACAGAGCCTTCTGCTTCTGGCTCCACCTGCATGCACCAGGTGGGGGGCAGATGTCAGACCCCCCCTATCTATCTGATTTTGATGACCTACCCTTTAACTAGAAACGTGTGATCTACGTGTTAGGCCCTGTTCACACTGTATCCGTGTTTTGAAGGCAAGAATAGCATTGATCTCGTTCTAAGTCAGTAGGTCGGTATTGGTCATCCAGCAGACTCATAGATGTGAACAGAACCTTGACTGCTGTCCTTATTGATAGCAGCAATCTAATGGTAGCGGTCCATAAGATGGTTGTCATCTGTATACACTATCCTGCAATGGATTACTTATATGATGGTTATTGTGTTGTGCCTCAGACTTTTTTTTTTTTATATTTCTTTAAAAGCACTGAAATGGAAGACAAGCAACAGAGAGCCCTGCGTACCCTGGCAGGAAGACTAGAGGAGATGAGTGACGTGGAGGAGCTGACGGCCCTGGTACGTCTTTAGTATGTGTATGATGGCATGAAAGTTGCCAAACACAACTGGGGTCATTTATCAAACTGGTGTAAAGCAGAACTGGCTAAGGCTGCTTTCACACTAATGTTTTTACTGGATCCGGCAGGATTCAGCAAAAACGCTTCCGTTACTGATAATACAACCATCTGCATCTGTTATGAACGGATCCGGTTGTATTATCTTTAACATAGCCAAGACGGATCCGTCATGAGTTCCATTGAAAGTCAAAGGAGGACGGATCAGTTTTCTATTGTGGCATATTTTCAGAGAAAACTGATCTGTCCCCGTTGACTTGCATTGGGAGTAATGCCGGATCCGTCTTGCTCCACATCCCAGGACGGAAAGCAAACTATAACATGTTGCGGTTTGCTCTCTCGTCTGGGAACGCAACTAAACGGAACGGAATGCATTTTGGAGCGTTCTGTTCAGTTTTGTCCCCAATGACAATGAATGGGGACAAAACAAGCGTTTTTTCCGGTATTGAGCTCCTATGACTGAGCTCAATACCGGAAAACTAAAATGCTAGTGTGAAAGTAGCCTTAGTTGCCCATAGCAACCAATCAGATTCCACCTTTCATTTTCCAAAGGAGATGTCAAAAATGAAAGGTGGAAGTCTAGTTGGTTGCTATGGGCCACTAAGCCAGTTCTAATTTACACCTGTTTTATAAATGACCCCAAACATGCGTTCTTTACCGCATCCACGCGTTTCTGGAAAGATGAGCCGCTGCACGCTTATTGTATTGTATAGAGTACATTTTCCTGTAACCTGTTTTCATACTTCTCTTAAGTTGATCTAGCAGTCTGTTTCACTGTTCTATTTAAGGGGTTGGCCCGTGAATTGCACAGGATAGGTGATAAATGTATTATCTGTGAGGGTCCAACCACAGAAGTCGTGAGAATGGAGGTCCCAGAATCCCCTGTGTGATTACAGCAGAGGAAGACATGTGTGACCACTCCTCCATTCACTTTTATGGGAGAACAGCACTCTGCTGTGTCCGGCAGTCCCATAGGGTGTCCCTGTTCTTGTGATCGCTTTTGGTCCCAGTGGTCGGACCACCGGTGATCATACATTTATCGCCCATCCTGTGAACAGGTGATAAATGTTGCTCGTGGGCCAATCCCTTTAATGCTTTCTAGTTTATCCAAACAAGACTGAATCTGGTAGGTTGACCCATTTCACCGGTTTGGCTGCCACAGATCTTTCTGCCCTGTATTGAGAATTATTTCCTTTGGGAGGGTGAAGTGGTCTTTTATATTTGCCTATTATTTATGGATACCCGTGAATACTTCTTCTTTTTTTTTTTTTTTTTTTTTTTTTTTTTTTTTTTTTGTGAACACAGTTTTCATGATCTGATGTAGATGTATCTGATATATTAATTTCCATACTCAAAATACATTTTACCAACTCTTCTCCTTAATGTCACCATTTACTTGGGACTGTACTACCCTGCCAGGTAATACCTACTATTACTTGGCAGGGCAGCTTTGTTATTTGTAGACATGGGTGTTGCTGAACTCAGCGGCACACCTCGCCACTTATCTACAGATTAGTGTACTATGGCCTGTGCCAAGTTTATAACTCTTTCTGTGACATTGCTGCAGAAACACCTCTGTGGAATTATGTTTCTGCACTTGATGTGCCTTCAGGATCCACATGGAGTGCATACTTTAGAAGTATAGACGTCCTCCAAAGACTCTTTTGTTCTTTTGATAAAATCCAAACCCACTTTCATTTACCCCACACTGCTTTTTTCCATTACCTGCAACTCAGACATGCATTAAATACCCAATTTCAGAGATCCCCTGTAACTATTGCTCACAACCCCTTGACTGGAGTGTTTTGGTCCCAAGGCCCTCAAGGTTTCACCTCAGTATTATTACACTTGTCTATTGGGAACTAAACTGAGCTCTACTCGGAGGACCGAGATCCCCAGCCGTACCCCTGATGATGTCCTCACTATGCTGGAATCACACGTGTGTCTCTCCCGCTATTTATCCAGTTATGCAATATCCACCACACAACGCATGCAAACTGATGTCATTTGTCAGACTGATCAGGATCCTGATCCGTATGACAAATGCATTGAAATGCCTGCTCCGTCTCTCCGATGTCATCCCAGAAAAAAACGGATCTAGCATTTTATTTTTTTTCAAATTTTTTGCGGTCTGAGAATGCATAGAGCGCAATACCGGATCCGTTTTGCCAGAACACTTGGGGCTGGATCCGGCATTAATGCATGTCAATGGGAAATTCTGGAGTTTTGGACTGAGATAAAACTCATCTCCGTCCTGAAAAGTCAAAAAGACTGAACTGAAGACATCCTGAAAGGTTTTATCCTAATGCATTCTGAATGGAGAGAAATCCGATCAGTTTTTTTCCGGTATTGAGCCCCTAGGATGGAACTCAGTGCCGGAAAAGAATAACGCTAGTGTGAAAGTACCCTTACAGGATTTTTATATGTGAATCCCACTGGATGGGGAATAATCAGTGGAAGGCTCTGGTCAATTCTATCATTCCATATGGTAATATAGAATGTAAAATTGGGGGATGTCATTCTAAGGTGGTGGTGTTCTCCTCGTACGCGATACTATTATTTATTTATATATATATATATATTATATATTAATCTCTCTTTTTGTAATTTGCCAACCCCAATGATATTGTGTGGGTAAATCGTGCATATGACTAATGCAGACGTGTGTATAACTTATGTGATGACCACAGTATTTTATGTTTCGATTTGTTTAATTGCATTTGTTCAATAAAACAAGTTTGGGGAAAAAATATTTTTTCCTGGAGAGCAGTTTTTACTTTGATATTTGAGACTTCACTGCAGCGTTTGCTCTTTTTTAAATCTCTTTGGAAACAGTACCATTGTGTCACCAGTAGGGAGCACTAGTCACCCTTCATTATAGAGGTCCCCCGGCTGCACTAGGCAGTGCTACTGCATTACTCCACCAAGTGCACATTGAAATTTGTACAATCTCTTCCAGCTTCGAAATGCCAGTGAATATGAAGAGAGGAAACTTATCCGGGCTGCTATTCGGAAAATAAGGAATGATGAGATAGAAGGTAAGACTTGAAGTAACTGATAAAAACAGTTTTTTTTCCGCCTATTTAGATGTTTATTTTATGCATCAATTTATTACAAATTACCTTGACAGTAAACCCATTTATATGTTAAGTCCATATGATGGGGTTCTGTGCGTGTGCAGTCACTCTCTCCCATTTCTGCATTGAATTTGAGAGTCCAAGTATGTTCATGACTCACACTTTTAAGATTGGGCTGAAACTGATTTGACCTTTTTTTATGTTAACTTTGTGCATTAAACCAGTCATATAAATGGAACTGCCTTTTGATTTAGATTTTTTTGTGTTATGGTTGGTCCTTTGTTTTTTTTGGTAACATTATCTTTTGTGCATTAAACCAGTTGTGTAAATGTAACCGCATGTGTGAATTTTTTTATTTTACTTTTGTTTGCTTTAGCTGCAGCCCTGGCAGGCATGCTGGTCAGCCGCTACACAGACGAAGATGATGGCACTGTACAGTCGACCAAAAGCATGGATGACTTTGGAGACACAACTCCTTCTTTGGTAAGTAGTAAAGGGTACCAGGCTGCCCATTCTTGCAGTAAGTGCACTTATAGGGTACGTCCTCACATGCAAATCTGTAGCAGATAATCAACAGCTGACCAGGACAAAAAGTGCCTGAATTTGGCTGGTTTTCATGGCGGCATCGCTGCTGAGATCTCAAAAGTGCAAAAGTAAAAAGCAAGGGGTTAACTGACATGCTGAGAATTGAAAACCAGCAGCTCAAGTCCATTTACATTGCAAGTTTTTCTCCTCATCCCGTGGGTGAGATTTCTAAACTCTCATCTGATCTACGCAAAATCCCTCTGCAGAGAATCTGCAGCATTTATGCCACGTGTGCTCCTACCCTTAGTGTAGCATTTGTAAATTAGAATGACTATGCCACAAACTACAAGTGTGTACCCAGATCCTGACATGAAAAATACCAGAGGAAGAAGTGCCGCTCTTAGAATTCAAACGCTAGCCATATACAGTATATTGGGAAAGCCTTCAGATTCTCCGATTTCTCATTATGGGGGTAATTGAGTGCTGATTGATTTGGAGAAAGCTTTTTTTTTTTTTTTTTTTTTTGCACAAGGCCACAACATAACAAAATTTTAAAGGGTCTGAAGACTCTGAATTCATTGTACATTTGCTAAAGGCAGTTCACCCTATACCTCATGGGCAATGATGGGCCAGATCCTCTGCTCCTTTATGTGTATTCTGTTCTTAGTGGCCATACGATCAGTCTGGCCTGCAGGTGGCAGCATCACCCAGTAAAGTTGCTTTCTGTTCATGTCTGCATTTGGCAGCGGGATACGGGAGCTTGGGTGGTTAGTACCCTCTAGGCAGAGGAATGGGTTAGTGTTTCATGGGCAAATAAGGAGCTAGGCCATTGAATGTAATTTATGTACAGAGTTCACTAGCATCTTTAGTGAGATCCTAAAAACACCACGTATCATCCCACACTTGAGAGGGACCCCTGTGTGGATCAATACGTGTGGGTTTATGTAGAGGTGCAAGTAAAGACCCTCACTTAGGGCTCATGCACACAAAGATGTGTGCCCTGTGCCCCTTTTGCGGATGCAGACCCATTTGAATGGGTCCATGATCTGCAAGATACGTTCTGCGCCGCACAAAAATAGAACCTGTTCAAATTTGTTTTACAGTGTGGAGTTGCAGACCCAAATCCCACAGAAGTTTTGGTCGTAGTGCTTCCGCAGGCTTCCGATCCATGCCTCTGCTCCGTTTCTTGCAGATTTCAGACCCATTCAAGTAAATGGGTCCGCATCTGTGATACGGAGTGCAAAGTGCCGTTGCCCGTATATTGCGGACCCGCTGTTTGCAGTTCACAATAATGGCACTACGGTCATGTGTGCAAGTAGGAGAATATTGGCATTCTTTTTTATTGTCTAAATGAAGCCTGAAAGGGAAACCATATTGTTTGGCAACCCCTCCCCCGACCTGCTGGTTGGTTGAACTGAATGGAATATGTGATCATGGAATAAAGAGACATATCTAAAGTACCATGATGTAGTAAGTCCACCACTGCCATAATGTGTCAAATGTGACATCAAATAATCAAGCTGAACCCTCTATTTTTTACCCCATATTGTTGAATACAAAAAGGACGAGAAGCTAATTTATGAATATAGTTTTGAAATGTCTGTTTTTGATGAACTGCTTGGGTGTGCAGTCTTTGGTTTCATACCAGTTCATGTAATTCTTTCTCTGTAGGCACAGGAGAAAGAGGACTTGGAAGAACGAAACCTCATCAAAGCGCAGATTCATGAACTTCGTACCTCTCAAAATGGAAGCAATCGGACAGAAAAGAATGGTATGCTGCATGTTGTTTTAAGCCTTTTTGCACTGTTTCAACCAAATCCCCAGTCTTGTATGAAATGGCCTAAACCATGAGGATGCTGATGAAGTCTTATAGAGTAAAACGAAAACTTAAAGGGGTTGGCCACTTTCTGGTTATCGTTGACTAGTGTGTTTGTGATATAATTATATGGCACTTACTATACTGAAATACGCCTAAACTAACCCTTGCGCCGCTTTTTGTGACTTCGCCCCGCTTATGCCAGGTCTAAAATTTGTGGGCGGGGAAGAGGATGGGTCAGCAGGTGCGTTCTCATTTACCATTTTCTACGCCTTTTTAGGTTAGGTAGCTGTCTTACATTCAGAACTGGAGGAGGATCCGCTGAAGTTATGGAGAGGCCAGCGCCTCTTCACAACTGCGGCAGATCCACCACCAGCACAGAGCCTTTACGAAGACCGGCGTCTTAAACGTCGGTCTTCATAAATGTGTCCCATAGTCTTTGTTGAAAATTTGTGCCGTATTTTATAAGGTATTCTCCCTTGTTTATAAAATTATTTTGTGCTGTCCACACAGAGAACCGGTCTATAAAATAGCTGCTGATGGAGGGTCATGTGACTAGGCAAATCATCTCCATCTGATGTCTTCTCTAGCTGATTCCATGGTTTGCTCATATAAGTGAAATACTGGCCAACACAATGTTTTAGACACATACCTCTCACTTTCTATCACATGCTATATATAAACAATAGGAACTGTTCATTTATATCCTGGGCTGTATTTCTACAGTCTGACTGCATCAGATGCTAATGATATACATTATCCTTGTATTTATAGAGACTGTTTCCGACATATCACTGATTCTGAGTACTCCAAGAGATAAGTTGTCATCCTCGTCGTCCTCCTCCTCCTCAGAACCTGGAAATATGGCACAGTCCCATACAACCGAGCATTCCACACTCAGCCCGGACTCTGAAGAAGAGCCCCTACCAAGTGGCAGTAACGAGGTTTTCATGGAGTCTGCCACTCAGATTCTTAATTCAGAACAGGAGAGCCTTCCAAGGACTACTAGTGTCTTCAGGGAGCCAGCTCCAGTTCAAAAACCTGAATCCAGCTGGACAGAGAGAAAGCAGAATTTGGCAAATAAGGTATCTTTGAGTTCACTACCAGGTTCTTGCCTGTATTGTATTTCCTTGAGGCAGAATTGCCAGGATTTCTCAATGAATTAGTGTATCCTTAACCAGCGTGCGGGAGGGGGGGAAATGACATTGTGGTTAGGTGGTCATTGTAAATAAGATCTGATTGTCCCCTTATGCCAAGCAGGAATGCTCTAGGAAAGTATAATAAAAATTTTTGTATTATGTACCTGTATTCTGTATTTTTTTTCTTGATGGAGTTTTAGTTCCCCATAGATATATCTACATTGGTTGCATCCACACTAAAATATCATTTTACAGAGCCATAGGGAAATATTGGTAAGGCAGATGTAAATTTAGTGGTCAGAATGTATTAGTTTCCCACTTTCTGCAGTAGAGTGATATGGACTGTTACATGAGGAACTAGAAGTTAATTGTGATTTTTGCGTACTTTGTGACTAGATAATTTAACATGAATGCGACCATGGCTGCCTTATTTTTTACAGAACTGGAAATTCCTTTAGGGCCTGTTCACACGGCAGAATTTGCCAACAGATTTTGTCATGGGCAGCGCACCCAAAATTCCGCCATCAGCTGTTTGTCTGCATCCCATTGTTTCATTGAACCTTGGGGGCCGGCGGTGTAAAGCCTCAACCACACCAAGAAAGCTCATGTCTCTTATTGGGGATGTGCGCCAGAAGCCACGGCGCTTTTCTGCTTACAGCTAGCCTACATAATGGATCTGAGTGGCAAGCGGGTCCGCAGCGGTATACAGAGCAGATTTCAACAGTGTCAAAATCTACCATGTGTATGGGCCCTTAAATGAAGTTACCATCAAACACCATGCTGGGGAATTCTGACATGGGTGTCTCCTTTTTAGTAAATTAATCTAGAAGGCAGAGCAGAGAGCTTCTGAAAAGGGCATTTCTTGGTTTGCCACAATCATCCCTTTTGGTGGGCAACCCAATTTTCAATGGGCATGGTTCATTGCTGCTGTGGTGGTGCTGCATGAGAAGTGGAACGCTTGCGTCCAGGTTTCCAGAGTTGAGAGCTGATTACTGCAGACTGATCACATTTCATCAGTTTCTTTACTAGTTATGCTCTAAATGAAGGTTATTTCTTATATAATTGGTGTTGATTTATGTGTTTGAGTGTAGCAGTCCATGTGCTCTTTTTGATGTATACCCCCCCCCCATTCAGTGTCTTATAAGGTTAGGTATATATCTTCTGATGTACATATATATTTGGAGCTAAACTGACTTTTGAGCTTGCTTCCTTATAAGATTGTACTACAATTGTTGACTTTAAGTTGATGATAACAAAAAGACCTAACAGGACCTTCTGTTTGCCTTAGCTGAAAGCTGATACAAATGGATCCTATCCAGCGGAGAAGGCGTCAAGGACATGGACAGAGCCAGGTAATGTTGCAGGTGCTTGCTGTAGCTTTGTACAATGACAGCCAGTAGCTGTGTAGGCCTTTGCGGCTTGTATTACTGTGTGACATATCTGCTTTGTAGAACTGCTCCATAAGGAGTTGTCAGAGAAAAGTCTGCCAAATCTTCTTAGCACACATTACTGCTCCTTAAAGGGATATTCCCATATTGCTACCTTATATTCTGTTTGCATGTCCAAAATATCTGACGGGCATAATGGGAGACGTGTGGCCCTCACTTGCTGATTCGTCAGGGCTCCTCCTATAACTTTTAGACTTCAGTAGACCTTCACATACAAGTGTGGCCATGTTACTGTTAAATTTAATGGTAAAATAGCTTCTTTAAATTCACAAATGGTCACAGGACCCCAAGTCACCTCAGATTTAGTAAGTGCTCTAGATCGGAATGCTATGTTCATAAACATTGCAATTTTGTAATCGGATCATTAGGAATGAAGTCATGGATCACATGGTGTAGATATGGGATACGACAGGTAAAATCCATATGTCCCCCAAAAAAGCATAATTTTATACTGTGTTAAAGCCACAATGCAGATTGCGTCTTGCAGTTTTTACCTTTTATTTTTCTCCTGTATTTGTGTGTTATACACATTTAGTACCATAGGCCTCAGATGTTGACACTGCCGTCCCTGTTCGCAGAGAATAAACATGCAGGTCTGGTGTTTGTGGCTGCCACAATGAGGGCGGTCATATTCCTTATAGTGGCTAATCCTGCTCCAATTCTCCACTAGGCCTCACATGCACGTAAGGGAGCAACCCATTTTCTCTTAGTGGCACTCCCTGGACTTTGGGGGTCTCCTGCCTAGTGTTGGCTGGGGTGCCCTTGGTGTTAGGTGATCAGCAGGGTGCAAAGCAGGAGAACTGGGGAACAATAGGTCAGGTATGGAGACCAAGGACCAAGTCATCTTCATTATAACAAAGTCTCTACTTACTAAATAGATGATGGTGGTTGCAGTAAAAATACAAGCAGTAGGCCCAATTCTGAGGTATCAGTGTAGGCTTTTCCCAAAGGCTGTATATAAGAGTGGCTGAAATCATGGTAATCCTTCCTGAATCTTTCTATAGATGCTAGCAATCCTCCCAAATCACCAGAGGCATGCAATCTCTCAGTATTTGTCTGCAAGACCCAACTGTGAGGACCAGTCGGTCTCAGATTTGTGGCAGTCCACCACCAAGCGCTGCTCCCATACAAGTGAATGGGAGCACACTGCGCACGCGTGGCCCCTGCTCCCATTCATTTCTATGGGGCAGACGGAAATGGCTGAGCCAGCGAGCCTTCCATGGTCCCATTGAAATGAATGGAGGGCTGCTGCTCCGTTTATTTCCCCGCTCCGTCCTCTGGGACCTGCACCTATCAGACAATGGGGGTGTATGCTAGCGATATGCCCCCATTGTCTGTGATGGAAATACCCCTTTTAATGTCTTTGTCTAAGCACTCTGTAAATATTCAATTCTTTCTTCATTCATAGGTTTATCTTTAGCAAAGTTGCTTTTCTGGCAGTTTTCACACTTGGGAATGGTGTTTTCCTGGATAACTTCTGTCTTGGCCTACTTTGCAACAGCAAACACAAAACATATCTTCTGTATTGCCCGTTCAGCAGAAGACTCTGAATTCACTTGCCTGGGGAACATCTACCCAGCAACTGGAGCCTGCCAGTAGACTCTTTCCTACTAATACATAGCCTTTTGGGTTATATCATGCACAGATCATCTCAGTAAACAGTTAACAGCTTTTAGGGTCCATTTACCATTCCGCAGCGTATTGCAGATCCGCAATACACCCGGCCGGCACCCCCATAGAACTGCCTATTCTTGTCCGCAATTGCGGACAAGAATAGGACATGTTCTATTTTTTTGTGGCCCCCTGGCCCAGAAGTTCGGGCCGCGCTCCGGAAATGCAGATAGTGTGCTCTCCGCATCCATTCCTGCCCCATTGAGAATGAATGAATGGGTTCACACCCGTTCCCGATATTGCGGAACAGATGCGGACCCATTTGTGGACGTGTGAATGGACCCTTAAAGTGTAAACCATAGCATTAACCCTTTATCAGTGAACCACCAGGTCACTGCAACTTGACATAATAAAATTTGAAAAGTGAAGAATTGGATCGAATTACAGATGCTCTGTAATAGCACACTTCCATATTTACAGCACAGTGATGATTTGAACTCTGCATTGGATGCCAACTACAATGTATAACTAGCTCCAATCCCACTAATAGCAACTGCGTCATCTAAGCAGTTAGGCATGATCTACTAGGCTACCTGTCAGTAGAACAGACAGCCAGGCACAGTACACAGCTCCACATACTTTAAAGAGGTTGTCCCATCTTGGACATGGTGAGCATATCGCTAGGATATGCCCCCAATGACTCATAGGTGTGCATCCCACCTCTGGAACGCACACCTATCCTTAGAAAGGAGTCTGCAAAGTGACGGAGGGCGCACAGCGCATATGCGTCCGTCCTCCATTAATGTCTATGGGACTGCTGAAAATAACAGAGTGGCGCACTTGGCTATTCTCGTAAGTCCCATTGAAATGAATGTGAAGTGCACCGCGCAAGCGTGACCACTGCTCCATTCACTTCTTTGAGGCTTATGAAAATAGCCAAGCACAGTTTTCAGAAGTCCCATAGAAATGGATGGAGGGTGGCCGCACGGTACTCCCTCTGTCATTATTCAGATTTTATTCTAAGGATAGACTTCTGGGACCTGCACCTATCAGACATTGGGGGAATATCCTAGCGATATGCTCCAATGTCCAAGATGGGAAAACACTTAAAGGGAACCTGTCATGTGGATATTTGATTATAATGTAACTAATTATATACAATCATTAACTACTAAAAAGTACCTTAGATGTATTTACTTACTGGTGTGACAGATGGTTACCTCATAATATACACACAAAGATGCCGCATGCTAATGAGCTGATTTGAGTCCAGCGTATATTTAACAGCTATAGCTACTCCCCTGCCCACCTGCTGCTGATTCATATGGAAAACTGTCAATCAGCAGCAGGTGGGCGGGGAGAGTCAGGAGCTCATGAATATTCAGGACTAATCATTATCAGCTGGAGTTTTTAAATACAAGATGTTGGCAGATTGACTGGGTCAATTAAAGAAAGTGACCCAGCATTTTGCTAAGAGAATCAGTCACTTATTTATGTTGCCCTTAGTTAGGACACCATAAAACTGGTGACAGGTTCCCTTTAAGTAGTGAAGTGTATTATGTAAGCCAGATTGAAAGGAGTCTTGTGTGCAGTGATGGTCAGTTTGCAGCGTTCTCCAGCGAACACATGCGGGCTGCCATCTTTAGTAAGGTAGACTCACCCGTCTGGCAATGCACAGGTGAGTCTTTACCTGTGCCGGAAGCCGGTCTGAAATCAAATGCAGTCACCGGGAGCAGGCAGTTCCGAGAACAGCCGCCGGGGGCCTTCATCGGGCTGATCTTGGAACTGCCTGCTCCTGGTGACGGCATTTGATTTCAGACCAGCTCCTGGCACAGGTAAGGGCTTACCTGTGCATCACCGGACTGGTGAGTCTACCTTACTAAAGATGGCAGCCTGCATGTGTTCGCTGGCGAACACTGTGAACGGACCATCGCTGCTTGTGTGTTTCTACGCGTGACGTATTTTTTTATTTTTATTTTTGTCCACAGTGTTGTATCGGCACAGCATATGTAGATTTTGTTCAGTTCCTGCTGCCTGTGCCATTAAAGTGATTGTCCACTATCTATTATCAATATCAGATAGGTGGGGGTCTTGAAGGTTGTACCCACTCTTTTTCTCCGCAATGAGGTCTCCAAAGTGAAGGCAATTACACCGCACATATCAAGATCAGAGTTCCGAAATTTAGACAAGCACGTGTGCTCAGGTGTTTTTGGAAGTTCCACAGCAGTGAATGGAGGGTGCATAGTCCACGGCTCCATTCACCATTATGGGACTGCCAGAAAGAACCAAGCTTTGCTATGTTCGGAACTCCCATAGCTTTGAACGTTCACTTTGTGGGCCCCCGTTCTGGAGATGGGAGCGGGTCCCTGAGGTGGGACCTGCATCTTTCACACTTTTCTAGGGTCTTTTTAATCCCACAATGGCTAACGGAAAAATATATGGTAGATTCATAGATTCACCGCACTAATATTGATGTGTCACTGCCTGATAAGCGGTTTAAAATAATACATCTTTATTGGAAGTACAAGTATAAAAGGGCAAAACGATATTTCTCTTATTACAGAGACAGGCAATAGTGGGATGTAAATGTATGGAAAGTGGGATACAGCATATATTATCCAATTTCCAATATCACCGTCACAACACTACTGAGGGCTAGCTGTGTTTGAAAGGACCCTCATCTGTGCAGTATTGAGGGCTGAGAATAAGTAAGTAGTATCTAAATCTGCGACGGCGGTAGAACGCTGCACATTTCTATGTGCAGCGCATTGGCACTATGGTGGCCGTACACGCCCGCCGGATACCGCTCCATATATACTGTTGCCCTAATGGAGGGGGAGGAGAAGGCGCTGTCCGCTTGGGCCAATGAGGGAGAAGTGGGCGTGGCTAAACATTGTGCCTCCGTCCGTCCCTCAGGCCAAGTGATATTGTATCATTATGTCTCTCTTCCTGCATAGGAATATTGGGGGAGCTATAGGCGGCTTATAATATACAGCAGGGGGTAAGACCCAGTCTAGAAAGTGAGTGGTCAATACACATCGAGGGGATAGAATAAGGGCGATGGGCAGCTTAAACAGCAGACATAGGGCCAGATATATCATTAGGCAAAGTCACTTTTGTTGAGTGGAAAAGTCGCAAAAAAGTCCCAAAGGCTAAAACTGCGCACAAATTTGCGACTTTTTTCTGCTCTGCACTATGCTCGTCAGTTTTCTGAAAGTGGGCGTGTTTTCGTATGTAAATGAATCTCTAGACAGATTTACTATTGGGACTTTTTTAAAAAGTCGCAAAAAAGTCGCAACTTCACTCCAGTGAGGACCATGCTTATCTTATGAGACTTTTTAATAAAACATGTGACTTTTTCATAAAAACGTGTGACTTTTGGAAAGCTGCTTACTGACGGATAAACTGCTACCGTCAAACCACATTTATTACAGTCTTAAAGGGCCGATCATAAATCTGACTTGGCTAAAACTGACTTTAGCCATATGTTAAAGTGAAGTGAGCTGTCAGTCATTATACATCTGGCCCATAGACTGTAGAGCTGTCATATAAATGGGAGTAGATTAATACTAAGGATAAAGAGACCCCTATTCAATTGCTAGGCAGTATGTGGACCATTTGCAGACAGACGGGAGAATTGGATAATATATGATGTATCCCACTTTCCATACATTTACATCCCACTATTGCCTGTCTCTGTAATAAGAAAAATATCGCTTTCTTTTTAATCCCAGCCACGGAGTATTTTTACCGATGTACATCAGATCATTTGATCACTTAGTCTAGTATTGCTGCTGCAATCTCTGTATACACTATCGTAGTGGGAAATCTGACACTATAAATGTTAAATTCCCAGATTATATATTGTATATTATAAATTCTCCTTTAATGAGGTTGTCCAAGAAAAGGGTGTGTTTTTATTTTATTTTTTATTTCCAGAAACTACATCTGTGGGTTATAGGACCCATTTTTATGGTTAGGTAAATTGACCAATGTGTGTGTGTGTGTGATGGGGATATCCTAATGTAAAGACCGGTACTGATGTGTGTGTCACAGCAGTCTGTATACAGCTGCAGATATATCCCTTTATCTGCACAGTATAAAGTGAAATACAGCCAGTTATTCTGTATTCGAGTATATATGTACAGCTGGGTAGAATGTAATAGCACATCCATAAGATGGTGTCTGTAAAGTAGTAGAACTCATCTGTGAGGGGCGTAGGAGTCCCTGCTTGATCAGGGTTTTATTCTAGGAATCGTCCTGCAGGTTGTAAGATATTGGAGCGAGCTGTAAAGTTTCCTAAGGCTAGAGCAGAAAATGAGTTCACGCGAAGCAGTCTACGCAATAAGACGTGGTGTTAAGATAGTGAACTTTCCACCTTTGCCGCAGTAACAGAGGACGATTGGCGAGGAGGGGAGGGAAGGAAACCAAACAACTCCTGATCTCCCTGCCTTATTGGGATAAAATATGTAAAAGTAGGGAGCATGCATGGGACCTGCGAAACATCCAGTGCTATTCCTTTCATGGACTGAGAAGCAGAAGACAGTTTATAGAAGAGCCAGGGGCAAAGTGAAAAGGAAAGATTTCTGAACGGTCCTCGTGCTGCCAGTATTCCACAGTTTATTGTCTTGCTGTGAAGAAGTGGTGGTTGTTTCTATGGCATTGTGGTTTAGCCTTCAGCCTGAAGAAATGCTACATATTTTCTGGTTTGGCTCAGAAGTATCTCATATCTCAATGTGTCTACTTTCTAAGTCACTCGTTTGCAGTAGTAGTGGAGCCCTAATGGGAAACTGGGACCTTTATTAGGTGCTGATATGCAAAGTCAACAGTACAAATGAAATGGGAGGCCATTTATTAGTGCAGTTATTCTAGTTTTCTGTCCTGCTGCTATGTCCTAAATGTCAGATAGCTATGGGTCCCACCACATGGTGACTCTGGCATCCTCGCCAATCTCCAGAACAGGGGTACCTTCACCCCTAGTCCAAAGCAGCAAAGTCCAGTCAGCTTACCCCCCCCCCCCCCCCCCCCCCCCCCCCCTCAATATGAACGGTCCACGCATTTTGAATAGAAAATCACAACCTGAAGTGACATCATGATTAAGGCTTTTCTATCCGAAACACGTTGACCATTCCTCCGGTGTGTACGCATGTGCCTTTTTAATGAATTTTCATTAAATATTGGATTTTAAGTGTTGCTGGATTCTTTTTTTTTTTCATTTGTATAGTACCCTGACTCCCGTCCTGTCTGGGTGTGCCATAAATAGGAATGCCCCTTTAAAGTGTGAGATTTTTGCCAACAATAATTAGTGATTTTTCTTTCAGAAAAATGAGGTTTTAAGCCAATCAAATCAAAAACTCCGGACTTGGAGTACATGTATGCACGGTCTGTGCTGTAGACTACTGCCGGCTCATACTTTACCTCCAGCAGCCTGTTGATATTATATGGAGGTACACTGCAGTATAGTGCCATACCGCTTCACATGCCGTTTTTATAAAGCTGTTCTCCCCCTAGAACAAAATGGCTGTAGGGGTTGATAATGAGGTGTTCCTGAGGCTCCATGCTGTGGTACACTGCTTGCTTATGGGACCTCAGGGACCACAGAACTGTCAGTATGGGAGCAGCAGGGTTGGAGGGCATCAGTTCTTTGCCTGTATGCTGTCTTTTCTAGGGTATGTCAAAGTGTTTGCAAAAGGCATGTTTTCAAGAGTTGGATGTTAGAAATTAATACTGGATCAGGGAGACTGATGTACCATACAGAGGCACATAGCGCCTATAGGCCTGTAATGCAAACCCGTAGGGTGTACTTCTGTCAGGGGTTTGTGCTAATGTGTACAGGAGCCCTTACTTGCAGTGGTACGCAGGGGTGTGAATCTCTATTAGTAAATTTAGAGGTCTCTGTTCACTTCTCAATACAGGGCTTTTATGGTCTTTAGATATTGATGGCCTATGCTCAGGATAGGTCATCAATATCAGACTGAAAAGGGATCTGACACCCAGCACCTCAGCTGATCAACTATTTTTGGCCCTCTGGCAACAGAAACAAAGTAGGGAATGGAGCAGGAAGCGGAACAGGAGGCTGCGTCCACTGTGTAGTGACTGTGATAGGTCACTGCAGCATTCTGGTGAATGGGAGAAGAGCTGCAGTATGCCGGCATGGCCACTATACGTGGACAGAGGCTTCTGCTCCGTCCTCTGTTCTCTTTACATTGCCGGTGGCTGCTTCTGACTGGTGGGGGAAGTAGGAGTCAGTCCGCCACAGAGCATATATAGGTGCCCTAGCCTAAGGATAGGTCATCAATTTTAATAGACTAGTTAGTCCCTTTTTAGTAATTGTGCATTTTGACTAATGTTTCATTGTTCTTCACTTTTGGGTTTCTTTGGGCTCGGTTTCCCAAAAGCCTGTACAGCTGTAGGTACTGCATTAAAATGTACTAGTCAGAGTTCACCTGGCTGCTGCTCCCTCCATGGAACCAGGAATGTGGCCCGGCCATCACTGACATCGGAGCCCCTGGCCAATGAGGATGTGTCCTGGGGTTCCCGAACATCAAGGCTCATGGGCAGCGGCTCTACCCATCATGCAGGCACGCCGGCATGAGCTGCATTTTCTTGAGTAAAAGAGAATTTCTTGTGATCTGGCTCCTCCTGCTGTTCTGTGACTTTCTGGATTTAACTTTGAGTGTATTTTTGGCTCCTGGCGTTTTCTATTGTATTTGATGTCCTGGTTCTGACTCTTTTGCCGTGACTTGTTGCATCTGGCGTATTTGTATAGTGTTGACGTCTGACTTTTGACCCTTTTTCTGTATGACTACTCTCGTTGTGTTTTATCTGTGTCGCCCTTCACATATTGCAGTATAGGGGGGACTGTCGTCCAGTTGTGGGTCACTGCCCAGGGTGATCGTGCAAGTAGATAGGGATAGTGCAGCCCTGAACTGTCCGGGCCCACTATCTCTGCGTGTGACGGTAGTTATCCTGACAGTACATATTGGTATGTAATGTATATTTTCATATGTCGTAGCTGCAGCTCTACTGCATGCAGAATAGAGAAGCCCCTACATCTTGCCTATTGCTTTCATGGAGCATGTTCCTGAAGGGTGGTGCTAATGTATGACCGCAGACTGAGAAACTGAAGCATTTTAGTGAAGCAGAGCTCAAAAAAGAAAAGCCAAAGCAGCACGTTAAGAGCAGCCAGTGACTATGTACAAGCTGTAGTCCAAGAGGGTTTCCCACCTGATGACGTGAATCTGTGTATTCAGATTGGGTGTCTGTTCTGTACGGAGATACTGGACGGTGTACAAGGACTTCCATGTCTTTTTCTGCAGGAGATCAAAATATTATTTAGATTCAAGTTAAGTACTTTGGCCTCCATTTTCATAGATCTCCAGGAAGTCTTTTAATTCCACAGCTTGTACCTCTTGAGCATACTTGTGCCTTGGACTTACTACAGTCACATGTTGATACAGATGAAACTCAAGGAATGAACATTCTCCCATTCATTCAGACATTTCCCACGTGCCCTTCTTTACTTTTTCTCTTGGTTTGAAATATTGTGGTCATCTGGCATGTGAATGGCTTGACAGGGTAATTTTTTTTTTTTAATTAATTTTTTTTTAAATTAATTTTTTGGGTCATTTTGCACCAAACATCTCTGGATATCCCAAACCAAGAGGAAAGGTACGAAGTCACCAGTTTTATGCCACCCTAGCTGTCAAGTCTTAACATCTCCAGAACATGCTGGTAAGTCCTCATATTCATGAGCTCCCGTCTCTTCCCACAGACTGCTGCAGATGAACAGTTTCTATCCTACTGTAGTCAGCGGCAGGAGGGTGAACAAGCCCAGAGCTCATGAATATCAGTACTGTCACTAGTTTATGCTGCCCTTAGGGTCCATTCCATGACCGTAAGCAGGGGCGTAGCTAAAGGCTCATGGGCCCTGGTGCAAGAGTTAGGCTTGGGCCCCCATCGCTCAGTGCTTTGTGTGTCTTCTTATGCAGCACAAGGGTCTTTGGGCCCCCTACGGCTCCTGGGCCTGGTAGCGACTGCTACCTCTGCACCCCCTATAGCTACGCCCCTGACCGTAAGTAGTTTGTAAATTGTGGATCTGCAAAACACTGGTACCAGCCTTGTGCTTTCCAAATTTTGCGGAACGTTTGAGGCCAGCCCTAGGATAGAAATGCCCGCAATTGCGGACAAGAATAGGACACGCTCTACCTTATTTGCTAGGCCGTGGAACGGATCTACGATACGGACAACACACAGTGTGCTGTCCGCATCTTTTGCAGCCCCATTGAAATGAATGGGTCCACACTGTTCTGCAAAATTGCGTAACGGGTGTGGACCCAGAAATATGGTCATGTGAATGAATCCTTAGTGAGGACACCATAAAACTGGTGACAGATTCCCTTTAAAAACCTGTTTCTGAAAGAGTTAGTGAAACTGGAATAATTTGAAATGGTGTGCTGCAAATCTTTGAAAGTGAAACGTAAAGCAACTGTCCAGTTATGAACTCATGTGTCAGTACCTACAGGGAATGCTTACCTGCTATTTATATCTTGCTGCTTGGGTACTTTTATTTCCTCTCCATTACCGAAAGTTGTGATCTGTGACTACAGTTTAGCTGCAGTGTCTGTAGGGAGTGAGTCTGAAACACGCCCCCTGTCTCTTCATTGGTTCAGGCTGCTGCTCTTCCTCCTGTGATTGGCTGCTGAGTATAACACAAGTCTATCACAGGCTCACAGCATCTGTCTATTGAAAAGTGTTATAGCAAGGAAGCTACTGCATATGCTGAGGGGATTGAGCCTTCGGGTCCTTTTACGGACTGATTAACAGATTTTCATTTGTACAAATGCTTGTTCCCAATAATCTGTAAAAGGTGTTGTGAATCACCCAATGAACAAGCAAACACTTATTCATCGGATGATTGTGTCGTTCTGCCGGCATGGAAAATCATTGTTCCTACGCAGCATATAGTGGTATATAAACCGTGATCTGCTGCGCCGGAACAATGATTTTCTAAGGGGATAAGCGATCGCTGTAAATGCATGTAATGTAAATATAGCCCTCATCTCTGCTAATCATCTAACAGTGATCGGGAGCATCTGCTTAGTTCCGGATCATCTGACAGATGTATAAAAGGTGTGTAAAAGGATCCGAAGTCGTAAGGAGGAGCTTAGGGGGTTGTACACGATTACTAAAACATGTCAACTTTCTTAAAAAATGAGAGCCACACCTGGCCATGTGATCTGTGTGGTAATGCAGTTCAGCCAGGCTGCAATACCAGACACGTCCCATATACAGATGTGGTGCTGTGTGTGGAGAATGCGGACATCTCATATTTATGTTGTGGCATATCACTAGGGCATACCAAAACATTATGATCGTGGGGGTCCATCCTGTGGGAATAATGGTCCCCGGAACAAAGGTCCCCAGAATTAATGGTGCTGTGTGGTAGTTCCCTGCACAGAGGTTAGCTGGTGGGGTAATGTGCATGAAACACTGCATGGAAAGACTTGGAAGGCATTGCAACACTAAGCCCAGCCTTACACATAAGATTAGTGTGTGTGTAGATCAGTGTTTCCCAACCAGTGTGCCTCCAGCTGTTGCAAAAACTACACTTCCCAGCATGCCCGCACAGCCAAAGGCTGTCCAGGCATGCTGGGAGTTGTAGCTTTGCAACAGCTGGAGGCACGCTGGTTGGGAAACACTGGTGTAGATCATCAATCCGACCATTAGCGTGCCAGACCAAACTGGCGAATCGGTGATGTGGTTGATTGGCAGTAACCAGCCGAAAACTTTGATGTGTTGAAACCCCATTTTTGACAGCTAGTAGTCCGCCATTGCAACAATCCTTTGTGCATAGCTTTCCAGTGATGGTCAGCCAAGATGGTCAAAATTACCCATTTCACCCAGCTTTTATGTGTATGACCAGCTTCATGTAGGTTCGGAGGTGAGGGGGGGGGGGGGGGCTGCAACAAGTAATGACTTACCTGATTGATATGACATCTCTTGCTGGAGCATACCAACCTCCAGTATCACGAGCTGGAGCTATTGACGGGCTGTAGGGAAGCGAGGGGATTTTGAATTCCCTTCATACCCCTCCAGTGTGCAACTGTGGGCTATTAAGCTCCGAATCATATTATAAAAGATTAGACAAAATCCATTTGCCATTTTTCTAGAACTAGCGCCTCTGTTGTCTATTGGCTGCATCTGATATTGCAGCTTTGCCACATTCAAGTGAATGGCAAGCCTGCACTTATACACTTTTCTGAACCTAATCTACCTCAGTTTCTATCTCAGTTTTCAACCCAGGACCCTTAACTTTGAATGTAGTTAGTGCACGTTTTAGCTTTGGTTTGCAGCTGACAGGAAAAGAACTCTGTGACCTTGTGTGAGGAGAGACAAAGACTAGACACCCACATCGGAGACCACTAGAGAACAATACACCTAAGGACTCCTCCAGCAGCCAAGGAAGGAAGTGCGAGCAGCTCCCCAGCCTAACAATGCGGTAGTGTCCCACACGTGCCCAGCCCTGTCCCCTCACAGTGGGTGTTAATGTAGGGAGCAGAACCATTAGCCATGTGTTCTCCTGCCTGAGAGATGTTCCTACCTATGAGAAGTGCTGAATGTCATGTATCTGTTTAGTATCTTGCATTCTCCATTTATCTAAAAATGAAATGGTGAAACATGTATTTTAGGAGTCTAGACAGTACGAGACTTGATGCGGTGTGAAATCGAAAAGGCACATTTTCGTGGAATACCTTGGATGACCTTGTTAATCACAGCTTTTAGGGTGCTTTTACATCGGTTTTTCTCTGCACTTTTGCCTTTTTTGCTGTAAAGCGGCAGCTCAAAATGTTAACTGATGGTCTGTGGGAAATATGAAAAACAGGCTCCTACCGTTTTTGACCCTTTTTTTTTTTTTATTTTATTTATTTTTTTATATGCTGCATGCTCTAGCTTTTTGTGTTTTAGAAGACATTTTGACTACACCTTTTCTATATAGAGAAAAAAAAGGCATGAAAAAAACACTTGTGGTAAGTCATGCTGTGTGTAAAAAGTCATAACGGCAGGTGTGTAAGGACTCTTAAAAGGGAGGGGTTTGATTTTTATTTATTTTTTTGTTAGGTTTTTGTGTCGTTCAGCCTTTTTGTTATATAAATATTGGTTTAATTAGTTTGTTACTAATTTTTATGGATGATAGTGGTATTCTTCAGCAAACTGGCCTAATGATACTATAGTAAGAAAAGTATCTAGTTAGCAGAACGGTGGAATCTCTCTATATTGCTTGTATTAGTGTATCATATAAACGTGACATTTAACTTAAACCAAAATTTGGGGTCATTTCCTGATCTATAGCCTGTAAAATATGACCTTTTTATTCTAGATGGACAAGTGCCCCTTTCCCCCTTTCGTCGTGCTAACTCTGTAAGAGACAGAATGAAGAAGTTTACAGAAGAACCCCCTGGTGCACCTCCTTCATTAGGTTTCCGATTCTCCAGCATGAGGGGCGAGAGAGCCCCAGCCAGAGGAGCAAGGGTACTGCAACAACAGGGATTGTTTTCTGCTAGTCAGAAAAATGGTCAAGAAAACAATCGTAAGACAGGACAGGAAGAAAAACTAGTAGCGAAATCTGGACTGAGTCAAACCAGTGCCGGGCTTGGTAGCCACCGAGTGGATCATAGTACAAGCAGCAGTAGCAGAACACAAGATAGTAAAAATGCTTCTGTACCTGAAATAAAGGGCTCCAAGAGTTCAGCCACAAAAGGATCCTTGGCTCCCAGCTCTGCTGGACTCAGCACATCCTCTGGGAAAGTGAGCAGAAGACTTCCCCAAAGCCAAGGCTCATTCATCCCAAAACAGGAGGGTGGGAGGAGCAACTCAAACCAATTGCAAGGAACCCAGGTCACAACAGAGGGGGGCAAGCAACTTGAAAATACAGATGGGACCATTACTACATCAGTGGCTCAAGAACGTGTGCAGCCCTCTACACCATCTCTCAACGCATCATCCGAAGACACTCAGGGTGAGAAGCAAGACGCAGACATGAAGACCCTGCTCACCATTGAGATAAAAGATGGGCGAAATCAAGGGTCCACGAGCAGCAGGCTTGTGGGGCAACCAGGAAACCAGAGAGCAGGTAGAATTTTTATTTTATTTTTTACTTGTAGCACTTGAAAAAGTATAGTTTTGTATATGTTGGCAGTGGTTAGGTAATGTTCTGTGTGTGATTATACTCTTATTGTGTGTGTATAAACATGCATATAGATAGATTTTATGTAATATTATCAAGTGCATGGAAAGGGTGCTGACTTCGGTTCTGAAGTGGAAGCTATAGGAGCTCTGCTGGCCCCTGGTGGATGATGTTTCCATACTCCTCAGTTGGACTGAAGTGCAGAGTATCTTATATCTTCATACATTTGCGTTCACTCCTGTGAAATGGATACGCTTGTGCCGTACGTGTCCTACATGTGTGGACGCTGCCGAGAATCCAGTACATGACACTGCTCTATAGCTTGCTGTCAGGGTTGTCTATGAATCTGCATATACTGAGCATGCTTCCGCTGGGTAAGCAAGAGGTTGATTTTATCTTTTTACATTACCTTTTTAGTCTGTGTCCTCTGAGCAGGACCGGCTGTACATTATATTCAGCATGTTTACTTCATTCTGCCTCTGTACTGCGTCTATTAAACTATCCATCAAGTGGCTCCATTACATCACTTGGAGGTCATGGAAATAAACAGAAGCCTTCCATACGACCTGCACAGTCTCTCTGCCAGCAATTTAGGAACATGATGTTATTTTAGCGTCATTTGTAAGGGAAACAGTCTACGGCTACTGGTCAGAGTGATGCCAGCCTCTCCCGATTTTATTACTTCTAGGTTTCCATTGGTTTGTGTTTGTCTCTCTCTGGAGGTTGGCGTCTCCTTGTGGATTGTTCCCTCAGGGAGACCCCTCTAAGCAGTCTCGCACACAGCTGGTCACTTGGCCCGGGGATGCTGGTGTGTTTACTGCCTTGGATACTAGCTGTTCTGGGATGACCTCTGCTTGCATCATCGCTTACCGACCATAATCCTGATGTGTTATCAATGATATATAACTGAATGCAGAGAATGTCAACGTCTTTATTTATTCATAACTGAATGCAGACAATGTGTAAACTTCTTTCTTTCTTTATTTAAAGAGTTGACCTTAGGACTGACAGCTTCACCTTTCCGAATTGGCAACAGTGTCTCTGCAAGCAGCGTCAATGCGGGCAGGATAGTCGGTTCCAGTGCCAGCGCTGGTAAAGGCTTTAGTACAAGCAGCATCAGCGTGGACAGCGGGTTCAGTGCAAACAGTGTGCTCTCAGAGGTAACTGGTTACTGAACTGTATTATCAAGTCACAATTTGCTGGCCATGCTTTTGTGTATTTCTTTCAAAATGAATTGCATCTCATCAAGCCCCATGCGTCCTCTTCACTGGTAGCTTTGCTGACCGCAGTGGTCAAGAAGCAAGATCCCTGCCTGCAAAGCTTGAGTCTAATGGTGTCCTTTTAAACACAACAATGTACCAGACTGTGGTAAGATGAGCCTATGGGGGTGACCTGCTATTGTCAAATGACGAGTTTTGGTATTGCATAAAAGATGTGATCCCCGACACACCAGAATTTGCTCGGAGAGCAGTGATCAGGAACGAGCATTTTTTTTTTTTTTTTTTGGTTCCAGATTATCAGCCCCTTTAAAATATCCCTTAGGTCTAATGCACATGACCGCATCCTTATTGCAGTTTGCAAATCATAGATGCCTTCCATGTGCATTTTTCTTGCAAAGAATAGGACCTGATAATTTGTGGAATGGACATATGGATTTGGAGCCATTGAAATCAGTGTGCTATCCACAAAAATTGTTGATTGGACACTGATGCAGGACACGATTGTGTGAATAAACCCTTAGACACAGTCTGTTGCCTATGTATTGCAGCTAGAACTTCTGTTCTGTGCTTTTGACCTACATCTGGTTTCACAATAACTGATGGAAATAACTGACCATATAACTAAATGTGAATTTGGCTTTACAGATGTTCTTGTCAATTATACAGTTAACTACAGACATTCCCATATAAAGATTGTTAATCAGGACAGGGGCAAAATGTCCTGTGTGTGGGTGATTTTAAACACGTGATCTTGTAGATGGAACCCAAGCAGCACCATGCGCGTTTTATTCTCCAGGAATTCAGTATTGATTGTCTATCCTCAGGGGGGTCAGGCTTCCAGCACCCCCGCCAATCAGCTGTACAAAGAAGCTGCGGCACTCCGTGAACACTTAGACCCCTTCCAAGACCAATGATGTCAATGAACATCGGTCATGTGGCCTACTTGCAGCTCAGTCTTATTGAAGTGAATGGGGCTGTGCTTGGGAAGCTGGGAGGAGAGCACAGCACTTCCCTGAGCTCCTCTACAGACAGCTGATCGGCTGGGGCTCCTGGAGTGGGACCCCACCCATCTATTGCCTATTTGCCAACCCTCCTTGGTTTTTCTGGAGTCTCCCTAAAAATGTCAAGCCCTCTTAGATCCCAGCAGGATATATATATAACATTGCACCAATCACAAATTGTGCCGTCTAATTACGATAAATTCATTTAATGTGCTCACCCATCATAAAAGTCTTCCATGTAATGACAAGCTACTAGTCCAATAGTCACATTCACTTCATGAAGTTCTGGACGGTCGGGCTGCGGGTCACTTTCTCATGTGCTTACAGCGTCCTCTCCAGTGAGGAACATGCGCCCCAAACTCATAGCCCACCCCAACTCATCACCATCAGCCCCCCACCCCACACCCAATCTCCATATCAACATGCGCTGCGCCCGACTGGCCTAGCACGGACCCGATCATTTTATTCATTTGACCAGGGCAAGCATGCTCAGGCATATTGGCACTCTTGGTATCTGGTTACTATGGAGTTTGGGCGCACATTCTTCACTGGAGAGGACGCCGTGAGCACATGGAGGACGTGACCCACAGCCCAAAACCGCTTACCCCACCTGGCGCCACCCAGTGAGAATATCGCACTGCTGCAGGACTCTTCCTCCTCACTTCAGAGCGGTGTGCCAAATGGTCCGGCTGCCCGCTCAAACCGACCAATAACAAAGCTCCTTGATGTAAGGATCTTTGTGATTGGTCATTTCAGGCACAGGCAGCATCGCTGCGCTGCCCGTGCCGTTCACAGCGCTCACTGCACTGATGAAAGGCAGGGAAAAGTCTAAGGCGTATTGGTACACCGTAGACTTTTTTTAAGGAGTAAAATCGCCTGAACACGCGTCTGACGCTTGTACAGACGTTATTGTGACCTCTGATAATGATGACCCATCCTGAAAGTGGGCTATCAAGAGAAAATTCCCAGATACCTGCTTTAGGGCTCTTTCACACGAATGTGTGCAATGCAGAAATCGCGTTCCATGTGTGAACCTCCGTTCTGGACACTGCTCGTCTTGCAGAAGCACACTGCATTTTACTGCAGGAGCGCCGCTAAAACACCCCCCGCCCCCCAAAAAAGACTCAATGTTTTGATCCGCATGAGGGGGAGATGCAGCGACGGCCATGCACGCTGCAGATTTGTGGTGTGGAATCTGCACAGCAAATCTTCATTGTCTGAACTCTGGTTTTTACTGAACAATGACCAATATTACAGGAGTATGAAATAATTAGTAACTGTTAGCAAAGCTATTCACCTGGAAAGGCCATGTTCTAGTCACGTTTGTGATGTCCATATAGCATGTAAGGGTATCCTCTAAAGTAATCCGATAGTCCACTCCAGCAGAGGAACAGACTGCCGTACACCACTGCTCACCTCTGGATCCCTATAATGGGATGTGTCTGCTTTCCAGCATAAATGCCTGCTTTCTGCCAGACTGATACTGCTGCATGTGGCAGTATTTGTCCAGCAAAAAGCCCGTATTTATGCCACAAAACCGTAAGTCAACGGGCATCCAGGGGAGTGCAGCAATGTCTGGCCATGCCAGATACAAATAATCCCGGTTGTCTTTTCCTCTGCCAGGACAGACTCCCAGAATAGTGTAGAATTCTGTGTTTTCTGTTCTTTTTTTTTTTTTTTTTTTTTTTTTTTTACAATGGAATCCTTTGAGTGACGTATGCCACTGTGTCTGAATTTTTTATTTTTTATTTTATTTTTTATTCTGTGGTTTTTAACCACGCTGTGAAAATTTACCTTGTAGTTTTCACATAGAAATCATTCAGCATTGACACAAATACTCACCCAAAAACTGAACTTGGCAGATTTAGGGCTCATGTACACAACCGTATGTTGCAGTCTGCAAAACACGGATCCGCGAAAAAAAAAAATGAATGGTTCCGCATATGGACCTGTAAAAAGAATGGCACGGAAACGGAAGAAAAATAAGTTTGTGTGCATGAGCCCTTAGACTAGCAGGAATATAGAAGTGGTACAGTGTTGAGTTTCCTTCCCCTCTCTAGAAAGATCAGCCGACAGTGGCATTCTAAGAAGTCTTCTCTCAGGCTGTAGGATACTTTCAAGGACAGCTCATAAGCTGTACAGTAGATTCACTTATTTTCACGGATAGCTTGAGTAACTTCTCTCCAAACTTTAATCCAAAATTCAATTTTGATTGCAAAATGATGCTGATGCTGGATCAGAGATGCATTTTGACTCTCTAATCCTGTATAGACTATAGTTAAAAATCATTGATAAGCTGCTCTCCAACCTAGCACCTCTCTATATGGCTTCTTATCACTCATAAATTGACAACCGGGAATTTTCTTAAGGGTTTGACCACACGGCACTGTTTTGACGTGGCTACGGCGTAGTACAGCGCGGCTGTACGGGCCACAGTGGGCACTGATTTAACCAGTGAAGACCAACCTGTTTAGTCGTGCAGGGCTGCGTCACAACTGGGACACAACCAAGAAAAATAGGTATGGTTTTCTGCAGTGGTCCTCTGTATAGAAAAGCATTAAAAAAACGTATTCCAATGCATATCAGCCAGATGGACACTTTTTGGGACTCTGCCTAAAGAGTGGGGGGCACGCTATGGGAACTTTACCATAGGGAGCTTTTCCCAACATTAGACTAAGGGCACATGAGCAGTGTCGTAGTCTGAAGCTGTCCATCAATATTCAGATTTTCCACCAATACAGCATGAATAATAAGTGTTCCGATCGCCATCTTTCTATGGTAATACTTTTCTTCCCATTGACAATATATCCTCAATGTGAAGCACCAGTGTGAGGCTACATGGGCGCCCTGCTATTCTTACAAGTGGGAGCTCGCACTGACATCTTGGCAGGATGAAAGGTGTCTACTAGAGATATTGCATTCAAGGATGTTGATCCAGGAACAAACATCTGACATCCTGAGGTTTCCAAGCCCAAACTGTCGGTGATCTGTCTTCTCTCCAGAGCAGGCTTCCCCTCCATGTCCTAGGGAAAGCCTGGTAAAAGGCAGCATGATACCATTTTTGGCATTCCTATTATAATACAGCATGCGCTGTGATGTAAAGAAAATGATTATAGACCAGTAGTGATTCACCAGTTGGAAACAGCTGCTGCTCATATTTTATGGAATCTGCTGCTAAGTAACATTAACGTGCATGTGTAGGAGGAATCATCTAATGTCATTTTACGGGGTGAAATAACAATCCTATTGTTCCTCTTCTATGTTGTGGTGGAACACGGGACCCTTAGCTGGCATATAGTCGCTACAATTTGTCCTCCTGGTCAAGGCTGTGAAACCATTGCAGATTCTCTTATGAAAAAGGTTACTTCTGTGCGTGTGATTCCTCCTGACGGGTGATCACTGTGGCTGTATCTTGACAGCGGTTTAACACTGTTCTCTCCTCCATATCAACATTCAAGATCACCCAAGAAGAACAGCTTTTGATGTGCCCGCCCTGTGAAATCTAGCCAGGAGCACAACACTGTATTTTAGCTAGGAGCCCCCACAGGGAAACCAAAGGTGCTGCTCTTATTAAATGGGGTTTACAGGATTATAAAAACATGGCTGCTTTCTTCCAACAACTGCGCCACCCCTGTTCAGGTTGTGCGTGGTATTGCAGCTTGCACTAGTCATGTGAGTGGAGCTGCAATACCAGGCACGTCCATCTACAGTTGTGGCGCTGTTCCTGTCCTCTATCTTCAACAACTACAGAATGGAATTAGATTCTTTTGCGGAAGAGAGTGAGTAGTTATTTTTTTTCCTGTTATAGGTATTGATCAGTGAAAATCTATATGTACACCCTTTTGTGTGTGTGTGTGTGTGTGTGTGTGTGTGTGTGTGTTATTAAAAAATTGTGCAGTTTTTGCTGCAGCTTTTGGTAAGTCCTTCCATTATATTTCCTATTCCTGGCATTTTCTTAAAAAATAATAAATAATAATAAATGTATGAAACCAGCCTAGGGGGCACAGAAAATGAATGGATTTTTAGCAATTTATATCCATATTACATCTATATAACAGGCACACCACTCCGTATATTTCAGCTGTGCTGGGAAGAAAGTGGTTAAGTTTTCAGTTGTTCCATTTCTAGGGGTAGGCAGCTTCCTGCCACCTGCTATGCCCACATCTTTCTTCCCCTTTGTCTACATGTAAATATATTTATAGCTCCTGTCTGTAAGCATTCCCCCATATCTGGATTAGAAAAGGGATCAGAACAGGACCCTAGCTGTGTCCTTGGTTAGATGCACTCTGATTTGTGACCAGGACTCTGATGGACACCACCCCCAGCACCACCTCCAGTGACTCCTCAGTACTAGGTGGTGGTCAGATCTTATGGTTCAGGATATGTTTCTTCTCTGCAGTGCACACTGCTAATATCGGCTGGTCCAGGCTAAGTGCCACCTCTGTCCTAGGCTGCATTCAGATCTAGGGGTCCAAGTTAAATTTGTCCAGCAATGCCTAGTGCAGGCATCCAGGAGCTGGATAACCACCGAGAATCCATGCAGAACGAGGAGCAGGAATTTATGCTCTTCCAGAAGCAGGTCACACAGCAACTGCGGGATTTGGCCATGTTGTTGGAACCACTGACATCTGCAGTCAATGACTTGAAGGAAGAGAACCTTCTCCTCCATCTGGAACAAGAGAAGTTGACTCGGCAGGTGCAAGAGCTGACTCTTTTGCTTGGTACCCAGGAAGCTTGCAGTTCTGTACCCCATCCTCCAAGGTTTGCCAGCACTCGCAGATCTTCCTCTGTACATCTCTCTAGGAGTAACAGTCTTGTAAGTCCCCAAGTTTGTTAACTGTATCTGTATGGACTGCAAGAAGTTGAGAACTTGAAGCACTATTAGGCATGGTCCTCAGAACTGAGATACTTTTACTAGCAGCTTCCGAACTGACATGGGGATGGTCATCTGTGATTTTTTACTTTAACCTTGTGCAGCTGCAATTTTACATATGTATTTCGTAATGGCAACAATGCTGTCCTCTGTCATGTTGGGTTTTAGGTACTTGGTTTCAATCGCAATCTAGGTATTTGCTATTTAATTGTTCATGGGACGTGGAACAGAGCTACCATGCTTGGAGCTTTAGAAGCTGATGTCAGCCATGCCTGCTGCTTCTGCAGAGTTTCATGTTGAATATCTGAAGATTACTAGTATGACAAAGGAATGGCCAGGGATGAAAAAATTATTACGTAATCTTTAAATGTAGAGCCACTCACTTTTTCCATATTCCCATTCTCTTGCGTGTGACCGTGGTTAAGATTGTATATTTGCCTACTGGTTTGTTAAGAGAACCTATTAACATGATAATACAATACAATCTAAAAGCACCATGTTATAGAGCAGGAGGAGCTGAGCAGATTGATATATAGTTTTATGGGAAAAGATTCAGTAAAACCTGTAATTTATACATTAAGATCTCTGCTTTTTTATGCTTAGGTGTCATATGGGTGGAGCCACTCGGTGATTGACCGCAAATGTGTCATGCAGAGTTAGGCGCCAGTCACTGAGTGGCACCACCCACATGACTGAAGCATAAAAAGAGCTGAGATTTAAAGGAATAAAATAAAAATGTTCCTGAATCTTTTCCCAAACTATCTGCTCAGCTCCTCCTGCTCTATATCGTTATCCTATTGACAAGTTCTCTTTAAAAATTAGCAGATCAGGAGCCTGTTCCTTCGTTCACATGCCGGTAAAATGACCACATACACTGTATAATATATATGATGCATATAGAGAGAGATCATATGCAAACTATAGTTTTTAAAATAGAAACATTCTAGCTAGACATAACATGCAGGTGATCAGCTACATTGTATAGAAACTTCAGTATTTATTAGGACCGGTTATATTGAGGTCCAATGTCTATCTTCTGGCTGCATCCTCAAGTAGTAGCTGCGATATGCACCTTGTGTGGCTGACACATCACACCTCCTTCCTTTCTAATTCTCCAGATATGATTGTGTTAATTTGTTGCAGGTCTCCTTTAAAGCATCTAGCGAAGTGCTCTGAATTGTTCAGTAACATGCTGTGTCCTGATATAGCTATTTGGATCAGGTGCCAGGCACATTCCTCTTTGTTTGTGTGGTTCGCTAGCAACTCATCCATCCAAATCCTCCATTATATACTCTGGTTTCGCATCCTGCAGAGGGCTTAAACTATGGCTGTGCTCATTTTTTCACAAGTGAAATCTTATAACGCATGTGATTAAGTAAAGCATTCTCCATACCTGAGGCCTGGGAACCGCATGCTGCCCACGATTCCATTCTGTGTGGGCCCCTTCCCCCAACAATCTAGTCACAGAAATGGATGGTTGTGTGTGACCGCCCACATGTAGTTTCCATGTCGGCGAGATGAGTGGGGCACAGCTCAGGATAAGGGGTGGGCAAGTACTAATGGTGCATTATGTAGCCATCTCTGGGTCATCCATATAGAGGGGAATGGGTCTTTTTACCATTGTTTGGCACTCCAGAAAGAAGTATGAGTTAGTGGCAATCCACTCGGAGGTGCCAAGAAAGAAGGAGGACGCCAACTCTCCAAGTAGTTAGGAGTCCTTAAAGTGGAACCTGCATGTTTAAATGTGCCAGGTGGTACCCTTTTAAGTTTTTTATTGTGGCCCTTGAGTTGTTCAATAAGGCATTGTGGTCTGTGGGCCAGAAAAGATTACAGGCTGGATCGCTTCAGACGTGAGTAGCATGGTTTCAACTAGCACTTGGCCAAGGAGTATTTCTTAAGACATCTGAAGATTAAAGGTGTTGACTACTTTTAACATTAACTTTTTGTTAGTCTCCTGATAATATGCTAAACACAAGGTGTCCTATTGCTGGGACCTTTAGGAATCAGCTGTAGTGTTACATGGTGGGTCCTTGAGTGCAGAGAGAGACTCCATGAAGCCACTTTAGCTAAGAGTCCTCTTAGCCTAAATTCAGACTTGATGCAGTTTTTTCCAAACACAGGAGTAGACACAAGGGATTAGAAGTCTTATCTTTAAAGTTTTGGATCCATTCCTGCCTTTGACTTGTAAAACTTTATAAAAAAAATTGTATGTGTGACTACAGCCTTATTAAGTACATAAAGACTGGTTTCTAATCCAAACAATCCCTGTAAAGAGTTTTATAGTTCTTCCTGTTAAGGACACCAGTCACCTTCCAAAAACAATACTTTATAGAGCGTCTAAAATACATCATCACTGTTCACCGTTAAAGGGCACATCTCAATGTCTCTTACACGTGTATAAACACTCACTAGTAAATGTCGTGAGAAGTCCATTTGAGATGAGATACCAGGAACATGTTTTCGAGATTCAGTTCTGCAACCAATTAAAATTTAGGTGGGTAGAACTTGATTTTAAAATTCTCAACAGAAATTGTCTATAAATATGCTATTTATGGGTCTTTTTTTATACAATGTAATATTTTGTGCTTGAGATGTTGTCTTGCTGGTCCACAGGTTGAGCCGGAGCCATCACCACAGGGAAATAAGCAAGTTGAGATATTTCTTCCAAGCACAACTGAGAATGTGAAAGTGGAACTAGAGAAAAAAGGCAAAGTGACAGCTGAGGAACTGCGCACTATAGAAGAGGAGGATGTGCTTGATAAGATGGTGAGTCCGATAGGCACAGATTGTCTGGATGGATTCCGATGGACATAAATTGGCCTCATAAGTCTCAGGCTATAGGGACATATTGGTATATTGGAGGCGCTTATCATTTATTTCTTTTTGTGTTATGCAGTTGGATGCCACAACAGACTTTGAAGAGAGGAGGTTAATCAGGACAGCCATGAGGGAGCTACGGCAGAGAAAGAGAGGTACCTTGCATGGTTTTTATTAGATAAAGATGCAGTACAAATGGTAATAATGGCCAATATACAACCTATTAGTTCTTGCACTAGCACAAAGACCACTCAATATACAAATCCTCATCATAAGCCAGCAGAAGCATAGGCCTTATAAACCACTACGTACAAACCTGTATCTGAAGGAACGTCTGTGGGGTTACCTCCCAACTAGAATATCTGGGTGTTACTAGTGGGGGGTCGGGGGATGTCCCTGCACAGTGTGATACTGGCAGCACTGATTGGATAGTGTCAGACTTGGCAGGAACACACCCCCTACTGGTAACACCTATCTGGACCTTTATTGCTGATTGATAGCAATTCATTTATAGCTTCCAGAAGGAACAACAGAGGGTCGTAGAATAGAATCATAAGAACATATGCTTCAGAATTGTCATAACGTGGGGAATTTAAGTAGTAAATCACAGAAAAAATGCACCACACGGATATGCCACTGACTATACTGGCTAGTCATAAATGCAGATATTAAAAGCTGAGACTTTTGCCAATATATTCCTGTCAGGAAGATATCGGAGCCCCAAGCACCACGTCACGGTTCTCAGCATGGCAAGGGGTCCTACCACTACGCTACCTATGGTGTGAACAAGGTCTGAGGGTGATGTAATCCAGCTCACAGCCAAGCTTCCACACAACCGCCTAGCAGGACAACTAGTGCAATGTGAACAAAGCCAGACTGTAAGCCACACCCATATCAGACTATGTAATGGAGGCTACCAGGTGCAAAGAGTGTTTGAATGCCAGGTGAAGGCACATACACTACATATAACAGTGGTAATAATTACTGTTACTAAACAGTGGTAAAAATTTGTTCTAAGCCAGTTACCTTTAACCAGAAAAATGTGTTTTATTGTATAGTTAGTTAAGTATTTTGGTTTGACATTAGAACAACGGGAGAAGGAGAGAGAGCAGCGCTTACAGGAACTAAAGAACAAGGAGAAGGAGTCCAGGATGGCACGGACCACACAGACAAGTTTACGGCAGAGCGAAACCATAAATCACGGCTCAGCAATTAGCACCATCACTAAGACACAGAGGTTGGTGCAGTCAAGTAAGTAACTAATTGTTGATATCTTTTACCCAAGGTTCCTTTATGCAACAGTAATAAAATGGTCTTCATGGTGGTTCTACAGTAGGATCGGTCCCCACTAAATTATTTCGTCACGTTCTCAATAATATACTGTATTGTTGAAAAGCTGTGGACCTTGATGCAGACACTGTCCTTGCTTATTGAGTGTTGATATATTTTATAGTGTGATGTCAGTGGTACAGTGGTGGTGATTTCCATATTTGTGAAAATGCAATGTATTTGAGGGTGGGTTCACATCACGTTTTCCCCGTCTGTTTAACATATACAAAAAACGTATACGTTAAACGGATGGATCAGGTTAATGCCATACAGTGTCCTCTGTCACTGTAGAGTTCCATTGTAAAAAAATAAAAAGCCTTTTTTTTTTTTTAAATTCTTTTTTACTGGACACAAGAACGTGGTGTGCTGCATTTTTGCATCCTTTTTTTTTTTTTTTTCTTTTTTCCTAACGTATACATCAAAGCATGATGTGAACCCACCCTAACATGTCTAGAACAATATTTATCATACAACACTCAGACAATCTGTCACCACCCTAACTGTTTGTATGGCACTGTAGCTCTGCTATAGTCTTTTGTAAATATACCTTTATGTCCAAATCAAAGTATTCTATCCCCCACAAAAAAACCTTTTTTACAAATATGATAATTAGCCTGTAAAGAGCCCAAGGGGTTGTACTTATTAGTGCTGGAGCCCAGCCATGCCCATCAGAAGGTCGCCCTGCTCCTCCATCCTCTTGTTCTCCTCAGCACAGCCATAGCATACTTACACAGCACTGACAGGATGATTGTGGCCCTGCCCTCCCCCAACTGAATAACAGTGATTTGGCCATGATTGGGTCCAAGGAGCCTAGAAGTCATATCATATGCTGATGAGGGAGGAGCAGGGCACCCTTCTGATGGGCGTGGCTAGGCTCCAGCACAGATAAGTACAGCCCCTTGGACCCTTTTCAGCCTATCTAGCATATTTATGAATCCTAACCAAAAATTTGCAACAAGTGTGCCACTTAAAGGGATTGTCCAGGGGGATACATTTGTAGGAAAAAAGACCAGAATGGAATAAATAAAAAAAAAAAAAAAAAAAAAAAAAGCATTGTTCACCTCACCAGTGCCCTGTTGCTGCTCTGATCCCTGCTCCTGTCCACTTTGTGTTCCCTGCTTAACACAAAATGGCTGGCAATGTCCACCCTGCCAATAACTGGCCTCAGCAGTGACCTGAGCATGCATTTCCTGTGTGTCGAGCGGGGACTGGAACAACAACGGTGGGTGTTACTGACCTGAGTAATGCTTTTTCTCGCCCATATTCATTTGGGAACACAGAGACCGTGGGTATAGCTATGTCCTCTAGGAGGCGTTGACACTAGTAAAAGCTGTTAGCTCCTCCCCTGGCAGTTATACCCCCTCCAGCCTGGAGAGAGAGAGCTTCAGTTTTTTCTAGTGTCAATAGGAGGCACGACCTCCCTGCTCTGCAGGGAAGCTCCTGAAGATTTTTTATTTTAGTTTATTTTTTTCCTTCTTTTTCGCCTTCCTATTCTCCCGGGGTCAAGTTGCGCCAGTGCCGGTCACCCGCACTGCTGCCTCCCCCACAGAAGACAAATTGGACCAGGGCAGCCTCGCTCCCCTGCATCCCGCCAGCCGAGGGGTCACCTAGGTCCGCCAAAGAGAAGACCCTCCCGTCATAAGACTCCTGCCACTTAGGGAGGGTGAAGTGAAGAGGATGAGAGAGGTGAGTACACTGGACTAGGTAAGTATCCCTCCCTCCCTCCCTCCCTCTTGGTGACCTAGGATTTGGGCACCAGGAAACGGGTACCAGCCTTATTATGGAGCACCTGGATTCCCTCTTACTCCCCACCTGTGCGCTCCCTAGGCCGAGCGGGTGCTGGCTATCGCGGGCACTAGGGGATTAATGACGTCCTCCGCTGATGCAGATTTTTACGCTGGTACTAGCGTTCGCAGTCACTGCAGTGGGGCAATCCCTCAGGTAGTGGTTCTACCCTGACGCTGGCTTGGCGGTTGTTCCTGTCCAATGCCATTCCCAGGTGGAGTGTTTTAGGTTAGCTCTCCTTTCCTGGGGCAGTATGGTACCATGGCCTCTACCGGATTCCTCTAGTTTGCCCCTCAGTTTGTGCTGACGGGGCACGCCGCAGCTCCTACGGTATGGGGGTCCTGGAGTAGCCATTACATACTCTGGCTCCTCCTGCACGGCTCCTTCGTCAGGTGACGAATTCTTCTAACGCTAAATTCGGTGGCATGCGCTGCATGGCCTCCTCCTTAGGTGGAGTATGTCACTGCCACTTTCATCCGGTGGCTACTTCTGTGTAGTGCCAGTCTCAGATGGGGAATGGGCTTAGCCCTGCCACTTTTTCCTTCCGTTTTTTTCTCTTCCTTCTCTGGCTCAGCGTTTCACGGCCATCTGCAAACCTTGGTAGCTCCTACGTTACTACTTCCCCTCATCTATGTTGATGCAGGGTATTGGTTCTGTGTTTTTTTTTTTTTTTTCTTCTCTTCTAAGTCCTGTTCCGGACTAACTGTTGGGCTGCCTGTGACGTTTTTTTCCAACTCCTACCCGTTGGTTCTGGGTGTACTACCCGTATCTACAACTACCTCTCAAGACTTGACTAGTGACTGCCATGTTAATCCGATGTAGTCATGCCTTTTCACTGCACGTTCCGTGGCTAGGCTACGAGACTCACCGCGCCAGGCTCAGCAGGGGTGCTGTCACGACTGTGGATCGAGTTTCGTTCCTGGAACGGAACACCCCTTCTATTCTTCCTCCTCGAGGCAGGAGTTTTTTCTCATCTTGGTCTGGTCGAACTTTCCGTCGAGCAGTGTTGCTCCTCCGTCAATACACGGTCGTTGACGGAACTCCACCGCCGGTGATTCTCATATCGTGTCTACTTTTTCCTTTCCAATGTGTTGTTTCCTTGGTTTGCGGTTGGACATGTCTTATTCAGGCGCTCCTTTCTCGGTAGTTTTTTCAGCCAGCTTCTCAGTCTCCCCACAAGCCTCTTAAGCTCGGGGGACATTGGTGGACCAGTTACCATTTCCATGGAGCGCTTCCCTTTAGCAGGGGTGGATCATGCGGGCCTGGGTTTTTGGGTTGGCCATTAGTTCCTTGCTGGGGCAGTTTTCGCACTGTGTATCCTTTCCAGCGTGTCCTCTGACTCACCCGAGGCCCATAATACCTTCTTTCAGGGAATGGCACATACGGCTTCTCCATACCGTCCTCCTACCGTCTTGGGATCTGACCTTAGTGCTTTCAGCGCTCCGGAATTCTCCCCTTAAACCCTTGCGGGAGATGTCACTCTGACTCCTGTCTTGGAAGGTGTTTTTTTTTTTCTTGTGGCTATCACATCCATCAGATGGGTGTCCAGGTTGGGGCGCTCTCTTGCAGAGAACCTCCTGGTTCTAACAGGGATAAGCGGTTTCCCGGCCTGTTCATTTCTTTCTCCGACGGTGGTCTCTGATTTTCAATTTCAATGAAGAAACTGTCCTTCCATCACTGTGTCCCTCCCCTTCACCCCCTAGGGAAAGGGAGTTGGGTCAATTTGACGTGGTCAGGGCTCTGACGTGTTTTATTTATTTATTTTTTTTGCCAGCCTCCAGTTCCTTCCGGTGTACGGACTCTCCTTTGTTGTCATCCCGGAGGGTCCTCGCAAGGCATTGGTGGCCTCCAGGGTGGCAATTTCACGTCTGCATTTTCTTAAGCGTACTGCACCCGGGGCAGGGTCCTGCCCTTCGGTATCACTGCTCACTCAACCAGAGCGGTGGGTGCTCTTGGGCTTGGAGGATTCAAAGTTTGGCTGCGCAGTTGTGCAGGGTGGCTACTGTCCTCCTTACGCACATTCACAAAATTTTGCCAGATGCATACTTATGCATCGGCGGGCGCCGCCTTTGGACCCCATGGCGGCAGTTCTTAGTTACCTGGGGCGCTTGCTCCATGGGTCTGTGGTTTTCCCTCCCTGTGGACTGCTTTTGGACTTCCCACGGTCTCTGTGTCCCCCAATGAATATGGGCGAGAAAACGAGATTTTTGTAAAACTTACCAGTAAAATCTGTCTCGCTCTTCATTCGGGGACACAGCACCCACCCAGTATTGTTGTTCGGCCACAGTTGTGGCGGCTGCTGGTTAGAACCTGGTTCGGTTCTTGGCATTGTTGCTGTTTAAACATTTTTCCTTTGGGTTTTCTTGCTTCTCCTACTGCTTCTCACAAACTGAAGCTCTCTCTCCAGGCTGGAGGGGGTATAGCTGCCAGGGGAGGAGCTAACAGCTTTTACTAGTGTCAACGCCTCCTAGAGGACATGGCTATACCCACGGTCTCTGTGTCCCCAATGAAGAGCGAGAAAAAGATTTAACTGGTAAGTTTTACAAAAATCTTGTTTTTGTATGTTATAACGGGACTGGGCCCATGCTACTCTTTACCCTTCCTCCTCCTGCTTCCTTTGCCGGCACCTACTTCATGATTGACAGGCCCAGCTTCCTGTATGGTCATCTCACCGGGCCCTAATAATCTGCAATTAGGGGTTGGCAGAGGAAGTAGGTGGAGCAAAGGTGCGCAGATTTGTTTGGGCCTGCCCTCAGTGCACTTAAATGTTAATTTGCATATAGATTCAAATATTGAATTGACTATTTATATTTAAAAAATATTTCTTTAAAATGAAGCAACAGATCACTAGATAGCCCGACAAGGCATTGTGCCTTGGATTTCCTGGTGACAGACTCTGACTATAAGCTTGCCTGCATCCAATTAAAAGAAAAAACCCACCAGTAGAAAGGTATTTACCGGTAATTAAATCAAAGCAAAAAATTTTTTTCAAACCTCTTTTTTTTACATTATACAGATAATGGCAGCAAAACCTCAAGAACCACTACTGTTGAGGCCAGTTATGTAAAACGATCGGAGAGTGAGTATATGCAATTTCTTACAATCTCCTTCATGTTTCATGTGTTTGAAAGTGCTTACCATTGACAGTGTTTTCTTTATACGAAAGCAATGACTGTCCTTAGTCTCCACATACAGTTTTACTCCAGGTCTCCACAACAACCCAGCCATTTTTCTTCACTGCTGTAGGTCCGCTTTAAAGGGGCAGGGTGCTATGGTTGATACTGTTAAGGGAGTGGAGTGCTGTTGAGGTCACAGCTCAGAGGGCAGGTAGGGTAACTATTCAGGCCACGTACAAAAGACAGACTTAAGAACTCCACCCCCAGGTCCCGCTAAGCCAAGCCCCCAATTTGGTTAGGCCTCGCCCCTCCCACACCACAGCCGACAGGGATTAAACAAATTAAGGTAAAAATCTACTTCTGTCAGCTGCAGGGGTGGGAGGGAGGATGACTTTCTCCCTGCAGGTCCTGCGCCAGACGGAGAACAGGGAGTCTTAAAGCTGGACTGTACTGCCTAAAGCTGGACCTCTGGATACTCTAGGGGCAGGCTGCTGGGGAGGTCAGTTAAGGGGATGGTCCACTATGGAGGTCGGTGTTAAGGGGTAGATTGCTGTAGAAGCCACTGTTAAGGGGACGGGGTGTTGTGGAAATCACTGTTAAGGAAATGGAGTATTGGGGAGGTCACTAATAAAGGGACGGCTGCTGTGGAGGTCACTGTTAAAAGTGCGGGCGCGGTGGAGGTCTCTGTTAACAAGACAGGGAACTGTGGAGGTTACAGTTAAGGGGGCGGTCCGCTATGGAGGTCAGTGTTAAGGGGCGGGGTGTTGTAATGATCACATTTTAAGGGAACAGAGCTCTGTAGAGATCACTGTTAAGGGAGCGGGTTATTGTGGAAATTACTGTTAACGTGATGGGGTACTGGGGAGGTCACTAATAAACGGGCAGCCGCTGTGAAGGTCACTTTTAAAGGGGAGGGTGCTGTGGAGGTCACTGTCGAAGGGGCGGGGTGCTGCAGTGGACATTGTTATGAGGGATACTGTCTATCTTTAACGACGCACACAAACCTTAAATGAAATCTATGAAATATACCCTTGCGAAGCCGTGCGTAAAATATATATATCATTATTATTATTAGTAGTTATCTTTCTATGTTGCAGCTATTGTTTAATTGTGAGTTCAGAATGTTGTCCTTTGTCTTCTATAGTTTTACACTATAGCAGCTGCAGAAAGCCATTCTGTGATAAATCTGTCATATTTGCTGTCTGATGTTCAGTCTACACTCCCTGACCTCTCCTTAGCCATCATCTAAACTGTTTTATGCCCAAATCAAACTTTGCAGCAGAGTTTTGAGTTTAGCTTTAGACCTGAATGATTACAAAGATGTCAACTCTAAACTGACAAAACAATAAAAGCATATTAAAGTAATCCTAAAAAATGAACAACTTTTGCTTTTAATGATCTGCTTAAAACCTAAGTAAAAATGTCTAACATACATGTACTATACACTGCACCTGACGCTTTACTCTGAAAGCCTTCTGATAGATATATCTAAGGTCCATTTATCATTGCAGATGGTGGAACGGTTGTCCAGACGACAAAATCTTCATTCAGTGCCACATCTAAGAAGGTCGGCAGGTAAATATGAAATTCTATGGGCTGCATTCTAACATTCCAACCTCCATTAACTTACATGCTGCAATACGGTACCATCATAGTAAATTCACTTGTTGGCCAAACACTGAATTTAAAAAGATTTACTTTTTCTTAATCAAGAGATATTTCATGTTGGTGCTAAACACTCTTTACAGTGTCGTATAACCTACCCAGTGCAGCTTACTTTTTAGCACTTGTTTAGCTGGCATTTGCATAGCATTTTATAGGCCTGCTAGAGTAATCATCCTTCTTATTATTTGGTTGTAAAGTCATGAGCCAGTAAAGGTCTTTTCATCTGTCGTGCTGCAGTGTTTTTGATCGTGAAGATGACGGGGTGGCTGCCTTGGAGAGGAGGCAAGCAGAAAAGAAGAAAGAGCTCATGAAAGCGCAAGCTCTGCCTAAAACACCAGCCACACAAGCCCGTAAGGCCATGATTGAAAAGCTGGAGAAAGATAGTGGAAGGTATTGAGATTTTAGATGGTCTTCGTTCCTTTTGTTTCCTAATTTTGTAAATTTACCGGTGTATATACATTTTATAGCTTTATCAGTATTGTAATTTAAAATCCCTGTTTTGTGGGGTCTGTTGGGGCATACTAAGACATAATTGCCCTTTTTACCCTTTTTTTTTAAAATTAAAACAGCTAATGAAATTCTTGCTTTCACAGATTGTTTTTAGAATTTCTGTGTTCACAACTAGTAATGAAGCCAATTAGGAAGCAATCCGGAATTTCCTATCCTTCTGTATGGAATTAAGAACCGACTGTATTAATTTCTATTAATTGTTATGAATCATGTAAATTTTTTTTCTTTTTCAGTCCTTCTACTCCAGCTTTTTCCAAAGTTGCCACCCCCCGGTCCTCAGCATTTGGTGTTCCTAATGCTAACAGTATCAAGCAGATGTTGTTAGACTGGTGCAAAGCGAAAACTAGAGGCTATGAGGCAAGTGTTGGGTTAACTCTAAAGAACTCCTACAGCGCTGTAACCTGATGATATCATCTTTAGGACAGTGTAGTACCTGAGGTGGTGGGCATGCAATCTGTGTAGTGAGTCCATATAGACTTACCACCTCTGTCACACCAGCTTCTTAAGATAAGAGTTTGGAAACTCATGCATTATACCTAGTGCAGACACAAGATGCCAGTGTTAAGACCCCTTTACATGGCCCGATGTAGCAAGTGATGTAAATGTGCAGGCTATTGTCAGGAAGGAAATATACACCGATCTGCTGGCAGCAGATGCTGTTTAGACGGCAGAATCTGCTGCCAGCAAATGATGATTTAGGTGTCCACACCAACCATCCCATTACCTGATGACCAGGTTTAATCAGCATTTCACACAGCACCTTCACACAGGCAGATTATCGCTAACAAGCAGTCATACAAACACTCGTTAGCAATAGTCTGCCTGAACCACCAATGAGACCACCTAATGCTCTGGAAATATGATCGCTGGGATCTAATTGGTCGCTATAGATCATAGAATTAGTGAACCTAAACCCTTGCTGAAACCACAAAGGTGCAGCAGCACTTCCCAGAACACCCTACACCTTTGGGTTTTATCAGCAGTGCTTTGCTTTTCCAGCATGAGGAGCATGGATCCATCTATAGGATCCCCTTGGGTCCCCTTTTAACTGTCTAAGGCTACTTTAACATTAGCGTTTTTCTTTTCCGGCATAGAGTTCCGTCACAGGGGCTCTATACCAGAAAATAACTGATCAGGCATATCCCCATGCATTCTGAATAGAGAGCAATCAGTTCAGGATGTCTTCAGTTCAGTCATTTTGACTGATCAGGCAAAAGAGAAAACCGTAGCATGCTAAGGTTTTATCTCCGGCGAAAAAAAAATGAAGACTTGCCTGAATGCCGGATCTGGCATTTTTTTCCGTAGGAATGTATTGGTGCCGGAATGCCGGATCAGTCCTTCCGGTCTGCACATGCGCAGACCTTTTAAAAATGAGAAAAAAGGAAAAAAAAACGGATCTGTTTTGCCTGATGACACCGGAAAAACGGATCTGGTATTGCAATGCATTTTTCAGACTGATCAGGCATTTTTTTTCAGACTGATCAGGATCCTGATCAGTCTGGAAAATGCCTGATCAGTCAGAAAAAATGACATCCGTTTGCATACAGTTTGCCTGATCAGGCAGGCAGCTCAGGCAACGGAACTGCCTGCTGGAATCAAACAACGCAAGTGTGAAAGTACCCTTTATATCAACGTACAGATCATTAGGGGCTATAGAACTATTTACGTCTCAATGTCTTTCTCATTTGAAGTTTGGTGTTTGTATGACTGACTGTTGGCATGCATTCTGTTCCAGAATGTGAACATCCAGAACTTTTCTTCTAGCTGGAGTGATGGAATGGCGTTTTGTGCCTTGGTCCATAATTTCTTTCCTGAGGCGTTTGACTACAACACCCTCAGCCCACAAAACAGGAGACAGAATTTTGACTTGGCATTTTCTGCTGCAGAGTACGTATTCAATTATGTCATGTTCTCCATTGTAAAGGTATATGACTGTTATCAATGTCTTGGGTTACTTGAATCGTTCTACAGATCTATTAGACCTGAGGTGCAAGCTTTTTTGAGATATGTCTTTGTTCAGTAAATTGAAGCTTTATTATGCACGTGCTCCTATTATAGGATTATGTTCTCTTTCTGTTGCCCTTCTCCTTTGGTTGAAAGACTGCTTATATATTTTCTTCTGCAAAGCAAATCTATCTGGTGGTTCAAGGCATGTTCACATAATGCACAGCAAAGACTATGCAACGTATGCATTTATCTGCACAAGTTTATATGTATATAGATATGTTGTAGTTACGTACCCATCTCCACAAATCCAGCTCTTAGAGCAGAGTACAGCAACCTTCGGCACTCCAGCTGATCTGAAAGTACAACCCCCAGCATGCACACTTGGCTATCAGTGACAGGAGGATTCTGGGAGTTGTATTTTCAGAACGCTGGAGTGCCGGAAGTTGACTGATCACTGGCTTAACTTCTAGCATTTCATTATGCACACCTATATCATCCCTACTGGTGCCCTTTTTATATGAAGTGTCTTCAATTCAGAATAAATAGGGTTGGTCTTGGTGTACCGCCAGTAGAAACGTACAATGAAATGGATTCTTTTTAGTGGGAATTGGTCACTGCATAATTTTTATATATATTTTTATTAATTTTTTGGCCTTTATGCAAATTGAAATTGTCCTTGTTTATCCATGCATGGATCCATCAATACACTGACATATACTTAGTGGGGGGGAATCAGTTCAAATTACATTAAAATGACATTGAACAATGGTGAGGGAAGGGCTGTGTGAAAATGAAAGCCACAAAAGATGGTCGCTTGGGTGTGCTGGAGATTTAACGGGTATGGTGCATAGTTGCAGACGTTTGCATATATCTTTTCATGTTGCCACTGATGCCAGTCATGTAGCTTGTAATTACATCTACAATATGTCTTAATTGCATTCTGCCATGAAATGCTTCCCTCTCTTAATTTTGGGCTGTAACATTTTCCTTTTTTCCCCCCTATGTTTTAAGATTGACACAAAGTTTTGATTGATCTTGGTTAACCGGCTTTGTTTCCGCTTTTTGGGAAAATTCTGCACTTTATATGTCAGTACAGGAAATCCATTGAAATATTGTTCATCCCTTATTCTCTTCTATCCAATGGTATCTGGAGTAATAACACTAATACATGGATTGCATTGAATTTGACGTTTCTTACTTTTGGGGAAATGAGACAGTTCCCCGGGGTGGTAAATGGTATGTGTAGTAATGGCACTATCCAGTCAGCACTCCATATTCTCCCACGTATGCACTGCTGATCCTCTGCTTGTTGATGGCTTACTTTATGTTAACCATTGTCCTGCTTTTCTGTGGCTAATACATTCATAAAGGGAACCTGTCACGTTGAACATGGTGGCTGATCTGCCAGCAGCATGGTATAGATTCAGTGGAGATTGCTATATAGTTTTGTTAGAAATGTTTGTGTAAGTTGTATCATCTTATTTTTTATAAATCACTGCTCCTTTTAAGCCTAAGAGTCCAGTGAGCGGTACTACTCAGTGATTGACAAGTCTGCATGCACAGTTATGCAGGGAAATCTTTCTATATATATATATATATATATATATATATATATATATATATATATATATATATATATATATATATATATATATATATATATATATATATATCTCTGCTCAGCTCCTCCTGCTCTAACATGCTGCCTGCTGATCAGACACCATGGTCAGTTTGCCAGGTCCCCTGTAAGACCGCACTATGCATGCTTGCTGGTGGTATATTCTCCATTTACATTGTGTATGTAGAGCGCCTACATGGTCCTGGAATTCTATGTATATCATGATGTTGATGTCCTCCACTGTCACTGTAACATGTATACATAAAATGTAGATCACCTCATGTTTAAGTACTATCCTCTTCTGAAATTAGAGTTAAAGGGGTTGTGCCAAGTTTAGAAGTTATCCCCTATTCCCAGGATAGGGAATGAGTAACTGATCACTGAGGTTCTGACTGCTGGGACCCCTCCTCTGATCCTAAGAGCAGAGGTCCTGTTCCCCCATGCTGATAGTGTCAGGTTGTCCATGCATCCTGCCGCTCCGTTAATTCTCTATGGCACTGCTGGAAACGCTAAGAGCTGTACTCTATTTCCGGCAGTCCCAGAGAGAATGAATGGAGTGTCAGTGCACATGCACGACCTCCCGCTACATCATGTTGGGGGAGCGGAAACCCTGTTCTTGGAATTGGTGGGGGTTCCAGCGGACTGACCCTAAACTTGGCACAACCCCTTTTAAATCTGTATTTTATTAGATCAATATAAAAAATTTAGTTCCTATAAATCTGTGTCCCTAGAATCACCTTTATGCCAGATTCACATGTCTGGAAATATTTGGGTCATCTTCTGACCACAAAAAACAGTGTGGTGGATTCTGTGAGAAATCAAGCAGCTGGGAACACATAGGAGATGGCCAAAATAGATATTCATCCCATCACTCAACCCTTCTATCAAGTAGCTTGTCACAACCATGTAGGGCTAATCTCACACTGAGATTTTTCTTGTTTCCTAGTAAGGAGAAATCTGACCTGGCAACCAGATACAGCGCTTCTTCCTTTATCAGGCATTTATCAAGTTGTATCCCTGGATAAATGCCCCCATCTTTAAGTAGCTGACTAGTAAAGACACATGTGCTTAGCCCAATTTCCATGGAACATATAGCTAAAAAAGACTTGTTTATGTGCTTAAAGGGGTTTTCTGAGATTCTGGTATTGACCTGTCCTCAGGATAGATCATCAGTACCAGATCAGCGGGGGTCCAGCACATGGTTCACCCACCAATAAGAGGCGACAGAGCTTGGATAAGTGGTGTGGATTCTTCCTAGGCAAGTCCCATTCACTCGCTGCGAGGAGGCTGCGTCGCTCACCAGGACGCTGCTACCTCTTCACAGAGATGATTGGCGAGGCTTCCAGGTGTCGAACACAACCGATCAGATATTGATGAGCTATCCTAAATATCAGAATCTCTGAAAACCCTTTTAAACTTTTGATCCCCACAAGATATATAATAGCCTGACTATTCTGAACCCCAAAGGAGCCTCACCCCATCTATAACTGTTGGGGCTCATTCAGACGACCATGTATTTGTGTCCGCATCCGTTCCGCAACTTTGTGCAACAGATGTGGACCCATTCATTTCACACAAAAAATAGAGTATGTCCTATTGTCCATTTTTGTGGATAAAATAGACATTTCTATCATAGGGCTGGCCGTTCCTTTCCGCAAAATGCCGAACGCACGTCTGCTCATTCAGATACGGTCGTCTGAATGAGCCCTTAAACTGTTAATAAATGTATTGCCACATAAGGGTAGAGATTAAGGGGGTCCTTTATTAAGCTGCAATACGCCTATATTAGTTGCTGGTCTTAATAAATGTGCCCCTAATACCGTATTACTGTGGTTCCAGGATTGTGACCAGAGGGGTATTCCCATCTCAAACTTTTCTTGACTTTTTTACAGCTACAGTTTCTGTAATGCCCATTCAACTGTATGGGAACTACAGAAAGACAGTGTAGCACAGCTTACCTGGCTGTTTTCGTAGTCCCAAGGACCTCTGCTGCATCCAGGCAGGAGGAGGTACATCCGGAGACAGGAATACCCCTTTAGGTTTTATCATGGTCATGGGTGGAATAGCTATAGTGCAGAATAGTGTCTCCAATGCAGCTTCTAGGGTTGAGGTTTTTCTTTCTAGTTGTCCACCATCATCTACACAAATACACAACTCATGCTGCATATACTAAGATTCGTAATGGAATCTGTGTCACTTTTTAACTCTGGCTTTTTGCACTTCACATGGACTGTTTCCCCATTCTACCACCTCTCCACCAGCTACAGTCACACCCCATGTAATCGTCCAAGGTCTGTTACCCCATTGAATTTATTTATTTGTGTTCTCTTCAACCATGCACCTCAGTTCTTGGACACGCACAGCATGGGTATGTTCATGGTAATGGCACCAGAATGTTTAAATCACTCATGAATGTCTCTCTTCTCTCTTTTTTTCTTTCTCTCCCTCCACTGGGCTGTGTTCACTGGTTCCCCTTCTGTCTTTCCACCTCTCCTTGTCCGTTCACCCCTAGGAAGCACGCTGACTGTCCGCAATTGCTAGACGCAGAGGATATGGTCCGCATGCGAGAACCGGACTGGAAATGTGTTTACACGTACATCCAGGAGTTCTACCGCTGCCTGGTGCAGAAGGGGATGGTAAAAACCAAAAAGTCTTAGGACTTTTTGCGACATAGACACAATGGTGAGAATGAATTTCACGGTTCCTGACAAGGTGTGTGCGCGTGATGTGTTTACAGAGCATATGTATTCTGCAGTGCCAGCGAATGGATGAAAGCTGTAAAGTTCCCAGCTTGTCAAAAGATGCCTCATAAGGAATACAGCTGCGGTACTTGGTTTCACACTTCATCATGGCTTGTGGATTATCTCCGCTTTGATTATGAGGGTTTCCAGAGAAACTGTTCTTGTTTGCATTAAACAGTAACCGTCTGTCATATTCCAGTAGAAGCGAGCTACGCTTACAGAGAATATGAGGTTATGAAATGATTTCTATGTGAGCCTATGAATTTATGGATATATCACCTGATTTATGTAGCACCTCCTATATTTTGGTGTTGTGTTCCTGCTCTCGTTTTTTACTTTTTTTCCAGCAAAGCAGATATGTTGGCCTTTTAAAACCAGGAAATGTTTTAGCTTGCTATATTCGATGTCCATTACATAGCTCTAAGCTAACAGCTAGTCCTCCCAACAACCCACCACACTCACACGATCAGCCAAGCTTTTTTGTGTTCTCACCTATGGCAGTAGCTTATATATCTGGAGAACAAAGGATCAGGCATGTTGAAATGCAACTGCCCGACTCTTCTTTTCCCTAACATTGGGGCAGAGTCTGGACATTAGATGGGCTGCCAGTAAGGCTACTTTCAAATTAGCGGTAGCATTCTCTGGCAGGCTGTTCCGGTGGGTGAACAGCCTGCTGGATCGGTGCCGACATGTCGTAGTTTTATTCTGGCCGCCTCTGCATGTTTTCCGTGCGTGCATTAGCGGCAGCATGAATCCCGCAGGCTGTTCACCTGCCGGAGAAGGCTGCCGCTAATGTGAAAGTAGCCTTATGCGGGTTCAGCTAATATTCTTGTGATATTTGTGTCCACATTTACAGAGATACTGTGACCAGTTTCTGTCCTTGTTTCTGGCAGGATAAACCTGGTGACAGATACCCTCATTTAAATGCAGGGTCAATTACTTTTTTCGCACTTTTCATAAATTCACTTGTAAAAAACTTCAGTGGGACCGAAGCGATGGAATCTGTTGAGTTTAATCACATGCTCAGGTGCCCTCATATTCATGACCTCTGTTTGCCCCTAAGGCTACATGCACACTACCGTGGTGTGTTTTGCGGTCTGCAAATCGCGGATCCGCAAAACACGGGTGGCGGAACGGCACGGACAGCCTTCTATAACTGCCTATTCTTGTCCGCAAAGCGCGGACAAGAATAGGACATGTTACATTTTTTTTGGTGGGGCCACGGAATAGAGCAACGGATGTGGACAGCACACGAAGCATCTTTTGCGACCCCATTGAAGTGAATGGGTCTGCATCCGAGCAGCAAAAACTGTGGCTCGGATGCGGACCAAAACAACGGCCGCGAGCATGAGGCCTAAGCCTCACAGAAAATGATTGCACAAAAAAGTGAGTTTGAATTGTAATATCTTTGTTATGGTGCCCTCAGATAAGGCAACACAAACCTGATGACAGAGGTTCCCTTGTGTTGAGGGCCTACTGTACACACACAGAAAACAGATTTTTTTTTTTTTCATTGAAAGATTGATATAAATTTATGGGGTATTTGTCTTAAGGAGTCTCTGTACTTTCAACTATTTTTTAAATTTAAAATTTTTAAAGAACGATTTATTCATTTCATTTAATAGAGAATGGTGTGCATAGCAAATTTCTAAATCACTTTATGTAAAAAATATACCTGCATTCACCTGAAAAAAGATGTAGTGTCATGGGGTCTAGCCTCCAGGTAATTTGCAGTCCAAATCTCCTACACAGCTTCTGAACATCACAGGAGCCTGTTGTCATTTATCCCTCCTGATCTGTTCATGTGAGCTCAGGAACTAAAAACAAACATAGTGAGAAGTAAGGGAAAGGATGTCACGGTAGTAGAACGCTTGCAGATTTCACAGAAGGCATACACCCCCTGCTTCTAAATGAAATGCATCTAACTGTCCAGCTAAAACAGGGAATAAGTTGGCTTGAAGAGAGAAACGCCAAAAAAGACCTGTTTATTTACAGTTATAACTGTACAAAGAAGAGCATCATTTCACAAGTGGTAGGGATACGTGCAGCCCTGAGCTCCGCCCACCCCGCTATCTCTACCTACTTGCACGATCCGTCCTAACCAACGGTGCACAACTGGACGGAAGTCCCTAGCTTATGTACATGCAGGGGCTTACAGGGAGGGAACAAAGTGGAGAAAACCAAAGACAGAATCGTAAACTTGCAGGCTGGGTAGAAACTAAACAAGCAATAACACCGAAGACAAAAACGGGACAAAATGGAAGCCAAGGTCACATCAGTACACAGGGAAAATACAGAATTGAGGTCAAAATACAAACTTGTCGGTACAGAGGGATAACACGATATCAGGAGTCAACCACAAGCCGAGGTCGAGTTCCACAAACACACATGCAGGAAATACGCTAGTGAGTATAAAGACTAATCACAGGCAACTTGTGGCCAGGAAGTTGCTTTTTAAATAGGCCAGACTGGTCACGTGACGTGGCCAGCGTCGCATGACCCTGCTTCATCCCCAGCCACTACTCTGAGCGCCGGCTCATCACCGTCGGCACTCATTCCTGCTTGTTGCTTAAGGTAAGGAGGACACCGGCCACGCTGAGGAAGCGCGTGCTGCCTGGTCCTCCCCCCACCCTTGTTTCCAGGGAGATGAGTACTCCGGCCACATCCGGCGCCAGCTCCTCCTCCCTCTGTCAGCGGGGTGCCGACGGTTCTGCAAGGGGGAAGCGCACCGCCGGCTCCCTGTTACACATCCATTATTCAAACCTTTTTTGAATCTTTGCTACGCTTTAAGATTTTGTTATGGTGTGGTGTAAAAAGGAAGCACACACGGTGACTACTATAGAGTTACATTGTGTCTTTGTACATCCCTCACACACACCACTTTCATGTGTTCATGACGATTAGAACATATTATAGTAAAATATTTCTCCCTAACCTGTCTAATGATGTGAATGAGATGGCACCTATTCTTGCTTTTGAAGTTAGTCTTCATCAGTCAAAGAATCTCTTGTCGCCCTATTACACTGATCAGGGATCGGGATCCTATGAATACTTCCCGATAATTGACCAGTGTAACGTAGCAGCCAATTGACTGACAAAATGAGCAAAAACTCTAACTGAATACTATTATACATTATATTCTTCTAGCTCAGCTAGATAGGGCTGCTTATTTTTACAGGCTATAACCAATGCCCCATGGCTGCTACAAAAGGAGTTGGCCAAGTATAGACTGGGAAACTGGAACCTGTGGATCTTGTAAAGAAAACCGTTTTTTGGCAATAACCAAAGACCATTACCTTTCCCAACTGGTTCAAAATCCTACTAGAGGGACAGCCATACTGGACTGCGTATTAACCAATAGACCTGACAGAACAGCAGACATGCTGGTTGGGGGACACATGGGAAATGGTGACCATCAAATAATTAACCTTTTAATTATCATTCAAAAGAGTTTCTTAAGGGAGGCATAAAAATACCAAAATTCAAAAAAGCTAAATTTGACCAGCTAAACCTCACTAACTGGGACAACGTTCTGAAAAATAAAAATGCATACACAAAATGGGATATTTTTAAAAGCTCTAATTATGAGCGGGTCATACCTTTTTATAGGAATAGAAGAGTAAGGAACAAGAAAAAAAACAATGTGGATAAATAGAAATGTAACGCAACCAATAAATTACAAAAATAAAGCATTTAAATCACTAAAACAGGAAGGTAACAAAGAAGCCTTGAAAAAAAAAATTTAATATGTAAAAGACAAATAAAAGCAGCCAAGCTGGAGATTAAGTGACAGATAATAAAACAAACCCTAAAATGTTCTCCAATTACTGTAAGTTTAAACCTGAAAATGTTGGCCCTTTACAGAGTGATGAGGAAGAAGTTGTATAGAACTATATACCGCTATATTCGCTGAGAAAAATGAACTGTCAGATGAAATGCAGAGTGTCAAAGTAAATCCCCCATTAACAGTGCCCTGTCTCACCCAGGAAGAAGTGCAGCAGCGTCTTAAAAAGATTAAAATAGACCAATTGCTGGGATCGTATGGCATACACCCCTGAGAATTATATAATGTAATAGACAGACGTTTTATTTCGGATATTTGAGGACTCTATATTAACACGGAGCATTCCACAGGATTGCCACTTGGCAAATGTGGTGCCAATTTAAAAAGGTGTCAAAAGCAGAGCCTGGAAGCTATAGGCCAGCAAGTTTAACCTCTATCGTGGGTAAACTGTTTGAAGGTTTTCTAAGAGATGCTATTCAGGAGTACCTCAGTGAAGATTAGTGAATAACACTGTATCAGCATGGCTTCATGAGGGATCGGTCACGTTACACTAATTTAACCAATTTCTATGAGGGAAGTTCTAGACTTGACCGGGGTGAGTCAATAGATGTCCTATATCTTGACTTCTCCAAATCATTTAATACTGTGCCAAATACAGTGGTGAAAATAAGTGTCTGATACACTGGCGATTTTACAAGTTTTCCCACCTACAAAGAATGGAGAGGTCTGTCATTTTTATCGTAGGTGCACTTCAACTGTAAGACGGAATCTTAAAAAAAATACAGAAAATCACATTGTTTGATTTTTAAATAATTAATTATAAGTATTTGATCATCTACCAACCTGCAAGAATTCTGGCTCTCACAGACATGTTAGTTTTTCTTTTAAGAGGCCCTCCTACTCTGCACTCGTTACCTGTATTAATTGCATCTTTTTGAACTCGTTACCTGTATAAAAGACACCGGTCTACTCAATCAATCACACTCCAACCTCTCCACCATAGCCAAGACCAAACAGTTGTCTAAGGACACCAGAGACAAAATTCTAGACCTGCACAAGGCTAGGAGGGGCTACAGGACAATAGGCAAGCAGCTGGGTGAAAAGGCAACAATAGCTGGCACAATTATTAGTGTCCCTTATGATTTCCCAGCAGGAATACATCAGACCATCCCACCGATGGATCCACATTCAGCACTCAGTAAACTCAAAAGAATTCCATGGACATCAGCATCTCCCTCAATGGTTCCTTATATTCAATCAGTCAAAAAAATGACATTAAAAATGCAACATTTTGGTGATGAGAAGGCACTGGTGCGCTTGTTAGCTCACCAAACAGCTAAACGACAGGGGTCCCGGGGGTCGGACCCCTACCTGATACTGCTGACCTATCCAGAGGATAAGTCTTCAGTTACAAAGTCTCGGAAAACCCCTTCAAAGCACCACGGTTTCTCCAGAGTTAAAAGTACTTTGTAATGGGGAATTCTGAAATAAGGCAGAGTCTACATAGCGATAGGCTATGGAAATAGGTTATCTAAACTAGACGACCCCTTTAAGTTGTCAATAGACATTGACTCCCCCCGTTACCGTTTCTGTCTTGTGGAAAATTATTGGCCTCTGATACCATTTTATGATGCAGTGCTTTCTTCTAGAGCACACCTTGAGTTCTCCCGTGGTCATGACTATAGTCCTGCGCGGATGACTAATCATATGATGACTGATTTCACCTTATCTTTTTGTTGCATAGTTTTCATGGGAAATAGCTGTCATAATGTTGTATTCATATATCTTGCTGCTCTCATGTCATTATTGCCATGGTAACAGTCAGACAATAGTAAGGTCATGCTTTGCAAGTTTTCCTTATTTCCTTGCAGCCTCTGCTTTGCAGAAGTCTATTCGTGTATATGTAATGACTGCCGTTGTCAAATTAAAGGGAACCAGTCATTAAGATCTTAAACTCTCCAACTACCATCAGCCCCTTATCCTTAGGCTACTTTCACACTAGCGTTATTCTTTTCCAGTATTGAAATTCGGTAAAGGGTCTCAATACCGGAAAAAAACGCATCAGTTTTGTCCCCATGCATTCTGAATGGAAAGCAATCTGTTCAGGATGTCTTCTGTTCCATCCCTTATGCGGTATTTGACCGGACAAAATACTGCAGCATGCTGCTGTATTTTTTCCGGACAAAATCCCGGACCACTACCGCACTTGCCAGATTCGGCATTAATTTCCATTGACCTGTATTAAGTCCAGATCCGGTACCAAGTGTTCAGTAAATTGCCGCATTGACTGATCCGGTCTGCGCATGCGCAGTTCTTACTAGCTTTGAAAAGATTAAATACTGGATCCGTTATTCTGGATGATACCGGAAAGACGGATCCAGTATTTCAATGTATACGTTTAACGGATCCGGAAAAAAGATATCCGTTTGTACACTGATTTCTGGATTCGGCTGGCCGTTCCGGCAACCAAACTGCCTGCCGGATTCTTCAACGCTAGTGTGAAAGTACCCTTAATCACTAAGGGCTGGATTAGACCTGCAGATCAGCATTTCGTTTGTCAGGAAGGAAGCGTTCCCTCCTGACAATCGCCTGCTAGTCAGTGAAGACCACTGATATTACATGGGGAGGATTTATTGCTAATGCTGTCGCTGGTCCCCATACACAATCATTATTTCTTGGCTGCAAAATGTGATGAGAATTTTTTTTTCTTGGCATGCATTAAAAAAGTGATTGCCCGATGAACAATCATTTGCTTGTTCATTGGGTAATTGGCAGCACTTTTTTACACAGGCAGATCATTGCTGAAGAGTTAGCGATAATATGGTTGACTACAGGTCTAATACAGCCCTAAGATAAAAGGACATCATAGCATTGCCAGCCTCCTTTTGGGGGTGTGTACCTGCAGAGACTTGCTCTATCCAATCAGTGCTGCTATTTTCAGACTGTGCAGGTACACCCCCCCAAATGGTTACCAATCCCCTCTGTACCCTTACTGCAGACTGCTAGCAATTCATTCATAACGTTCAGGGCTCTCACAAGCGGTCCAAAACAGATCCGTTTTGCCCCAATGCATTCTGAATGGAAAAGGATCCGCTCAGAATGCATCAGTTTGCCTCCGATCAGTCTCGATTCTGCTCTGGAGGCAGCCACCAAAACGCTGCTTGCTGTGTTTGGCTCAGTTTCGTCAAGCCAATAGCAAAACAGATCTGTCCCCATTGACTTACATTGTGTGTCAGGACAGATCAGTTTGGCTCAGTTTCATCAAGCCGATAGCAAAACGCTGACACCATCTGGCACAATAGAAAAGGGATCCGTCTCCCATTGACTTGAAGTGTGCAAGGAAGGTCCAATTGAGTGTGACCAGTTGACGGTGGTTTCCTGCACAGTCTAACACTGGCAGCATTGATTGGAATGTGTCAAACGGACACAATCCCAACTGGCAAAACCCATGTGAACCTTCAGTGCAAAACACTAGTGATTCATTCACAACTTCAAGGAGGAATAATAAAGGGACGGCATGACATAGTGATAAGAAAAGATGCTCCAGAATTGTCATTACATGAGGAATGAAAATAGTTGGTAGAACAGACATGTCAGGTTAGGTGACAGGCAGTGGCATAACTACCGGGGAAGCAGCTGCTTCGGGGCCCAAGTTGAGAAGGGGCCCAGGAGCACTGTCTTCTAGTACAATTCAGCTCGGGTCCCCTTTTGTGACTATTTGAAGGGGGCCTGGCCAGTCCCGAAATGTACCAGAAAAGGTGTAGATACCAGTATAAGGAAATTTTGGAATGCAGTAATGGCAGGCTAAAGGATTCTTTATGATGTTATCATGTCACATGATCGAAGGTCCTTTTAACCTACCATTACTTACTTCAATCCAAAGGTCCTTTAGCTTTAGCTTCAGAGTCATCAGAGGAAAACAAATAACCTGCAGCCATGTGTGTGTGTGTGTGTGTGTGTGTATACATATACATATATATATATATATATATATATATATATATATGTGTGTGTGTATATATACGTACGTACGTACGTACGTACGTACATACAGACCAAAAGTTTGGACACACCTTCTCATTCAAAGAGTTTTCTTTATTTTCATGACTATGAAAATTGTAGATTCACACTGAAGGCATCAAAACTATGAATTAACACATGTGGAATTATATACATAACAAACAAGTGTAAAACAACTGAAAATGTCATATTCTAGGTTCTTCAAGTAGCTTTTGCTTTGATTACTGCTTTGCACACTCTTGGCATTCTCTTGATGAGCTTCAAGAGGTAGTCACCTGAAATGGTTTTCACTTCACAGGTGTGCCCTGTCAGGTTTAGGCTACTTTCACACTAGCGTTCGATCGGATCCGATCATAATAATGCAGACGGAGGCTCCGTTCAGAACGGATCCGTCTGCATTATATTAGCATATAAAAGCTAAGTGTGAAAATAGCCTCGTACGGATCCGTCCAGACTTTCAATGTAAAGTCAATGGGGGACGGATCCGCTTGAAGATTGAGCCATATTGTGGCATCTTCAAACGGATCCGTCCCCATTGACTTACATTGTAAGTCTGGACGGATCCGTTTGCCTCCGCACGGCCAGGCGGACACCCGAACGCTGCAAGCAGCGTTCAGGTGTCCGCCTGCTGAGCGGAGCAGAGGACAAACGGTGCCAGACTGATGCAGTCTGAGCGTATCCGTATCCACTCAGAATGCATTAGGGCTGGACAGATCCGTTCGGGGCCGCTTGTGAGAGCCTTCAAACGGAGCCCCGAACGCAAGTGTGAAAGTAGCCTTAATAAGTGGGATTTCTTGCCTTATAAATGGGGTTGGGACCATCAGTTGCGTTGAGGAGAAGTCAGGTGGATACACAGCTGATAGTCCTACTGAATAGACTGTTAGATGCTTTTTTTTCTTGCCATAATACAAATTCTAAGTAAAGAAAAACGAGTGGCCATCATTACTTTAAGAAATGAAGGTCAGTCAGTCAGCCGAAAAATTAGGAAAACGTTGAAAGTAAGGGCTATTTGACCATGACGGAGAGTGATGGGGTGCTGCGCCAGATGACCTGGCCTCCATAGTCACCGGACCTGAACCCAATCGAGATGGTTTGGGGTGAGCTGGACCGCAGAGTGAAGGCAAAAGGGCCAACAAGTGCTAAGCATCTCTGGGAACTCCTTCAAGACTGTTGGAAGACCATTTCAGGTGACTACCTATTGAAGCTCATCAAGAGAATGCCAAGAGTGTGCAAAGCAGTAATCAAAGCAAAAGGTGGCTACTTTGAAGAACCTAGAATATGACCTATTTTCATGTGCGTGTGTGTGTGTGTGTGTATATGTATATAATATTTTATAAAAATTCCCACCATAAGATGCATTTTTCCCCCCAAATGCCCCTGCATCTTATGGGGCGAATACTAATGAGCAATTCCATTATTGAAGCGCTCATTAGTACCAGAGGACCAGGAAGCGGTGAAGGCTCTGTAATCACTGCTGTGCAGTGGCTGCGCACAGCGTGCGTGTGCTCTGTAACCTCACACTGTGAGCGCCAGTTCACATCACAGCCGACAGCAGGAGAGGTAAGTGGTTTATTTTATAAATCTTGGGGCTGATGCGATGGCAATGGGGGTGATGAGAGGCATGGGGCTCTTATCCAAGGTCTGATTTGGAGGTCATTTACATTGGGGTCTGAGCTGATGTCTGATTGGGGGCTGATTTGAGGTCTTATTAACATTGAGGGTCTGATTGGGGCTGTCAGCTGAGGTCTGACTGGTGCTCTGACCTGAGGTGTAATGAATAATATTTTTTTCTTTTTGTCCTTCTCTAAAAAAATAGGTGTGTCCTATAGGGCAAAAAAGACTAGTGTTTTTTTGTTTTTGTTTTTTAAATGTGTGTTTAGTATGTTTGTGTATCTATGTCAACATCTGCTTATTGTGTGTGTGTATATAGAAGATATCTGGATATTGGTAGTAGTGTGTGTATATATGTATGTATATGTGTGTGTGTGTGTGTGTGTATATATATATATATATATATATATATATATATATATATATATATATATATATAAAAAATTTTTAGAGCACTACTAGTCCTATGCAGATATTTAGGACCTTGATACTGACAGAAAAAAAAAGCTTTTACTATTGATGACCTGTCCTCAGGCTAGGTCAAGAGGTCATAAATATCAGAGGGAAGGGGGGGATGTAGAACATTTGCTCTGGGGCCCATTCAGTTCTAGCTATTCCCCTGGTGACGGGTCCTTGCTGTCTAGGAGCTGACATCTGTGTAGGTGGGAGATTTCTTATGTGGCTGACTGAATCCTACAGTGTCCCTTTATTGTGAGCTGCTCCTTTCAGTTACAGATGTGCAGTTTCTTCACTTAATATTTACTGATAAATCCTTTGTCCAGTCCATTCACTGCTAGAAGGGGGGGGGGGGGGTCCCAAATATAGCTGGGCCAGCTATTTCACGTCTACTCTTTACTTCGGGTGTTCGGTTCTGGAGATGGGTTCGGGTACCACCTCTGAACACTACCCTTATCTGACATTGACATATCCTAGTTACATGCCATCAATGTCTGAGGTGGAAATACCCCTTTAATTTGCATAGTTTTTCCCATTGCATTAAAATGAGTCTCCACACACCACTGTGTATCTTCACTAAGTAGCAGTACCCCCGATAGAGGAAAATATAAATTCTATAGTTTGGTACAAAATTCAGAAACCATAAACTCTTCTGTGTTTTTTTTTTTATGGTATAGCGTATTATTTTAGTTATTTTTAGTTAGTTTATTCTGTTTTAGTTGTATGAGCAAATTTAAAGTGATGTGTTAAATAGTGGCGAAAACCACCTTCACCGTCCTGGCATTCTGCGGGCCTCAATCTATTACTTCAGAATCCATCAGGCAGCTTTCACACATCAACTTCTTGTAGACTGGGCATGCACTTATATGGTGTGAAGAGAGGGGAAGCTCTCTGTAAATACACAAACCAAATGAGGGAAATTATGAGTCACTGAACTTATGTATGTACCTCAGCAAAGATCAGGTTAATACTAGGGTCTCTGCCACTGGGCATATGTGCCACCGTGTTTTGTATCATATGTATTGTGGGTATTTTACACCCAGCGCTGTATCATCCTTTAGCAGGACTTTACATGCATGTGCAAATTCAGCTTTCTGCCCATTAAATGACTAAAACTGCCTAATTAAGCTTAAAGAGGACCTTTCATCTGGCAAAACATTGCAAACTAAGTGTCATGATCTGTACAGCGGCGCCCAGGGATCTCACTGCACTTACGATTATCCCTGGGCGCCTCTCCGTTCTCCCGCTATGTCCTCCAGTATGTTCGGTCACTGTGTTATAGTAGGCAGAGACTTAGGGGACTTGATTATAGTAGGAGGAGACTGTCCTTGTTCTCCTGGGCGTCTTTCTCCTAGCCTGTAGCGCTGGCCAATCGCAGCGCAGAGCTCACAGCCTCTCCTGCTCCGGACCGCAGTGACATTCACCCCTGGTCTTCTGGTGGCCTAGAGTTGCACTGTGACATGACATCGCACAGTGTCAGGTCATAGTGCACTTCTATGTGTAGAATGTCCTGGCGCTCTACGCAGGTAGGACACGTGCAAGTGTGGCGCCCAGAATACCAGGGAGCGATGAGTACAGCCAGCACAGCGCATGACTCGCCGCTCTCCGCACCCCCTGCATACTAATGACCGCTCTTATAATGGAAACAGTCATTAGTATTTACACAAGATGTACCGCAATCCCTCCCCTTCGCCACTCACACTTTCTGGGGGTATTTGCTGCAAAAGTGGAAGGTGTTCCTCCCTTTCTGAATCCTGCAGCGTACCCAAACAGCAATTTACGTCCACGTTTATGGTATTTTCACACCCAGGTGTATCTTCCTAACAATTTAAATGGTGTGCTGTCTCAGATGGTACAAGCTGGACACAACGTATTGCGGGTGTCACCTGCTCATTAATTTCTACAAAATGCCTGTGGTGTCAAAATGCTCACTCCACCTCTTGATAAATAACTCAACTGGTGTTTCAAAAATGAGGTCACTTATTGGAGGTTTCCACTGTAGGGGTACATCCGTGTCTTTTCAAATGGGAAATGGTGCCCGAAAACCATTCCAGCAAAATCTTCCCTCCAAAAGCCAAATGGCACTCCTTTCTTTCCATACAGTGTGACTATGCAGCAGTTTACAACCACATGGCGTGTTGCTGTATTCAGAAAAGCTTGCTTAACAAATGGTGGTGTCCTTTGTAAGGAGTACATCTTGTGAAAATTTAAAATTTGGGGCTAAAGAAACATGAAAAGCATTTTTTTTCAAAACACTCACTACGCTTAGGTCACTTTTTGAGGTGTTTCTACTGTAGGAGTACAAATGCGACATGACTCCTAAAAACCATTCCAGTAAAATCTGTCCTCCAAAAACCATATGGTGCATTTTCCCTCCTGAGCCCCGTGGTGTGCCCATACAGCAGTTTATGACCACATATAGGGTGTTTCTGTAAACTGCAGAATCGGGTTGATATTGAGTGTTTTTTGTTGTTAAATTTCACCTCTAGGTTTTCCACAAACATTTAAGGCAAAATAAAGGGTCTAAAAAAAGTGTCTAAAATTTTAAGTCTTAAAGGATAACTGTCATGTATTTTTATTTTTTTGGGAGTATTGGATTGTGGTGATTATTATCACCTTGGTGGCCCTATTTAAACTTTTCACTGTGTATTCAATTACCCCTTAATTCCACATTTTTGTTCCCTGTACTGCCTATTTTTGCCTGTGCTTAAAATAGGGTTGCTAGGCATGGTCCGTCTATCTGTTGAAGGACGTAGCACGCAGAAGCAGGCTGCGTGCAGACTCATATTATTGACAGCCAGGACTGTAAGTAAATGATTAAAGCCAGGTCCTCCCCAGCAGCTGATAACAGTGCCTGGGCTGTGTGCACTTCTCCCTGTCTCTGCGCTTGGAAGACGCTCCCTCACTCAGCAGAGCTGGAGAAGGCAGAGTTGGAGCAGCGCAGACCAGGGAAGGGAGATCTGCCATCAGCTCAGTGTATAAATGAAAGCAACGTGTGGTAAAAGGACCCCTTTGTGCTGCAGGAGATTAACCCTTTAGGGGGGAGAGCTCTGGTTACTGACACTTTTTTTGGGGGGGGGGCTTTTGTTACTGGCTAGTGCATGTGAGGAGCTCAATGCATTGTGGGTAGTGAGGGCAGGCGGGATTAGTCTCTGGGTGAGGGCAGTGGCGGCCATCTTAACTGAATAGTGAAATTGCAGTTTTATGCAGACTGGTTGCTAAGGGCTTATTAAATATGGGGTAAGTCAGTCTAATAGTAACTGATTCTGGAATATCATTCTGGATAGATCATCAGCTTCTGATCGGTGGAGGTCCGATACCCGGGACCCCCACCGATCAGCTGTTTGAGAAGGCAGCGGCGCTGCCTTCTCACTGTTTACCGCTGGGCCGCCCGCCCACTGACGTCACGACTAGTATCAACTAGCGTGGGCGCGGCTAAGCTCCATTCAAGTGAACAGAGCTTAGCCACACCCAAGCTAGTTGATACTAGTCATGACGTCAGTGGGCGGCCCGCCCGGCGGTAAACGGTGAGAAGGCTGGGGCGCTGCTGCCTTCTCAAACAGCTGATCTGCAGGGGTCTCGGGTGTCGGACCCCCGCCGATCAGAAGCTGATGATCTATCCATCAGCTGATGAAAGTGCAAGGACCCCTTTAACAAAATGATGCTAACATAAAGTTGACATATGGTGAATGTTAATAATTATTCAGTGAATTATCACTATTGGTCTTAAGAGAATACAAATTCAAATTTGTCAATTTTTTTATTATAAAGAGAAAGCATATCGACCCAAATTTACCACTAATGTGAAGTACATTGGGAGGGTGCTCTGTGACCTCACACAGTGCATGTAGGTTCATAGCACAGCCGACAGCAGGAAGGAGAGAACGCTGAAGGCGAGGAGCGGTGGCATCCAAAGCAGGAGAGAAGTAGATTTGTTTTATTTTATGTGATATGAGGCATTGGGTTCTCTTCTGAGGTCTGAATGGGGGGATCTTATTTATATTGGGGCTCTTATCTGAGGTCTGATTGGGGGTCATTCACATTGGGGTCTGATCTGTGGTCTGATTTGAGGGTTTTATTTACATTAGGGGTCTGATTGGGGCTGAGGGCTGATTAACATTGCGGGTCTGATGAGAATTATTATTTTTTTTTTCTTATTGTCCTCCTCTAAAACCTAGGTGTGTCTTATAAGGCAAAAAAATGCGCTACCGCATTTGCAAAATTAGGCTCGGTCCATAAGCTGAAAACTGGCAGTGTCTTGTAGAGGTTAAGTTTTAATTTTTATCCTTTTTGGTACAAAAACCTAATAAAAAATTAAAAAAAAGTTCTCAATTAAAAGGAATTCTTACATGTTCTGAAAGCATGCTTTGGTGCAGTTGTCTAGCAGCTCTCCTACCTAATCCTCATATTCATATATACAGTACAATGGGAAGATGTGACATTTTGCTTCTTATACCATGAAATTTCAGATATAATCATAGAAAAGAAAATTATTTGAATATTTCCTGTGTTTGCATGGTCTGCTTTCATAGTTTGTGTGTGTGAAGTTGATTGTGATCCTCCCTAGCAACAGGCACAGGTCAAAAGTTGTGTGCAGCACTGCAGAATATGTGGGTGGGTGAAAATAGTAATGTTTAGATTTTCTTTGATTTAGTTTACCAGTTTAGATTTTATGAATTAAAGGCTATGTACACCTTTTTGGGGGGCCATTTTTTTTTATCGCATTGTACTCATTTTGAGCTAAATATTTTTTCAATTGGTCTTCATTAAAAATATGGAGCACTTTTTTCTGTACGTAGCTGAGATGCTCTAGTAGCATCCTCCTGGATATTCTCTTTTCCTTCAGTTTGGTAGCTGACAGGCTCCTTATTTCTGCTCTCTGACATTATAAACACTCATTATAACTCGGTTCTTATCTTTCTGATAAGATGTGGCTTAAATAAGTGTTTATGACCTCAGTAGTTTTAGAGAGGATCATTAGATTAGCACAAAGTGAAAATACACAGAAAAACTGTTAACCCTTTGTGACAAAATGGCTCAATATTTTTTAATAAAGGCCAATTGAAAATGTTGTTTTTTTTGCCAAAAATGAGTAAAATGCAGTCCTAAACAAAAATTGCCTCTGGAGGTGTACATGGCTTTAAGCTTTGTGTCCAGAATATATTGTACCCTATTACCACTCTGCTAAACTGTCCCTAATCTCGTCGCAGGTTCATAATTATTTTTTCTTTTAATTTGACGTTTGTTTTAAACTGGGTCTGCTCTGCTTTTGGCATGGGGTATGTCCTATTAATCCATGCCTAGAGTTTATTATCTGGTTTTCTCTACTGGACTATAATGTATTCTTTCAGTAACAATTTATTGCACTATAAAATGTACTTAGTCTGCTCTACTGTTTAATACATGGCAGTGTACTGCAGACATATTCATGATTGCAATAGCAGGGAGTCCTTGATCTACTGCAGAGACTACAGTAGATGAAATGACACAAAATGGACCGCATCCCATCAGGCTTTTAAAGGTTTTTGGTTTAGAAAATGGATATATTAAACTTCGCACCATTACAATTAGCTTAGTATAGTGATATTAGTGTATATCTATCCTTGCCTATTTGGCAAATTGGTAAATTTACTAGAATTATATTTACCAACCATCTACCATGGATGTTGGTGGGTATCTATTATGTAATCAATAATAATCTTGTCATACCAACAAACAGATGCTGGCAAGACATGTTGGCAGCAAATGTTCCACATGTGAATGCAGCAATGTTCTAGTGCACATTCTGTTATAAAATACACCCCAGTGGTTAATGCGCAGCTAAAAAAAAAAAATACCATATGTTAAAGGCTATGGACACTTTTCAATCTTTTTTTTTTTTTGCATTTATTTTGGGCTAAAAAATAAATTTTATTAAGAATTTTGCACCATTTGGCTTCTGCACCTTAAATTGCTTTTCTAGGATTATCGTAATGACCTATCCTGAGGATAGGTCATCAATATCAGATCGGCTGGGGGTCCGACACGTGCCGTCTCCCTTCTGTCTTCCTATCTGCTGCTGCTGTCCCATAGACATGCAACAGCAGAGCAGGAAGAGAGAAGGGAGGCAGTACATAAGCGCAACGTCTCCCCTTATAGTTGATCATCGGGGGTTCCGGGTTTTGGACCCCCGCTAATCTGATATTGATGACCTATCCTGAGTAGAGGGCATCAATATTAAAAAGCCCGGACAACGTCTTTGAATGGGTTTTGTAGGATTTTTATATTGATGACCTATCCTCAGGATAGGTCATAAATATGGGCCTATTGGGAACAGACTCCTAGCATCCCCTCCGATCAGCTGTGTGAAGAGGCAGTGGCAGTATGTGAGTGTGTAGGCCTCTTCCTAGGCCATGTAATGTCACTTTCATCGATAACATGGCCTAGGCACAGCTTTGTCCAATTCAAGTGAATAGGACTAAGCTACAATACCAAGCACAGCCGCCATCCAATGGACAGCGCTTTGTTTAAGTTGCGAAGAGGCAGAGGCACTCACCAGAGCTCTAGTAGGTGCAGCAGCTTCCTCAAACAGCTGATCAGTGGGGGTGCTAGGAGTTTGACCCCCAGTGAGCCCCGATTGTTGACCTATCTTGATGAGACTATCAATATGAAAATCCTGGAAAACCACATTAAAGATGGCATGCTGCTCGATGCCATTCAGTGTCTATTCCATTATTCGGTCTGATTGCTTGGTCTCCAGACCCTCCTGTTTTCTGAATGGGAATCTAAGCTGGATTCTGATCAAATTAAAGTTGATTGAGTAGACAGGAGGAGAATGGAGAGTGAGCTTGTATTTTTGATCCAAGGGTTTCAGTAGTCATTAATACTTGTATTGTACTGTAGATTTTCATAGGACAGCTGCAGATAAACCCTGTGGAAATCTGCCGTGTGGTCTGGAGCCCATCTGTGAAGACCTCCATGATAACTATTTGGCATATATACGCAGTGTTTTAAGTGTGTATATATAGATGTAGCGCTGCTGGATTTGTATATCTGCATTTATTAAAATAATAAAACATTTTTTATGTCATCTTATGCATTCAGATTAATACCAAACCATGTCATCTTCAGTTCTGTCACTTGGCCAATTCTGCCGCCTCCTTTTCTGGCCTGCTCTTCCGTCTTGTCTGCCTTCAGCAGTCCTCTCGATTATCCTCAGTAAACTTCATAAAATGTCTTTCAGATATCTCGTGGACTGTGTCCCCCTGGTGGAGGTTGAGGACATGATGATCATGGGGAAGAAGCCAGACTCCAAGTGCGTTTTTACCTACGTCCAGTCCTTATACAACCACCTGAGGCGGCATGAAATGCGTCTACGCAAGAACGAATTTTAATACAGCCCTTTTTATCCCCTTGAATTCTCCTGGCACAGCACCAGCACAATGCGGCTAATGCCACTGCAGTACTGCACAACTTCTAAGTTAACCCCCTCCATCACTAAAGGGACACTGTATGGGGTGACATTGTGCTTTTTAATGATGCAGTTACTGACTACATTTGACGTTGCTTTATTAATGCCTCCTCACTTTAATCTGACTTTGGCCAGAGCTTTGCTGTGTGTTGCAGTGCAATGCCTTGTGGCTCTTTGGTCAACTTCTGCTGCTGTGCTAGTAGGATTATGTCACTGCCTGGACTACCTAACCCTCTTCCCACAGAATTAATATATTTAGATAGTATTATAAAATAGCACCAGGTAAGTGCTGGGCCTTTACGTAATCAGCCACAAGCTTCAGAACAATTTTATTCTCCACATTCATTGGCTCTCAATTCTCTATACACTTAGGCACAACTAGAGTGGCACTCGGATATAATATAGACCTACTTTGAGAAGTAATCCAGAATATTGCTGAGAAGAGCTCACTAAAATGTACTATATGTCTAGGCACAGATGGTGAGCTGGTCATTACTGATCACTGTGGATTTTCTTTGGTAGGTGATACAGTCATACACCTCATCATGAATCCTAATGCATTCTTAATGTAAAAGACATGGACATAGCCAATAATTATCTGCAAGTATGAAGGTTCATGTTCCATATGGATATTTCTGCATTAAAGAACAGTTTATCAGTTAACGAACAGCATGCCCTTGCCACATTGGAATGAAGAACAGTGTTTTGTAGGTAAATACAGCTTAAAGGGGTTGTCCCATTGTGACAACTTATCCCCAATACACAACATAGGGTTTAAGGGTCTGGCCCCTGCCAATCACAAGAATGGAGGCCCATGCTCCCTGGTTTGAATGGAGCGGCAATCACACATGCATATTCACCGCTCCGCTCAACTGTATGGGTCTGCCAGCGACAGCAAAGTACAAACACTCTGCTACTGTATATCTGCCAGAGCTGAATCGAGCGACCGCACACAGGCACGGCTGCTGCTTCACTCAAACAGGGGTGCACTGATCCCATTCTCATGATTGGCGGAGAGCCCAGCTATTGATCGGGAATACGTTATCTTAATAGGGACAACCACTTGAATCATTGCATAAGGAGAATACTTGTAGCGTTCTCATACTTTCAGTTCTTCGCAATTGTTTTGTGATTAGTGAATGGAAACGCTCATACTCGCCGCTCATTTGTGTAGCGGAGCTTTCATTTCTACATGCACATGAGGATGATCTGGATGTTTTGAAGAATGTTCCCATTCACTGACTAAGCTGAGATTTGGAAAATGTTTAGGGACTGAACCTTTGATTACTCTGCGATTTAAGCAGTATTGATATAAAACCAGGAAACCTCTTAATAACCAGCAATTCGAATCTTTTTGTTAGTATCCGAGTGCTGATCTAGGTGCCAACCATCACAGCTATGACTGACTCATAGACAGATATTCTTTATTGAAAGAGAACCTTTTGTTGAGCCCTCAGTGTTCTCCAACATTTACCCTGATTGTCCTGATTTTTTTTTTTCTGTTTACCAATACCATTTTCCGGTCAACCCCCTTTTTATGGTACCTCCACTATGTGAGTATATGTAAAAAGTGTTCAGATTTACATTATATAGAGTCTATGATCTATTTTAGAAATGGAGTCCTTACAGTCTTGAAACCATTTATTTTATCTTCTAAATTAGAAATGATCTCATTGGACAGACTGCATTATCAGGGTCCAACCAAGAGGCTAGAATGTTTTCTTTTCTTGGTCAATGTAATACACCTCTAATTTTAAATGTGTCCGTTCCTTCCTCGTGCCAGATAGTCACAAACTGTAGAAGTGGATTTTTATAAAAAAATATTTTAATATGGTTCATTGCTTTGCACCACATATGCGTCATACATATGTCGGTGCTGCTGCCTGCTTTCATATATAACAGGTCTGCCGACTAGACAGTGACTTAAGTGCATGTCATTGTTGGCTGTCATCCTTCCAGGAATGCCACTGCAGTCTATTGTAGCTTCTAGTGATTTAGGAATTAAGATTTTAAAAAAATTGCTGCAGTCTCGTTATTTACAGTTTTGAGAGAGAGGAGTCAATGAATGATCATCTTAGAAAGTCATCTTAGATGAGAGCCTCAGGCTTTGTGCTTTCGGCTGTGTTTTCTCAGTTTTAATTGACAGGCACATGGAGCATGCACACATGTTTTACAAGGACCCTGATACCTGTAAAGGTAGTGTGCAGCCATGTTCCCTGGTGATAAAATAATGAGCTGTAATAAAGTCTAGTAGTAGTTGCGCATTGCTCTTGCTCTTCCTTCATACGACTTGTTCTTGGAGAATTGAATGCTTTGGGTGGATTAAAAGTTAGAGTATTTCCTTACATAGTTAGACAGTGACCCTTTACCTTGCCCTGGTTACACAATGGCTGTTTCAATATACAGCAACTCCTGTCATGTTGAGAAGCATCAATGATACCTATAAGAATCTTGAAGGTGAAATCCAGTCAAAATCATCTGGTATGTAAGATTTACATGAGCTTTTGATCTCTGACCACCATGGATTTCCAAAATGAATTCTTACACCCAAATAACTATATTGACTGGGATGGTTACAATCTGCCTTATTTCCAGTGTCTGACATATCTGAGCAGTCAAAGGGGTTTGAGCTATTTTTATGTAACCCTTTTACTCAGGAAATCGGTAGTGGTTCAGCTAAGACATCACCAATGTGATCTTCTGGCGTGTATCAGATCATTTTTGGATTTCTCCAATAACTACTACTACTCCAAAGGTGCAGACTCTGTGGGACCACCTAGACAGGGAGATACTGGGTACACCTTGACACTGTATCTAGTCCTCTTGGCATAAGCAGTACAATACTCCATAAAGGCCACATGTCCACCACTGAACCTTGTGTCGCTTACAGCCAGGTCTAGGTGTTTCCAGTGTGTTGATGCCAGGTGCCTGTTAGGGAACTCTGCCATGACAGGACTTGCAGTTTAACAATAACCTGTTTGTCATATCATCTTCTAGGTCTGTGAGGCAGTCTGTATTTTCCTGCGCAAGGTAGTAGATAATAACTTTCATGCAAATCTAACACTACAGAGCTAGGCTCAGCCATCATGAAACTGTGATAACCTCTCATTTCTTGTCCCTCCCCTCTGATTTATTCCATGTTTGTAAAGTGCACTTGCCATTCTTTTTCCAGCAAATGCTTTTTTAACTGTGTCTGTATACTTTTATTTGTATATTACATACTTCATTTTATTTGCATAAATCCTAAATTGTTTGTGACATCATATCAGCAATTTGTGCCATACAGGTTTTTATTGTTCCCGTTCTCTGAACAAAGGTTCAACAACCAGTCTGCCTGTTGTGACCAGAAAGCTATGATCACTCCTCATACACAGCTATTGTGTTCCATTCTTTTTATACACCAGCGTGTGCTGTCATTTTAATAAATTTCTATTAACTAATAACCTCTCCAGGCTCGTTATTTCAATCTGCATTAAAGTTGGCAGCCATAATTGGAAGTAGTTACAGTTTATTACAGCAATGGTGTGAATCTTTCTACTTTAGAGAGTAAAGTAAAAGTGAAATATCAGGATGGGGGTATAATTAATCTATTGGTGACTGAGAAAGATGCGATTAGTCTCTAGGTCATCAGATGCAGAAAAAGCCTTTGATTTAGGTGGCAGGTGCTGGACATAATGGGTTTTGACAGAGCTTTTTGAGTATTTTTGAAGGGTTTCTATGATCGTCCTCAGGTGAGAGTATACACCTAAGGAATTTATCACACCCCTTTTCCTTTGCAAAAGGGAACTAGTCAGGGGTGCCCTTTATCCCCACTACTCTTCAACACTGCTCTTGAGCCACTTACTCGTCTTTTAGAATACCATATATATTTAAAGGTATCCAGATTCACAGTAAATGCTTGCATACTTCTGTTTTTGCAGAGGATATCCTACTGTTCATGTCTGATGTTCATACTGATCTGGGAAATGCACCTCGGGTGATGTCAAAATTTGGGCAATTTTTCTTTGTTTAAAGTGAATATTTCCAAATTATTCCATTTTTATTTTTGGGCTCCAGTGGTAGAGGAGCGAAGCATATTGATACCGATATCCTGGTTGCTGCTACTAGCATAGTGTACTCGGGTATTAAAATTGGGGGTTCCCCAGGCCTTATCTACAAGCTGAATTTTTCACCTGCTTTTTCTAAGAGCAATCTTCCATTATTGCCTTTGGGTAGGAGCCACTAAAATGATGTGTGTACTTAATGCAAACTATTCCCATGTTATTGCAACATAAGGATGTCTCTAGGCTGAACAAAGGCTTTACTTTGTGTGGACAAGGAAGCCCTCGTATCTCACTTGGTAAATTGATGATGCGTAGGAGGGAGAGGGACCTTGGTTTACCTGATATTAGAACTTACAATCTTTCCTGCCTAATGCAGTCCGTAAAAAAAACTCAGGCTCAGTGGTATACCAAAGATGAGGCAATTTCTCTCTATGATCTGCGGCCGAATTAATTGTTTTAGTGCCGAAGATCTAATCTTGCTTAATGTCCAGACTGGTTGATGGCAGTCAGGAAATCGTCTAAAATAAGATGGACCAATGGAGGACGAGGCAATTTTCTATTTCAACTATATACTCTTCTAAGTTTACAATCTTAATGAAACAGGAGGAACAGTTTAGGATAATGCATAGAGCTACTTACACCTTTCGATTTCCCTAAATCTCAACATAGGCCAGACCGTTTGACAATGCCTTAATTTTTATTTTATTTTTTACGTGTCCTTTTCATAGGTGTATAACATTTTATATCTAAATGTCCTAATTATAGTAGATTTGATTACCTATAATAGGCCATATTGTGATTATATTCGCCATTTTGTATGTATTTTAAAGTTCAAAGAGGGGTTAATGGAAAGGACACTGTTCATAAGGTTTCTTCTCTATAGATGTATAGAAGTCTGAGAAGAGTCATTCTGGTCTCCTTATAGATTATTGACTGAGATAAGGATATTCTCTAGACCAGTGGTGCCCAACCATTTTTCGTCTGAGGGCCGCACTAGACATGGTATAAATTTTGCGGGCCAGAACCAGGTAGCTTTGCCAGAAAGAAATGCAAACACTGTAAAGGGGGCACATATGAGCATTACTATTGTAAAGGGGCAAATATCTGGGCATAGCCACTGGAAAGGGGTCCCATCTGGGCATAGTCACTGGAAAGGGGTCCCATCTGGGCATTGCCACTGTGAAAGGGGTCCCATCTGGGCATTGCCACTGTGAAAGGGAGCACATCTGGGCATTTTGTAGTAGTAATGTCCCTTGTGCCCCCTTCACAGTAATATGCCCTGGCACACACACCACAGTAGTGGGTGCTTTTTTTTTTTTTTACTGAAGCAGCAACAGGCTCAGCTCGGCTGCAGTGTACACTACAAGGCACACAGTTTTCAGGAGGACTAGAGAGGAGCTGGATCAAGCGAGTGGCTGCAAAAATGGAAAGTTTTTTTCCTACCTGGAGGAGGGTGAGCTGCGGCCGGCGGCAAGCACAGAAGTGAGTGAGATAGGTGCGCGCACACTTCCTGACTCAGAGCACGCACGCTACTTCATAGGTTGATCCCCCTGCTGCGGCCCTGCCCACGTGACCTCCCCTCCTCTGTCTGTCACTGCTGGCTGCGCTCATCCCGCCTGAGCCATTCAGTTATTGATTCACTGAATGGCAATGGCCGGCCGAGATGAGCGCTCACACATAGTTCGCTGCCTGATGCCGGTTGGGCACCACTGCTCTAGACTATCTGGTACTAATTATCCCTACAGTTGATGTCTATTAGTTAAGCAGAAAATCTGATGTCTGTATACACGTATAATGAACCTTTTTATTTTTTTAAAATAAGATAATCAATAGGACGTATGTATTGTTGAATATTATGAAGGACGTCAATGCATCTATTATCTTATATATTTCTCACTAGGAATGCATACAGTCCTAAAACATGATGAGAAGAATGTTGAGCATAGATTTTAACACCGCCTTACCCGAACGGGGATTTATTATTTTAACTAACAATCCATTATCCGTTGAAGTGACGGAGGAGACACACTGTGATAGTACAAGGTCTATTATATTATCGATACCATAAATTTGATAGTTTGGGAGACGTCTAAACTGGTACCTTAAAGGGGTTGTCCGGGTTCAGAGCTGAACCCGGACATACCCTTATTTTCACCCCGGCAGCCCCCCTGAGACTAGCATCGGAGCATCTCATGCTCCGATGCGCTCCAGTGCCCTGCGCTAGATCGCGCAGGGCATGGGCTCTTTTTTGTTTTCAATAACACACTGCCGGGCGGTAACTTCCGCCCGGCAGTGTGTTCGGTGACGTCACCGGCTCTGAGGGGCGGGCTTTAGCTCTGCCCTAGCCGTTTTACTGGCTAGGGCAGAGCCAAATCCCGCCCATCAGTGCCGGTGACGTCACCGGGGTTCCTGTCAGCCCCATGGAGAGCCCCGGTACATCACCGGAACTCTGAAAAATGCCTTTGCCCTGTGCAATTTAGCGCAGGGCAAAGGAGAGCATCGGAGCATGAACTGCTCCGATGCTCATGTCAGGGGGGCTGCCTGGGTGAAAATGGAGGGCTGTCCAGGTTCAGCTCTGAACCTGGACAACCCCTTTAATGTCTGTGCTTTAGTTGGTATATGTGTCAAAGTTAATCCTTGTAGCTCTGATTTAAGATTCCATATGTTATATGTATGGAATGCAAGATGAAGTAGGACCTGGTCATTTAACCCTTACTAATAATGATGCTAGTAGCTTATGCAATAGTGCCACCTAGAGTTGAATAATTAACCTTACACCAATAGCCGAAATGCATTCTGGGAGATAGTGACATCAGTCATTATCATATGTACACGCCTAACCGACAATGATTACTGATTACGTTTTCGATTAATAAACCACTCGCAAAGAAAATGAGGAAGAAAGGAGGGACACCCCAGGAGAAAAATCCCAATGATCAGAACAGACTTTAGAGCTGACTTCCTATAGACTCTGCATATCATTTGCATTCTCGGGTAAAGTATAACTTTATTATGTGTAGTATTGATTGAATTAACTGGCTTGATATTTTGTAACTCCCCGCTTTAGTACGGATGTATAATGTTAAAAGTGCTACATCAATATTATCACTATTCAGTAAAAATGCATATTACTAAATAAAAGATCTAATCTTTATCGGAGAAATGCTCTGATTGTAATATTCACGTTCCATAGTCAATATCAGGCCTGATAATTTATAAGTTGTCGCAATACTACCCATTATCAGAGATTGGTCATAGTTTGAGCAGAGCAAGGGTTCGTATCTACCCTAATAACTATTGAGTTTTCTGTGTATAATCAACTGATAGTATTTCTCATAATTGTGGTCGGGACGTTTTGTATTACATTTTATGTCTGAGAGGTAATATGGAACGCTGGTATTCGTGTTAGAGCCATCTAGTGGCGAATTTAGGGCACTGCATTTTACTACGTGTTAGTGCATATTATTGAGTTTTTCTTTTCAATAATTATTTATTGGGTTTTACAAATATACAATTTGTGAAATAACAGTGCAGGATTCCAAACAATAGATATGATACACAATATCCTTGCCAGTGATTAGCATTTGGAGACCCTATATAAGAAGTGGAATATCTTATCTTAAAACTGAAAAACAGACCAACTAATCAAGTCTACTGGATACAATGGGTATCGTGATTCTAATTCATTGCGTTATGTGCTGAGTATGCATAGGCAGAAAATTAAACCAGGCCTGCCAATGGTAGTTGAAATTATCAGGTTTATGGTCTTTGATAGCCATTATTTTCTCATATAAACAGTTTTGTTGCACCCGTTGCATAATATCTGACAACGTCGAGAGAGTTGATTTCCAACATCTGGTTATGTTTAGTTTGGTAACTATGAATGGGTGAGCTATCAGGGTCCTACAAGATCTTGGAATGTCTGCATATCCATGAAAAAGAGGGCCCAATATGGTGAAGGTTTTAGGACTAAGCCACAAAATCTGGAAGCTAGGTCAAACACTTCCATAGATTTGTTGACCTGGGATAGGACCATAGTACATGTAAGAGTGTACCATTTGTCACCCAAACTCAAATATATGGTTTTAAGCCTTGTGGTCTTCATGGATACCCTACAGGAACCCCATAACTCAAGCAGTTGCCTGTTGGCTACAATTTCACATGGGTTGTGTGTTTGCAACAGATGTCTAACTTGCAAGTATTTATAGAAATCTGTGCGAGGAAACACAAATTCTTGTTGAAGATTAGTAAAGGACTTTATTTGCCCATTACTATATAGTTGTGAAATCAACCAAAGACCTTGTGATCTCCAAGTTGAGAGCTGTTAGGAAGTTTCATCTCTAGTAATTGAGGGGGAGATATAGCTGAAGCATTGATATTTTCAGGAGCATTTCTGTGGTGGAATGAGCCCCAATGATGAAGAGCTGCATCTATTAAGTAGGGTAGGTTAGAGAGCTTAGTTGGGAAAGGGTTTAAACTGATTGACCTGTGTTGCCAGGAAATCTGTCAAATTGGGTAATCCCAGACCGCCACCCCTTTTTAGCTCTGTTTTAGAGAGGAGGAGGACACTTGTGGTTTCCTCCCTGCCAAAACAAAGGAGCTGAGAAGACCCTGTGCTTTTATAAAGAAGTGAGAAGGTATTCTGATGGTGACTGTGCGGAAAATGAATAAAAGCTTAGGTAGGGTCATCATTTGAAAAGTAGCAATACGGCCTACCCATCGTTTTTGATGGTATCTAAAAGATGGAGGTAGTTATGTTGAAACAATAAGGCAATAGAAGATGTTAGATTAATGCCCAGGTATTTTATGAGAGTAGTTTGCCAGTCCAATAAAAATGTTGACTTTAATTCAGGTATTTGTTGGGAAGGGATATTAAAGGGTAGGAGTTGGGATTTGTTTTCATTCATTTTGTAGTAAGATATACGGCCAAATCTTTCTATAACTGATAGGACAAGCTACTAGAGATGACTGGGGGGAGGAGAGGGATAAGAGTTTGTCAGCATATAATGATATGCCGTGTTGTTTATTATAAAATGTGACACCTGCAATATCTGGATGTTGCCTGATAGCTTGAGCTAAGGGTTCTATGGCTAAAACAAAAATGAGGGGGGATAAAGGACATCCCTGACGGGTACCGTTGGTAATAGGGAACAAAGTTGATACTGCTCCATTTACAAATACTTTTGCTGTAGGAACGGAATACAAAGCTTTAATGGCTGTGATTAGAGTACTTCCTAGGCCTAGTCTTTCCAGGACTGAGAAGGCATAAGAACAGTTTAGGCGATCAAACGCCTTTTCGGCGTCTAGCATGACCAAAAGAGCAGGACTTTTCTGACGTACAATATGATGAAGGATATTTAACGCCCTTCTTGTGTTGTCCGTGAGCTGCCTGCTGTAAGGCGCCGAACTGTTTTGTGAGGATCTCAACTGCGGAAGCGTGTTGCATTAACTAGTGCACAAGACCAAGAAGGAAGGTGAGGTTAGATCAGGTTCAGTAACGGATTCCCAGGCGGCTCTCTCAAACTACAGAGTTAGGGACCCTAACATCATACACCTGCTCCCTGCTCTGATTATATTATTAACGGCTATCTCTATACGCCCTGCACGTGGATGCAGTTATACATATGGTGCAGGCAACAGATATAGTCCATGAGTCATATGTTGGACTACACACGGCCCCCTTGCAAGCATTACACAGAGAACAGAGTGCCTTGAATATTATCGCCACTGATGTAAGGTATTGGTAGTCCAGATTAAAGTCAGCCACTAAATAGCTCTACTTGCAGTTTGGTAGAATCCTTAAGTAGCGTCCCGGATTGCCATGGGAGGTTAGCGGAGTCTTGGAGAAGGTTCCCAGGTGTTCTGAAGTCCGGATCCAATGTCAGTGGGGAGAGCTTCAGTAGCAGTGTGCACAGGCGCACACTCCAAATTAGTGGAACACTGTGCATAGCTGCCACGGGGCTTATATGGGGTAGCTCCGCCCAGTGGGAGGAGTCGCTGTGCTGCAGATGGAACCACCCTGCCGATCGTTACAGTACCCCCCTCCCAAGGGAACCCCTCCGGGGTACCCTAGAAGGGGAGGGCCGGTCGGGGAACCTGCGGTGAAACTCCCTTTGCAATTTTGGAGCGTGGACATCATCGGCCTCCTCCCAAGAATCATCTTGGGGACCATAACCCTTCCATCGTATGAGGTACTGGAGTCTCCCCCTCCTCCTTCTGGAATCCAAGAGCTCCTCAACCTCGAACTCTTCATCACCTTGGACAATGACCGGAGGTGACTGGGCAGGGTTCCTGCCCGGGAAAGGGTTAGGACGAAAAGGCTTCAGCAAAGATACGTGAAAGGTGGGGTGTACCTGAAAACGAGGAGGTAGAATAAGTTTCATCGTGTTGGGGTTGACGACCTTCTCGATACGGAATGGTCCCAGGAACTGTTTCCCCAATTTTTTAGAGGGAGTACCCAAGCGGAGGTTTTTGGTGGAGAGCCAGACGGAGTCCCCTGCTTGATAAGGGGGACTCGGCCTTCTGCGTCGATCATAATACATTTTTTGTCGATCTCTAGCTCGGATAAGGTTTTCTTTAAGCTCCTTGAGGGTCTTCTGTAATGTGGAGATGTAATCTTCAGTAGCTGGTACGTTAGTAGGGATACTCATCGGAGTGATAGGAGAAGGGTGAAAACCGTAGTTCGAGAAGAATGGAGAGTGAAGAGTGGAGGCACTTTTGGAATTGTTATAGGAGAATTCCGCAAGAGGGAGCAGGCGCTCCCAGTCGTCCTGGAGATATGAGCAGTGACAGCGAAGGTACTGCTCGAGGCATTGGTTTACTCTCTGTTTGTCCGTTTGTCTGCGGGTGGTATGCACTGGACATCCGATGGTCTATCTGGAGTCTCGCACAAAGAGCCTTCCAGAACTTGGAGATAAATTGTGAGCCTCTGTCCGATATGAGTTTAGTAGGCACTCCATGTAGACGGACGATGTTAGTCACAAAAACCTCAGCAGTCTCCTTCGAAGATGGTAATTTTTTCAGGGCCACAAAATGTGCCATTTTTGTTAGTAGATCAACAACAACAAGTACGGTATTATGACCATGTGAAGAAGGAAGGTCAACTATAAAATCCAGTGAAACCCACTCCCAGGGTCTGGAGGGTATCGGGAGATTCATTAGTAGGCCGTAAGGTTGCTTACGATCATGTTTGCAGGTGGCACAAATCTCACATGAGGCGACGTAGTCCTCAATTTCCTGTAACATGTTGGGCCACCAGTAATATCTGCGGACTAACTCCATGGTTTTGGAGATGCCCGGATGACCCGACAGGGGAGTATCATGGCATAGTTGAATTACTTGTGTTGTAACGTTTGGTGGTATGTATAGATGATTTCCCTTATAACAGAACCCTTCATCATCCCTACGGAGTCCTGGAGGTAGATCGTTTTCATTTAGGGTTAAACAGTCCTTGAGCCTTTGTCGTAGAGCTACAGTGGCGATAATTTTTTTGGGTGGAATTACCCACGAAGGGAATTCTGCCCCTGGATGGGGATCATTCAAACGAGATAGCGCGTCTGCCTTTCCGTTTTTTGAGCCGGGTCTGTATGTGATTTGGAAATCGAAGCGGTCGAAGAAGAAACTCCATCTCACTTGGCGAGAGGATAATGTTTTACCGGTCTTTAGGTATTGGAGGTTGCGGTGGTCTGAGTATATGGTGATTGGGTGTGTCGAGCCTTCTAATATATGTCTCCAATTTTCCAAGGCGTTTTTTATTGCCAGAATTTCCTTTTCCCCTATGGGGTAGTTAACCTCGGCCGGATTGAGGGTCCGGGAGAAAAACCCTACCGGATGTAGGGGCGTCATTAATGATGAACGTTGAGATAAGACGGCTCCTACAGCATTTTGGGAAGCATCCACTTCGAGGACGTACAAGTTGTTAGGGTCAGGTATGGTGAGGATGGGAGCGGATGTAAACCTGTCCTTCAGTAGTTGGAATGCTTCCTGAGCATCTCCATTCCATATGAACCTCGTGTTGATGCTTGTAAGTCTGGTGAGCGGTTTTGTAGTCGCAGAGTAATTCTTGATGAATTTCCTGTAGAAATTAGCGAACCCCAAAAACCTTTGGAGTGCCTTCCTGGATTTTGGAGTGGGCCAATTTTGTATACATTCAATCTTTGTCTGGTCCATCTGAATCCCCTCGGGGGAGATGATGTAACCCAGGAACGGTAGTGTAGTCGTATCAAATACGCATTTCTCGAATTTTACGTACAGGCAATGGGCTCTCAAACGTGCTAATACCCAACGCACATGTCTTCTATGGTCTTGGATGTTGTCTGAATAGACCAATATATCATCGAGGTAGACAATGACACAAACATCCAGTAGGTCTCGAAAAATATCATTTATAAAATTTTGGAATGTTGCAGGTGCATTGCACAGTCCGAACGGCATCACTTGGTACTCGAAGAGTCCGTAACGAGTTCGGAAAGCGGTTTTCCACTCGTCTCCTTTTCTGATCCTTATCAAGTTATAAGCTCCTCTAAGGTCTAGTTTGGTGTAGACAGTAGCAGTGCTGAGACGTTCAATCAGTTCATTAATGAGAGGTAGTGGGTACCTGTTCTTTACCGTCACTTTATTTAGGGCTCTATAGTCGATGATAGGACGAAGGCTGGAATCCTTGTTCCGAACAAAGAACATTCCCGATCCTGCGGGTGAAGTAGAGGGCCTAATGAATCCCTTCTTCAGATTTTCCTCTAGATACTGTTTGAGGTGGTCTAGCTCAGGTTTCGCCAATGGATAGATTCTCCCCGTAGGTATTTCACTTCCTGGAAGTAGATCTATGGGACAGTCGTATGTCCTGTGAGGCGGAAGCATCTCCGCATTCTTTGAACTGAACACGTCGGCGAAGTCCAGGTAGTGGTCTGGTATCTGGGTGCCGCCAACCAGTAATATGGAATTTGTAGGATAACAGGTTTCCTGGCAATACCCCGAATCTAAGGCTACCCTCCCTTGATCCCATAGTAGTGTTGGTCTATGTAGTTTTAACCAAGGTAGTCCTAGTATGATAGGGAATAAAGGGGAGGGTATAATGTCGAAGGACATAAATTCGGTGTGGTTGTTTTCACACGTCACCAGTATAGGTAGGGTTTGATTTTGAACTGGGCCTGAGGCCGAAGTAGTGCCGTCAATAAAACTCACGGACAACGGGGAATTCTTTTTGATCAATGGAATTTTATTTCGCTTAATCAACAGCGTATCGATAAAATTTCCACAGGATCCTGTATCCACCATTGCGTCAACGGTAAGTCGATTTTGGTCCCACTGTAGAGTAAGAGAGGTGTATAAGTAACCCGGGGTTCTAATCTTCGGATCAACGATTTTACATAGGGAGTATCGCTTACCTTCGGACTTCTTCCGTATTGCCGGGCAATCTTCTACCCCATGGCCATCGGAAGAGCAATATAGGCAGAGATTCAAGTTGCGTCTTCTCGTTTTCTCTCTTTCAGTGAGAGGGCCCCTGAGGGCAGCAATCTCCATCTTTTCTTCAGGGGGGTGCATATCGGTTTGTCCACTGGGAGGTACATATCCATAGGACCGCTCTGCTCTGCGTTCACGGAGACGCCGGTCGAGGGTGGTGACACGTTGCATAAGATCTTCAAGGGTGAGGGGCATGTCACCTCTTGCCAACTCATCCTTCAGTGCTTCGGAAAGACCCAGACGGAACTGGTTCCTAAGACTGAGATCGTTCCACTCAGTCTCCCGAGCCCACCGCGTATATTGTGCAATAAAATCCTCAACAGGCCGTCTGCCTTGTTTAATGCTCCTGATGGCGGATTCCGCCGTCAGCTGCTTGCTATGGTCTTCATACAAGAGGGCCATGATTGTAAGAAATTGGTGGTAGTTGTCTAGGACGGGGTCCTCCCTCTCCAAATAGGTATTTGCCCAGGCTCTGGGCTCCCCCCTAAGAAAGGAGATCATAGTGAGGACTTTTATCCGGTCAGTAGGGTAGGTCCTAGGACGAAGCTCAAACATTAATTTGGAAGCATTAATGAAATCTCGGAACTGTTTACGATCGCCTGAGAATAGTTCCGGAGGACTGACCAATGGCTCAGGTCCCTCCCGTGGGAGGTTTGTGTTCTGTGCGACAAGATCTCGCAATATCTGATTCTCGAGTTGCAGGTTCTGAACATCCTCAGATAGATTCTCAACCTTCTGTGAGAGGATGACTATGTGTCCTGCTAATTCCGCTGGATCCATTTGGGTTCCACTAATATGTAAGGCGCCGAACTGTTTTGTGAGGATCTCAACTGCGGAAGCGTGTTGCATTAACTAGTGCACAAGACCAAGAAGGAAGGTGAGGTTAGATCAGGTTCAGTAACGGATTCCCAGGCGGCTCTCTCAAACTACTGAGAGTTAGGGACCCTAACATCATACACCTGCTCCCTGCTCTGATTATATTATTAACGGCTATCTCTATACGCCCTGCACGTGGATGCAGTTATACATATGGTGCAGGCAACAGATATAGTCCATGAGTCATATGTTGGACTACACACGGCCCCCTTGCAAGCATTACACAGAGAACAGAGTGCCTTGAATATTATCGCCACTGATGTAAGGTATTGGTAGTCCAGATTAAAGTCAGCCACTAAATAGCTCTACTTGCAGTTTGGTAGAATCCTTAAGTAGCGTCCCGGATTGCCATGGGAGGTTAGCGGAGTCTTGGAGAAGGTTCCCAGGTGTTCTGAAGTCCGGATCCAATGTCAGTGGGGAGAGCTTCAGTAGCAGTGTGCACAGGCGCACACTCCAAATTAGTGGAACACTGTGCATAGCTGCCACGGGGCTTATATGGGGTAGCTCCGCCCAGTGGGAGGAGTCGCTGTGCTGCAGATGGAACCACCCTGCCGATCGTTACACCTGCCCCCAACAAACCCCACCTGATCTATATTTGCTAGTGATGGGAGGACTTTTGAGAGTCTGTTCCAAGTACCTTTAGCGTAAATTTTCATATCTGTATTCAGGAGAGAAATGGGTCTGAAATGTTGGGGTTTATCTTGCACCTTGCCGGGTTTGGGTAGTGCCACAATGGTGGCAGACAACATTTCCTGTGGGAATGCTCCCTCCTGAAATGCTTGTGTAAAACATTGACGTCATATTAGATAATAAATATGGGGTAAAGGTTTTGTAATAAGCATTGGATAATCCATCCGGGCTCGGGGATTTATGTAGTGGTAAGGATGAGATGACTTGAGATATCTCTGCACATGAAGGGAAGCTATATTGAGTTTTGTTGCTGTTCCTGTAACATGGAAAGATTAAGGGAAGATAAAAAGGAGTTTATCTGCTGTGGGGTGGCCTGGTGGGTTTGTAGAGATGTTTTCAGGTTGTATAGGGATAAATAATATTCCATAAATTGATTGGCAATATACTTAGGGTCATATAATTTGCTCTTATTGTCCGAATGAAATAGGAAGGGGATTCTAGATTTAGCTAGCCTCTTTTTAATCCTGTCACCTAGTAGCTTTCCTGCTTTATTATTCTGGGAATAATAATGAGCTTTTACCGAGAGGAGGAGTTTTTCATATCAATAAAGTAGACAGTAATTTAGAAAAGAAATGGTGGCTCTCTCACTGTTCCACTTCTGGAATGGTGCACTACCCCACAGCACTCCCAAATGCTGGAGAAAAACGCGGATAAAAAATTGTGATGGGGGTCACTCAATATAAGGCAAACACACGGTAATTAGTATCCATATGAATTTTTTATATAGGCTTCAAATGAATTTCATAGGCTGCAAATAAACAATTTACATATAAAACATTTCATAAAAATTAAGTAAAATATACACTTAAAACCACTGAGGAAGGGGTCCCTTTTACCCCGAAACGCGTCTGTGAATGACAGTGAGGGACAACTAAAGAAAAGACTCTACAATCGCATATCTACATGAATTTGCGTTAAAGAAGTTTGAAAACCCCGCCTGGAAATACAGATCACGTGACCGCCCAGTAAACCACGTGGGACGCCACCTAGGTCCTGGAAGGTCAGAGCGGCAATACCAAGCTGCATCGCTACTAACGGCGTGGGGAACTTCATACACAGAGCCTATCTACAGGTCCTTACAGCTTACAACAGCACACTCTGTTTGAAAATCGGACGTATATGTGGATCTACTGCAGGAGCGGTAAAGTACATTCTAACTTAATGTTCTTACCATCATTACCATCTCTGGAACATTGATATTGAACTTGCACCTACCTGCCAATAGTTATAGCCCCTGGACATGAATCAGGGCTATTAGAAAACAGCTCTTGAGAGACTTTTTATATCGAATTATAGAGCTAAAGGTCTTTAGTGTGGCGTTTTAAGTGTATATTTTACTTAATTTTTATGAAATGTTTTATATGTAAATTGTTTATTTGCAGCCTATGAAATTCATTTGAAGCCTATATAAAAAATTCATATGGATACTAATTACCGTATGTTTGCCTTATATTGAGTGACCCCCATCACAATTTTTTAGACAGTAATTTAGTTGTAATCTCAGGGAGTCGATCTGAGCTTTTCGGTCCTCAGTAAAGAGTGTTTTGTTCAAAGCCTCTAAAGCTGCCAGTTTAGAAATAATAGTCTAATTGCCGTTCCCTTTTCGCACGGTGACCCAACTTAAAGCGTTTCTACCATCATATTTTGCCATATGTACTTCTGTCTGCAGCCGTTCACCTAAAAAAAACTTCTATCCATATGCTAATGAGCCTTTAGGTGCTATGTGGGCGTCGATTCAGCACATAGAGGCTCCGTCTACTGACCATTTTCGCTGCCCATGTTGTTCTTCTATCCCGCCCTGCTCATCTTGACGTCTGATTTGCCTGCATCTGTCTAAATCCTGTGCCGTGCACTTCTGTATTCGGCGCAGTGAGTGAATGCTGCACTCCTGGTGCCGGCTTACTCAATGTAACGTAGTCGGCGCAGGGAGGGGTGCGGCAGCAGTCTGGGACATCCTCGAGGGCATGAAAGTAAGAACCCCATATGTTTTTATTTTATTTTATTTTTTTGTTTTTTTTAAGTCTTGATGTACTGTGTTGTGCCTATAAGTTGTGAAGACCCTGTTGACAAGTATCACTGAGACACTGAGTTCTTCTTTTGGCCTGTATCTGAGTTCAGCCCGGCGTCTGACTCAAATCTCCAAAAAGGGGACGATCACAGAAGGTGGGAGAGTGGTCTGCGCTAGCCCAGAGTGTCCTCATCCGGACTCAAAGGTCTTCACATCTAGTGATTGCTCTATACAGAGGTCTTTAGACGGCTCCAGTAGGTGCGAGAGACGATGGGACAGTACGCAAGGGTTCTTCCTTGATGTATTGTGCTTTATGGTTTTCAATGTGTGTCCCTTTTGTAACGGAAACAGACTGATAGAAACCCAAAGGTCTTCTAAAGTGCCTGTGTCAATCGGTCACCCCGGTGTTGTGACCGAGAGACGGCAGAAGGTAGGAGACCGGCCAGTGTCTACCAGAGTGTGTGGGACATTAGGCTCAACGTGTTATATCGGGTTTCTGTGTTGTCCAGAACAAGGTGAAGGATCCAGAAGATGGGAAATGCGGAAAGTGTCCCGAAGGGCTACTGGTCGTCCGAATCGTACGTGGCAGACCGGAGAGGCAAATGTTTAACCTCTTAAGGACATAGGGCGTACAGGTACGCCCTTGTGCCCTGGTACTTAAGGACACAGGGCGTACATGTACGCCCTGTGTATTTCTGATCACTGCCGTGCGGCTGGCAGTGATCGGAACCCGGTGCCTGCTCAAATCATTGAGCAGGCACCTAGGCTAAATGCGCCGGGGGGTCCCGTGACCCCCCCATGTCGGCGATCGCGGCAAACCGCAGGTCAATTCAGACCTGCGATTTCTGCAGTTTCTGATCCCCGGGGATCAGAAACTTTAGTATGCCGAAAATATATCTGTATCCCCCCCCCCCCCCCTGCACCCCTTAGTGATTTTTGCTGGGTGGGAGGTGCAGGGGGAGGGTTGCGGGCGGTGCGGCAGGCGGGATCGCGATCCCCCGCCTGCCTCCCATTGCGTAATCGTTGGCGTCTAGTGGGTATACCAGGGTGCCAGGACATTGCTGGCACCCTGGTATAAACGGCTGACATCGGTGATGCGATGTCAGCCGTTTAACCCTTTCCATACAGCGGTCAGTACGGACCGCTGTATGGAAAAGGTTAACAGCGCAGGGAGCTCCCTCCCTCTCCCATCGGGGGGCTGCTGTGCCTTTGCAGCCCCTCCGAATGGAGAGGGAGAGAGCTCCCAGGCAGCCCCCCAAGCCCTGTCCTTACCCTTCCCCGTCTGCGCAGTTCTGACCATAACTGAGCAGACGGGGAAGGTTCCCATGGCAACAGGACGCTGAAAGGCATAGATCTGTTCAGACAAAGTGTAAAATACAGTACAGTACTATATATTGTACTGTACTGTGTTATACAGACATCAGACCCACTGGATCTTCAAGAACCAAGTGGGTCTGGGTCAAAAAGAAAGTGAAAAAAAGTGAAAATAAAGTAAAAATCAAAAAACACATTTATCACTGATTAAAAATAAAAAAAATGAAATTCCCTACACATGTTTGGTATCGTCGCGTCCGTAACGACCTGATCTATAAAACGGTCATGTTACTTTACCCAAACGGTGAACGACATAAAAATAAAAAATTAAAAACTATGATGAAATTGAAATTTTGCCCACCTTACTTCCCCAAAAAGTTAATAAAAGTGATCAAAAAAGTTGTATGTACTCCAAAATTGTAACAATCAAACCGTCATCTCATCCCGCAAAAATCATACCCTACCCAAGATAATCGCCCCAAAACTGAAAAAACTATGGCTCTTAGACTATGGAAACACTAAAACATGATTTTTTTTTTTTTGTTTCAAAAATGAAATCATTGTGTAAAACTTACATAAATAAAAAAAAGTATACATATTGGGTATCGCCGCGTCCGTATCGACCGGCTCTATAAAAATATCACATGACCTAACCCCTCAGGTGACCACCGTAAAAAAAAAAAAAAAGAAACGGTGTAAAAAAAGCAATTTTTTGTCATCTTACTTCACAAAAAGTGTAACAGCAAGTGATCAAAAAGTCTTATGCACCCCAAAATAGTGCCAATAAAACCGTAATCTCATCCCGCAAAAAATGAGACCCTACTTGAGATAATCGCCCAAAAACTAAAAAAACTATGGCTCTTAGACTATGGAGACACTAAAACTTTTTTTTGTTTTAAAAATTCATTGTGTAAAACTTACATAAATAAAAAAAATTGTATACATATTAGGTATCGCCGCGTCCATGAAAACCTGCTCTATAAAATTACCACATGATCTAACCTGTCAGATGAATGTTGTAAATAACAAAAAAAAAACGGTGCCAAAAAAGCTATTTCTTGTTACCTTGCCGCACAAAAAGTGTAATATAGAGCAACCAAAAATCATATGTACCCTAAACTAGTACCAACAAAACTGCCACCTTATCCCGTAGTTTCTAAAATGGGGTCACTTTTTTGGAGTTTCTACTCTAGGGGTGCATCAGGGGGGCTTCAAATGGGACATGGTGTCAATAAAACCAGTCCAGCAAAATCTGCCTTCCAAAAACCGTATGGCATTCCTTTCCTTCTGCGCCCTGTCGTGTGCCCGTACAGCAGTTTACGACCACATATGGGGTGTTTCTGTAAACTACAGAATCAGGGCCATAAATAATGAGGTTTTTTTGGCTGTTAACCCTTGCTTTGTAACTGGAAAAAAAATATTAAAATGGAAAATCTGCCAAAAAAGTGAAATTTTGAAATTGTATCTCTATTTTCCATTAAATCTTGTGCAACACCTAAAGGGTTAACAAACTTTGTAAAATCAGTTTTGAATACCTTGAGGGGTGTAGTTTCTTAGATGGGGTCACTTTAATGGAGTTTCTACTCTAGGGGTGCATCAGGGGGGCTTCAAATGGGACATGGTGTCAATAAAACCAGTCCAGCAAAACATGCCTTCCAAAAACCGTATGGCATTCCTTTCCTTCTGCGCCCTGTCGTGTGCCCGTACAGCAGTTTACGACCACATATGGGGTGTTTCTGTAAACTACAGAATCAGGGCCATAAATAATGAGTTTTGTTTGGCTGTTAACCCTTGCTTTGTAACTGGAAAAAAAATATAAAAATGGAAAATCTGCCAAAAAAGTGAAATTTTGAAATTGTATCTCTATTTTCCATTAAATCTTGTGCAACACCTAAAGGGTTAACAAACTTTGTAAAATCAGTTTTGAATACCTTGAGGGGTGTAGTTTCTTAGATGGGGTCACTTTTTTGGAGTTTCTACTCTAGGGGTGCATCAGGGGGGCTTCAAATGGGACATGGTGTCAAAAAAACTGTCCAGCAAAACCTGCCTTCCAAAAACCATACGGCGCACCTTTCACTCTACGCCCCGCTGTGTGGCCGTACAGTAGTTTACGGCCACATATGGGGTGTTTCTGTAAATGGCAGAGTCAGGGCAATAAATATACAGTCTTGTTTGGCTGTTAACCCTTGCTTTGTTAGTGGAAAAAATGGGTTAAAATGGAAAATTAGGCAAAAAAATGAAATTCTCAAATTTCATCCCCATTTGCCAATAACTCTTGTGCAACACCTAAAGGGTTAATGAAGTTAGTAAAATCTGTTTTGAATACCTTGAGGGGTGTAGTTTCTTAGATGGGGTCACTTTTATGGAGTTTCTACTCTAGGGGTGCATCAGGGGGCTTCAAATGGGACATGGTGTCAAAAAAACAGTCCAGCAAAACCTGCCTTCCAAAAACCATATGGCGCACCTTTCACTCTACGCCCCGCTGTGTGGCCGTACAGTAGTTTACGGCCACATATGGGGTGTTTCTGTAAACGGCAGAGTCAGGGCAATAAAGATAGTCTTGTTTGGCTGTTAACCCTTGCTTTGTTAGTGGAAAAAATGGGTTAAAATGGAAAATTAGCCCAAAAAATGAAATTCTCAAATTTCATCCCCATTTGCCAATAACTCTTGTGCAACACCTAAAGGGTTAACGAAGTTTGTAAAATCAGTTTTGAATACCTTGAGGGGTGTAGTTTATAGAATGGGGTCATTTTTGGGTGGTTTCTATTATGTAAGCCTCGCAAAGTGACTTCAGAGCTGTAGTGGTCCCTAAAAATTGGGTTTTTGTAAATTTCAGAAAAATTTCAAGATTTGCTTCTAAACTTCTAAGCCTTGTAACATCCCCAAAAAATAAAATATCATTCCCAAAATAATTCAAACATGAAGTAGACATATGGGGAATGTAAAGGCATCAAAATTTTTAGGGGTATTACTATGTATTACAGAAGTAGAGAAACTGAAACTTTGAAATTTGCTAATTTTTCCAAATTTTTGTTAAATAAGGTATTTTTTGGTGCAAAAAAAATATTTTTTTTAACTTCATTTTACCAGTGTCATGAAGTACAATATGTGACGAAAAAACAATCTCTCAGAATGGCCTGGATAAGTCAAAGCGTTTTAAAGTTATCAGCACTTATAGTGACACTGGTCAGATTTGCAAAAAATGGCCTGGTCCTAAGGTGTAAAAAGGCTGTATCCTTAAGGGGTTAAGCAAGTTAGAAAAAATGTATAACATACCAAAAGGTGGCACACTGCCCTGTTATGTGGCAGACGTTGAATGAGAAAAGAGGGAAGTTAGAGGATGATAAATAATTGATAGATATGGTCCGTGTGTGGTTGGACTATAGTAAAGAATTTGAACAGACGGGGGGGAAATAAAATTTTGATGCGCAAAGACAGATATTTCTGTAAACCTGGTGTTGCATTGATACATGACTTACCACCGCCCTATAATGGCACTGGGAAGAAAGCAGGTGGGTGGACCTACAAAACGTGGTCAACAGAATCCTTCCTCCCATGATATGTGCCTTGCCTGTGGGACTCCCCGCCCACAAAACTACACCTTGGTAACTACTCCCTGGCACGTCCCATCACTTCCCATGACGGGGGGTCCGGACCTTTTAATATCATTTGGTCCGGACCCCCCGTCACTCCTATGTCACCTTTACCCCCTTCCTACTGCTACCCTGTACCCAATGGTCAACCCGGATGGTACATTCATGCTACCCCAATCACCTGCCACCCTTACTCCTATAATGGTGGTGGGGGGGGGGGGGGGGGGCAACCTGAGGAAACAGAACAGAGATGCAGACGGTGCTGCAGAATCCACTACGGACATACAAAACGCATCGGGTGATATGCAGACTCCTCCGTGGGGTACCCTGACAGACTACAGTGATCCGCCAATTTTATCCCTAGCACCACAGTGGACTGTACCCATGGTTGTGCATCCATCACGACGTTCACAAGATCAAATACTGCAGGTTTAGATTACAGAGTTACAAAAGAACTTGCAGAAAATTGAGCAGGAAAACCTTGAGACACTGAAAGAAGCCCTACCACTTAACCGGCCACAGGGACCTCCAAAATATGTGTCTTTCACTCCACAACAGTTATTCACCATAGTGAATTTACTGCCTGACTCTGAGACCCACCCCATGCCCTTTTTTAGGAAACTGTCCCAAGTGCATCAAACCTATGGGTGCACATGGTCGGACCTGCAAAGTATAGTGGAAAACAAAACCGGTAAATACTCCTCACTGGTAATGGACCACATTCCCATCCCTGAGTGGAGGGGTCAGAACTTTGACCCCTGGGATCATGAGTCTGTGGAATACTTTATGGAGCAAAATTTGCAGATAATTTCACCACATTGCAGGACAGCTACGTGCAGCCTTGACCCCCACCCTTTTTCTTCTCAGAAATGATAGCTTCTGCTGTTCTAAGTTTAAGATCCTCTTTCTGATAAGTTACTGTCTCGCTTCTCGGTCTTTGTGGCTTTCGCTCAAATTATGTGACACCCACGGGTGCCGGATGTCTGACAATAAAATTCTGCACTGATTCATATGAGCAAGGGTATCCGCTGCCAACCATTTTGCACCTCATCCCTGATACTCTCTGGGCCAAAGAACCCCATGATATCGGAAGTCTCAATGTCCCACCAGTCACTGTGACCCTGAAGGACCCCAAAGTCCTATCATACAAAGAGACTAGACCCAGTAGCCAGGCAGCCCCTTCCTGTGTCAGAGCTGTACATGCAGCCAGTGCCCTGCTGGACACCACTTCTGATATGGTACTTGGCCACCCCCTCACTATTCTAGCACCACAAGACATTTCTGCCATTCTCCAACCTAGGCATCTAACTTATCAACGTCGCCTACGGTTGCAAGGTAGCCTGCTTCTACCTGATAATGTCACTATTCAAAGATGTCACATCCTCATTCCTGCTGCTCTTCTCCCTCTTCCAAGGGGGTAGTATACTGGAGAATCTGAAGATTTTATTGATCTACAGGCTGAAGAGGATCTTCAAAAATAAGAACTATGGGGTTCCACTGACTCCATTTATGCTGAACCGGAACATGACTGCCTCACAATGATGGAGGCTGAAGTAGGAATGCCACCATCAATTCAGGACACTCCATTACTGAATCCACACTGGACTCTTTGTGCACAGCTCAAGGTACGCCGATGAGAAGCGGAAGTTCCATACAGGCATGGCAGTCACTAGTGAGCATGAGGTGTTGTGTGCAAGACAATTGCGCCCAGACCAGTCAGCACAGGAGGCTGAACTCATTGCCCTCACTGAAGCCTGCCTCATGCCAAAAGACTCAACTGCCAACATTTACACTGACTCTAGATATGCCTTTGGAGTAGTTCATGATTTTGAAGTAATATGGAAGGCCCGAGATTACATCACGGCCGCAGGAACCCCAATCAAGAATACTTCAGCAGTAGCGGCTCTAATGGCAGCAGTACTCCTGCCCACCCAAGTGGCAGTGATTAAGGTAAAGGCTCATACTCGAGCTGACACCCCTGAAGCCAGAAAAAATGCCGTAGCTGATCAAGCAGCAAAGCAAGCAGCAGTGAAAGAGGAGGAAAAACAGCCCTCACAAGTCTTGATGGCGACAGAGCACACAACAGACCCAACACAGAAACTAAAAGAGGTCTCCTAGGACCTGCTAGTTCAGTGACAGAAGCAGGCCACACCACAAGAAAAATAGTATTGGCTGAAAGAGTCAGCCCAAGAAGAGAAGGAATCCGGACTGTGGACCCAAGGAAAGAGAGTATGTCTGCCCAAAGCTCTCTATCCTCTGATAGCTTCAATAGCTCATGGGCCTACCCACCAATCTAAGACAATCATGAAATAACTAATTAATAAAACATGGGTGGCCCCAGGGATAACCCCTGTCCTGGTGAGGCATACTCAGTCTTGCCTCATTTGTGCGCAGTGCAACCCGGGAAGAACTGAGCCTACACCAACCAAATGTCTCCCCAAAGCCCAGTACCCGTTCCAACGGATTCAAATTGACCATATCCAGATGCCAATGTGCCAAGGGTTTCAATATGTGCTAGTAGTGGTAGACTTGTTCTCCCGATGGCCAGAAGCCTACCTCGTCCGAAATCAGACAGCCGCAACAACTGCTAAGAAACTAATGCAGGAAACTGTTTGTAGGTTCGGAGTACCTGAGGTCATTGAGAGTGATCAGGGCCCAGCATTCACTGCTAGATTAACCCAGGAAGTATGGAAGATGGTAGGGTCACGTTTAGCCTATCATATGCCGTACAGACCCCAAAGCAGCGGCAAAGTCGAACGACTGAATGGGGTACTGAAGTCCAAGATGCTGAAAATAACTAGGGAGACGGGGCTTAGTTGGGTACAATGCCTGCCAGTAGCACACCCCTAGGCCTCCACACAAACTGACTCCATATGAAATTTTGTTTGGGACAGGGCCTAGGATGGGGCAGTACTTCCCACAGCAATTACAAATGCATTATGAATCTGTTGAAAAATATGATTGCCCTGAGTAAACAATTGTCTTACACAGGGTTACCCAACTCCAGTCATCAGGGCCCATTTGCCGGTCAGGATTTAGGAGTATCCCACATAATGAATACCTGTGGTAAGTCCTGATGCATGGACACTAATTATATCAGCTGCCCAATACTAAGGAAATCCTGAAAACATGACCAGCAGCTGGGCCCTGACGACTGGAGTTGAGTACCACTAGTCTAACATACGTGCACAAGTTTTCTCTTCCATTCCAGATCCTGACTCCCTAGAGGAAAGCCACACTCTCAAACCTGGAGAGTGGGTGATTGTCAAGAAACACCCTCGAACCACAATACGAGGGGCCGTACCAGGTGTTGCTGACTACCCCGACCTCTGTGAAACTCGAAGGGAGACCTACCCAGATCCATGCCTCACATTGTAAAAGAGTAAAGGCTGTCCTGACGACCCTGGAACAATAAGCCATGAGGGTCTACCTACTTATCATGACTTTGATTGTAGGCATATCCGCAGTGTTGATGAATGGGACAATTCACTGATACGGCACCATAAAATTTGAGTCTAGGGGTTGAATGAGACTCTGAGAGATTGTTGGATTTGTACCCACAGTCCTATGTGCTCAGCCAGTATGCCTTATGTTGCAATAGCCCTGGACCTTTCTGAACTGATTGACCTGTCTAACTCTACTATCTTTCTCACTAGCATATACCGAGGTAAATCCAGAAAAGATGAGGACAGGGAAGTGTCCTTACCTGTCGCAGGGTGGGCAGGTGCCCCATGGCTCGTGATAAACAGATCAGGACTAGAGATATTCCGAACTATTCGCCGGCGAACATCGCTTGTTCGCCGTGGCGGGCGAACATATGCGATGTTCGGTCCGCCCCCTATTTGTCATCATTGCGCAAACTTTGACCCTGTACCTCAGTCAGCAGACACATTCCAGCCAATCAGCAGCATACTCTCCTTCCCACCTCCTATCAAAAAGCAAGGACAGCATCCATCTTAGATTCATTCTGAAGCTGCAGTGTTCGTGAGAGCAGGGAGAGTGCACCTGCTGCTGATTTAATAGGGAAATCGTTAGCTAGGCCAGTGTTCTGTGTCCACTCCAGTCCTCAAAGGCTCATCTGACCTGCTGTAAGGACAGCGTCCTGACAGCACCCCAAAAAGCCCTTTTTAGGGCTAGTACATCAGTCTGCTTTTATTTATTTTTCTCTGTAATATAATTGCAGTTGCCTGCCAGTGTGTGTCAGTCCCACAGAGTGTACTGTGCCCACCACTCATATCTGGTGGCACAGTAGCTTGCATTTAAAACAATATTTTCTCTGTAATATAATTGCAGTTGCCTGCCAGCATGTGTCAGGCCCACAGTGTACTGTGCCCACCACTCATATCTGGTGGCACAGTAGCTTGCATGCATAGTACCACTAATGTAAAAATGACAGGCAGAGGCAGGCCACCCCGCAGGGGCCGTCGTGGTTGTGATGCTGTGATTTCCTTTGGCCCTAGAATAATGCCCAGTGTTCAGACGCCACTTACCCTGAACTCGAAAAGTTCTGAGGACATAGTTGACTGGCTAACACAGGACACCCAATCTTCTACAGCTTCCGCTCGGAACCTTGACGCACCATCCTCCTCCAGCTCAGCTTCGGGCACCTCTCAAGTTACCACCCGCCTGCCGCCACCACCAACACTAGCACCACAGCCGCTTCACTTGATCTGTCAGAGGAGTTATTTACACATCAGTTGGAAGAAATGAGTGATGCGCAACCATTATTGCCAGAGGATGTAGATAACAGGGATATGTCTGTCAGGCAGCATTACACACATGGACGTACGGTGTGATGATGATGATGTTGTACCCGCTGCTGCTTCCTTTGCTGAGTTGTCAGATACAAGTGAAGCGGTTGATGATGACGCTGTGTCTGTGGATGTCACATGGGTGCCCGCTAGAAGAGAAGAACAGGGGGAAAGTTCAGATGGGCAGACAGAGAGGAGGAGGAGACGAGTTGGAAGCAGGGGGAAGTCGTCGCAAGGAGCTAGTGGCACAGTCAGACAGCATGTATTGGCACCTGGGGTCAGCCAGACAGCACGCCAATCAACGCATGCTGTTGCCACCACCAGAATGCCGTCATTGCAAAGCTTAGCAGTGTGGCATTTTTTGTGTGTTTCTGCCTCTGATAACAGCGATGCCATTTGCAACCTGTGCCAAAAGAAACTGAGTCGTAGAAAGTCCAACACCCACCTAGGTACAACTGCTTTGCGAAGGCACATGATCTCACATCACAAACGCCTATGGGATCAACACATGATGAGTACAAGCAGCACACAAACTCAAAGCCACCATCCTCCTGGTCCAGCATCTTCAGCCACGTCAACCACTGCTGTCCTCCTTACCCCCTCTCAACCACCCGCCTCTCACCTTCAGCAGTTCCTGCTCATCTGCCCACAGTCAGGTGTCTGTCAAGGAAATGTTTGAGCATAAGAAGCCTATGTCACAGTCACCCCCTTGCCCGGCGTCTGAGAGCTGGCTTGTCGGAACTCTTAGCCCGCCAGCTTTTACCATACAAGCTGGTGAAGTCTGAGGCCTTCAAAAAATGTGTAGCTATTGGGACACCGCAGTGGAAGGTACCAGGCTGAAAAAAAAAGTTCACAAAATGCAATCCCCAACCTGTACTCTATTGTGGAAAAGGAAGTCATGGCATGTCTGGCACACAGTGTTGGGGCAAGGGTCCATCTGACCACTGATACCTGGTCTGCAAAGCACAGTCAGGGCAGGTATATCGCGTACACTGTGCATTGGGTAAACCTGCTGATGGCTGCCAAGCATGGAATGCGTGGCTCTGCAGAGGAGTTGGTGACACCGCCACGATTTGCAGGCAGGCCTGCTGCCACCTCCTCTACTCCTCCTACTCCATCCTCTTTGCTAACCTCCTCGGCTGAGTCCTCTTCTGCTGCTGCATCTTGCTCCACATCAACTGCACCCCCCAGCTCCCCAGGGGCTGTTCCAGATCCCAGATACGACAGTGTCACGCCGTCTTAGGGTTGACTTGTCTGAAAGCAGATAGTCACACTGGACCAGGACTTCTGTCTGCCCTGAACGCACAGGTGCATCAGTGGCTGACTCTGCACCAACTGGAGATCGGCAAAGTGGTGTGTGACAACGGAAGCAATTTGTTGGCGGCATTGAATTTGGGCAAGTTGACACATGTGCCGTGCATGGCACATGTGTTGAATCTGATCGTACAACGCTTTGTGCACAAGTAGGCTTACAGGACGTCCAGGAAGGTGTGTGGCCATTTCAGGCGTTCCTACACGGCCATGGCGCACTTTTCAGATATTCAGCGGCGAAACAACATACCAGTGAGGCGCTTGCCCGACATGTTGGAATTCAACACTCCTAATGTTCGACCGCCTGCTCCAACAAGAAAAAGCCATTAACGAGTATTTGTATGACCTGGGTGCTAGGACAGTCTCTGCGGAGCTGAGTATTTTTTTGCCACGTTACTGGACGCTCATGCGCAATGCCTGTAGGCTCATGCGTCCTTTTGAGGAGGTGACAAACCTAGTCAGTCGCACCGAAGGCACAATCAGCGACCTCATCCCATTTGTTTTCTTCCTGGAGCGTGCCCTGCGAAGAGTGCTGGATCAGGTTGGAAACAGCCTTATCAGCATTGCTTGCTGGACCTGCGGCAATGCTGGAAGAGGAGTCGGAGGAAGAGGAGTCAGAGGAGGAATGTGGCTTTGAGGAGGAGGAAGACCAACCACAGCAGGCATCCCAGGGTGCTCGTTGTCACCTATCTGGTACCCGTGGTGTTGTACGTGGCTGGGGGGAAGAACAGACCTTCAATGAGATCAGTGAGGACGAGGAATGGGACATGAGTAGCTCGGCATCCAACCTTGTGCAAATGGGGTCTTTCATGCTGTCATGCCTGTTGAGGGACCCTCGTATGAAAAGGCTGAAGGAGAACGACCTGTACTGGGTGGCCACGCTACTAGACCCCCGCTATAAGCAGAAAGTAGCTGAAATGTTACTGAATTACCGGAAGTCGGAAAGGATGCAGCAGTTCCAAAACAAGTTAGAAAGTATGCCTTACACAGCGTATATGGGTGATGTCACAGAACAACGGTAATCTAATAGGGGAAGAGGTGAAAGTAATCCTCGTCCTACCACGACCACGCCGGAAAGGACAGGACGCTTTACAGACGTGTTGTTGATGGAGGACATGCAGAGCTTTTTAAGTCCTACGCATAGCCACAGCCCTTCGGGGTCCACCCTCAGAGAACGGCTCGACCGACAGGTAGCAGACTACCTCGCCTTAACTGCAGATATCGACACTCTGAGGAGCGATGAACCCCTTGACTACTGGGTGTGCAGGCTTGACCTGTGGCCTGAGCTATCCCAATTTGCGATAGAACTTCTTCTGGCCTGCCCCGCTTCAAGTGTCCTGTCAGAAAGGATCTTCAGCGCAGCAGGAGGTATTGCGGAGAAGAGAAGTCGCCTAGGTCAAAAAAGTCTGATTACCTCACCTTTATTAAGATGAATAAGGCATGGATCCCGAAGGGACTGACAGCGGGCGATACATTTGACTAAAAAATAGGCCTGATAAGATTCCTTGGGCTAAAAATGGTCCACACGCAGCTGTATTTAATCTCTGCATGCCGGATGACTTGCGTGACTTCTCCGCCACCAACTAGGGTTCAAGCCGCAATGTTTTAGTGCACTTTCTGCCTGGAAAACATCAATTTTTACGGCCGCTGCTACAGCAACAACCATACCAGATTTTTCAGGCATGTACTAATTTTTCTGGCCTCTGGTGCTGCACTGTGGCTGCAAAAAAAAAATTAAAAAGGCACATACATGTGTCCATTCCCCTTCGTGATCATTACCTTGTTGTGGTGAAGGGGCTTGATTATCACAATGAAGCGATCACCTCTATGAGTGTGTTGGCATTGGCAATGTTGGCACACCCCAGATGATAAGGTCGTTGCTTCATTGCATAGAAAAAAACATTAATTTTCTTTGTGATCATCTAAGGTGATCATTAAAGCCTACTAGGCCAACAATGGGCCCACACTGCAGAATCATTGTTTTCTGGGTCACTTAACTGTCACTGAACTACCTCAGCACGACCATAGGCTTTGAAAAACCGCAATCACCTGCTATTTCCCAAATGTGCACACGAGCACAGTTATCACTACACCAAGATTGATGCATAGAGGAATAAAATGTATGTCATGAGTGTGTCAACTATTGACAACTCTTTGCGGTTGTCTAAAATCTATTCGATACATGTCCCCTGATAGGGGACTTAACAGGGATTAAACTGATAGGAATAGTACTACTTAACACACTACTCATATAGGGTGGCACATTACATTGCACAGCGCACGTGCAGTGCCCCAAATTGGAAGTAAGAGGACCACCCAAGCATCTTTTTCCATCTCCCTTTTCCTAAAATCTATTCCATACACTGGCCCCTGATAGGGGACGTAACGGGGATTAAACTGATAGGAATAGTACTACTTAACATACCACTCATATAGGGTGGCACAGTACATTGCACGGCGCACGACCTTTATGGATTAAAACCCGACTCTGTGTCAACTACGTAATTTTCCATGGATCCCCCTCCGGCATGCCACAGTCCAGGTGTTAGTCCCCTTGAAACAACTTTTCCATCACTATTGTGGCCAGAAAGAGTCCCTGTGGGTTTTAAAATTTGCCGGCCTATTGAAGTCTATGGCGGTTCGCCAGTTCGCGGAAATTTGCGTTCGGCATTCGCGAACAAAATTTTTTATGTTCGCGACATTTCTAATCAGGACCCTCGATAGATTATAGCTCTCCCCCCTGGCAAGAGGTACACTGGGCTAATGTCACATGTGTTCCTAGCTGGACACACTGTTATTGTCTCCAAGTACAAACCAAAGTTATCACATTTAGTCCACACATACACTCAGGTTGCAATGACTCAAAAACAGCCATGTGCAGTGTATTAGAGTAGATGCTGTGAACGGAAGAGACCTACCCTGTAACAACCATACTGTACAGGACCTTATCACAGGTATATTAGCTAACAACATCGAAGGTCAGTTAAAAGGATATGAGCTGGCGAAAGGGATAAAATTAGCCAAATTAATTACCCAATTATTCAATAGCATAGCAGTGGCAGTTCCAGAAGACATATACTTAGTTTGTGGACACAAAGTGTACAAATGGTTATCCAAGACTGTCACAGGACTGTGCACCATCGCCAGGCTTACTCCTGCCAGCTTTATAGTACCACACTCTGTAATTGACATAAATGCAGTACCTAAACACACCTTGTATCATAGGGCCAAATATAACACACCCAGACCAAATGGCAAGTCACATATTGTAGAAATGAGCATTTCCAATAAAATTCTTAGTAGCCTTTTCATATATCCCATGATAGTGTAAATGTGGGATCATTTGGTGGTGGCAACTGATTATCTAGATGATCAAATGTGGGACGTTATGAGACTTATGAATACCTCGAACAGTGTGCAAAACCAACACACATTAGTTCTAGACTATGTTACAGCTAAAGGTGGAGGTATGTGCCAGGTTGTATGACCCGCTTGTTGCCATTACATAGACCCGCAGGGTAATTTGAAAAGTTAAGGTGGGTCTAGAGAAAATGGCGGATCTAAGGGATAAATGGTTGGACGCTGATAAAGATACATGGTGGTCTGATACCTTCTCCTTCCTTAACCCCGCCAACTGGTTTAAAGGTATTGGGGGTTGGCTCATGGGAATTGTCCAAGGAATATTACAGGTAGCCCTAATACTGTTGGTGATGTATATAGTAATAAAGCTTGTTCTTACTTGTGTGACCCACCTTTTAAAAAAGAATGAAGAAAACTGATGAACAACCCATCATGCTCATGTATGGTGATGAGGAAGAACAGAAGGAAACCGCTCAACACAGCTCCCCCTCCTCACTATGATGTCATGCTGATGGGGTGAGCTGAATCCTGGGATATTACCACAAGTCCGAGCAACTGGGAGCCTACCTAGAAGGGGTAGGTTGTCGCCACTGCGGGTGAAGAGGATTCGAATGGTATGCCCAGGGGATTTGCTAGGCAAGGGAAAATCTACAATCAAGTCTCCAAAGGGGAGACTGTTATGGACTATTGATACAAAATGGATACTTGCTTGTTGAACTATACTATAGTTAAAATGGCGGTCAGGTACCCAGCCAACTCCTATAACAAGAATCTTGCTCCTTGCTTTATCATGTCACGAGATGGTTTCCGTTCAGCTCAAGGAAGCAGCTTCCCTTATCTGGAAGGGGGAGGGGGGGAACTGCCTCTTGTCATCGATGTGACAGAAAATACAGAGTTTATAGCCAATAGAAAAGATACACGCCACCTTACAACCCCCCCCCCCCCCCCCCCCACTCCTTTCCGTCCTATATACTGTCTGCTGTTCGGCAATAAACCAGAGATCCTGTTATAACCCAGCTGTGTGTTGTCTCAGTATTGATCTCTCAGTATACGTATACTTTAACATTAATTAATTTGGAGCAGTACATCAACCAAACTGGCAGTTTGACCAGAACAAATAGAAACTTGGGGTCAGAGTTCGTGCTGTTGCCCTTAACCGTCATAGCGTTCTATGGCACTAATGAAAGATCAAGATTGTCAATGTTTGGTCCCTCGGCGGGCTCTGACCGTGCGCCATTCCAGGTGGTATTGTGGTTGATTATGAGGAATAATAGCTTCCGCAACTGAAATGTTCCAGGATTCCAGTAATTTACGGCCCTCTTCCACTGTAGTAATAATAGGTTGTTTCCTTTCATGGATGAGTAGAATCTTCACTGGAAAGCCCCACTTGTATGCCATTTTGTGTTCCCTGAGAGCTGTACTTTTTGGGGCTAACACATGGTGTTGGTGCAAGGTTTCTGCAGCGAGATCTGCATACAATTTCGTCTTTTGAAGATGGCGGGGCTTTGGAATCCTGTGAGCCCTGACCATGTCTGAGCAGGAGGGGAGAATCAATTTGAGAAGGGCTTGCAAATATGGAGTTATCGCAGATGGGCTGTTATCTTCAGGTATCCCCCTAAACTTAAAATTATTTTGCCTAGAGCAATCCTCTAGGTCTATTATTTTAGCTTTCATGGCATCTATGTCCACTGCCATTTCCTCATGAGAGTCAATGAGCTGATTGTGGGAAGAGGCAAACTCTCTCATCTTTGTTTCAACATGTGACACTCGTGACTCAACCTCTGCAATGGAGGATTTTATAGGAGGAGAAGCCCTTATGAAGGGTTGAGCTGAACACAATCAGCGTATCTTGCAGTAACTTCCCAGAAGCAGGTTGATCTGATATAGGGAGAGATTGGAGTGCCCCAGCAGATGGCCCGTCTGTAACAACTCAGAATCAGGGCTTACCTCTTCTGCGTGCTCGTCTTGTAGCCGCAGCTTCTGCTTCACCGGGCTTCTGGAATACGGAGAAGGCAGGGAGGTGGAGGATTTAAGGCTTCCTTCAAACTGTGAGGAGTTTGCTGATCCTCGTCATGACTCTTTGGAAGAGCCTGCTACTGAAGATATGTGTTGGTTCCGGCAGGGAGATTTAGTCTCTGTGGGGGGCATATGCGGGGATGTAGTTAACAGCTGGGAAGATGGGAGGACGCCAGAGCCCGTGCCGTCTGCTTCTTTCTCGAAGAAAAACTCCAGCTTGCCTTGTTTTTGTCTAATTTTCTTCCCTCTAGGCATGGTGAAGGCTGTTTTAGATCTTGAGTGGGGGGGAACAGGTCAGCGAGAGGCTAAGGACCACGCTAAGAAATCGCTGTTTGCCAGAGCTGAAGGATTATGCTGCCATTCCCTTTAACAGTGACCTTTCCAGTGCCCGCCCCTTTAACAGTGACCTCCACGGGGCTGTGCCCCTTTAACAGTGACCTATGCAGCACCCCGCCCCTTTAACAGTGACCTCCACGGGGTCCTGCCCCTTTAAGGCTAGGGCTACACGATGACATTTTGTCTCAACAATTTTTTATTGATAGGCTATGGTTATACATGTACATGTTGCGACTGTGACACGACAGTTGCAAAAAAATCCATCCAAGATGAATGCATGTAGTAGTGTAGTTGTGCTCTATGTGTTGTGCGACTTGGGTTGGCTGGGTTGTTATGGAAACCTGGAGTAAAGCTGTGTGTGTGGAGTGTAAGGGCCTGCGAGCTTCTATTGGCTGATAAGGGACATGTGACCGTGTGTATGGCAGTTGGCATATGAATAGAAAGACTTGCAGGCTTGCATTGGCTAATGTAGGTCATTTTTTGGAGCATCTCAGGAACGGTACGTCCTAGAGAGCCGAGACAAGATTAGATAGCAAGGGATGTGTATACCACGTTTTTGTTGAAATCGATGGTTGCGTTTTTGAGTGATCGCGGAACATACACACATACGTCCTTTTTTTTAATATTCATATATAGATTTGCTTTATATCATTGTCTTTGAGATTATACAAAAGTGAGGAATTTCTGGGAAAAGATTTGAGATGATTGGTGATATCTCCCATGCTTTACAGCTTTTATTGCCAGCCTGCCCATTATTTAACGCTTTATGTACTGTGGCCAAGAGGTGTTTATTACAGGTCTGCTTCAACCAGTTCCCCCTACCATTTGATAAAATTATTGAACTGAAGTGTGTACTGAACTCGATACTGCCGAATACTGTTAGATGTAAGGAGAGGCGCACTAGGGTCTTTAGAAAATGGAGGGCATTTAAGGGGAAACCTCTTTTGCCAATTGAGATACATCAGTTAAATGTTTTTTTGTCACTACAGTAAATGGCGTTTATTATGTAGAGAAAGTTAATAAAGGCACTTGCTAATATATTGTGATTGTCCATATTGCTTCCTTTGCTGGCTAGATTCATTTTTCTGTCACATTATACACTGCTCATTTCCATGGTTATGACCACCCTACAATCCAGCAGTGGTAGTCTTGCTTGCATACAATAAAAAAAAAAGCACCAGCCTATGTGCGCTCCCACAGTCCCGGACGCCATTTTTTCCTATAGTGTGCAAGCACGGCCACTGCTGATAGATGCAGTGTATAATTTGATTGAAAAATTAATCCAGCCAGCAAAGGAAGTAATATGGGTAAGAACAATATATTAGTAAGAAGCTTGTAATAATTTTCTCTACATGATAAATGCCACTTGCTAAAGAAATGAAACCCCTTTAAGGTCTCCTTTCACTCTCGCTGAGTGGTACTTGAAGGAAAGCTTATGGGGCACTTTGGGAGTCCTAAAAATAACTTCTTGAAGATATTCAAAGTTGTGTTTTGATTACTCATTCTAGGCAATGGAATCAAATTGTGTGTCCAGTAGTTTTATGGGACACTCTCTTTATTTATGATTGTGTGTTTGACTCCACTGTGATCGAGCCTTTGTGTGATACTCTGTTGGCTATCTGTTATGGTCTTTATTGTTATATATGGACGGATTTGTGTATGTTCCACGATCACTCAAAAACGCAACCATCGATTTCAACGAAACTTGGTATACACATCCCTTGCTACCTGGAAAGAAATCTTGTGGGGGTCTCAGCTCTCTAGGATGTACCCGTTCCTTAGATATTCCCCAAAAATGACCTCCATTAGCCACTACAAGCCTGCAAGTCTTTCTATTCATATGCCAACTGCCATACACACGGTCACATGTCCCTTATCAGCCAATAGAAGCTTGTAGGCCCTTACTCTCCACATACACAGCTTTACTCCAGGTTTCCATAACAACCCAGCCAACCCAAGTTGCACGACACATAGGGCACAACTACACTGCTACATGCATTCATCTTGGATGGATTTTTTTGCGACTGTCATGTCACATGTCAGTGCGTCACCATAGCCTATCAATATAAAAGTTGTTGAGACAAAATATCGCAAAACACGTCGTCATGTAGCCCTAGCGTTAAAGGGGCAGGGCCCTGTGGAGGTCACCTAAAGGGGCGGGCAGTGTGGAGGTCACTGTTAAGGGGGCGGGCAGTGTGGAGGTCACTGTTAAGGGGGCGTGCCCCTGAGAAAGTCAATGTCAAGGGAGTGAGTTGCTGTGAAACTCACTGTTAAGGGGACTGGCTGCTGTAGACATCCCATTGTAAGGAGGTGGGGGTCAGTGTTAAGGAGTGAGGGGCAGTGGAGTTAACTGTTAAGGGGTAGGGTGCTGTAGAGATCACAGTTATGGGGGATACTGTGGATATCTTTTAACGACGCACAGAAACATTAAATTAAATAGATTAAATATACCCGTGCAAAGCCGGATCCTTCTGCTAGTTTTGAAATGCATACATATATATATATATCCAGAAAAACGGGCGGCACTCCAATGGATAAAAATAAGCGAACCTTTATTCACCCAGGAGCACCACCTGGGTGAATAAAGGGTTGCTTATTTTTATCCATTGGAGTGCCGCCCGTTTTTCTGGATTTATACATTGGGGTAAGAAGCCTATTCCCCCTGGGACGTGCACCCTAACTTCGTTTTTGTTTGCACCAGTGCCGCCATTTTCCTTGAAATATATATATATATATATTATTTTAATATTAATGTTGAGTGTATGCCCGCTAAAGGAATCCGCACCGTCGCATTTACAATTACAAAACTTGGCACACAGGTACATCAGGTGTCCGGGAAGGTTTTAGACCGGGTCTCAGCTCTCTAGGACATACCATTCCTGAGAGATTCCCAAAAAATGTATTAGCCAGTATAAGCTTGCAGGTCTTTCTCTTCATATCCGAACTGCCATACTCACGGTCATATGTCACTTATCAGCCAATAGAAGCTCGCAGGCTTTAACCTGCTCAGGACCGCCGTACGCAGGATTGCGTCTTTGCGGCGGTCCTGTTACTCTGGGTGGATGCGCCGATGCGTCCTCTCGCGAGACGCGAGATTTCGGGCAAAGCATGCGCATCGCGGGCCGGCAAAATTTCAAAGACAAGTTCGTCATCAACCTGCCAGCCAATGATCATAGCTGGCAGGTTGATGATTTTAAAAAAAACGAATCGGAAGCCAGCTAACACATCATATTTAGTAAATATGATGTGTTAAATGGCTGCTGTGCTCCTCTGCTCGTTCTTTTGGTCGGTTGGTTCCAGCAGAGGAGCACACATCACTGTGAGTACCCACCAACACCACACTTAGCCCCCAGATCACCCTCCATCACCCCAATTAACCCCTTGATCACCCCTTCTTGCCCCTGTCAATCACTAGTGAAAGGGGAAAAAAGTGATCAGTGTAAACTGTCACTTTTTTTTTTCACTGGTATTAGGTTTTAGGATAGTTTAGGTCCCTTGGTTAGATAGTTTAGCGATCGGTTAGCGCCCAGCCCACCGCACCGCAGTCCGTTATTCGCTGATTAGCGTATAGCTAATCAGCATTTGTACTTTTATAGTATCTGTAAGTGATCAAAACTGATCAGTCAGATCTATAATTGTATTATTGTCACCTGAGCTCGCCCTCCACCCAAAACACAGTGTTTGCCCGATCAGGCCTGATCGGTCGCCCACACGTGCGTTCACCCATGCCCGCCCCACCGCAGTGACAAAATTGTTTTGTTTTTTTTAATCACTGCACTTTACAAGCGCTGCGGCGATAAAAAAATCAGTTTTGATATTTTTTATCAACCGCAGCGGACTCCGGTACTTCGCTAGCCTCCCATTTGTAAGACAGGCTTGCTTTTTTTCTTGGGTAGTCTCAGGGAATACCCCTAAATTTAGTTGCCCAAATGTCAAACAGGGGGTATTCTTCTGAAGAGGCCTACAGGCTTCTGACCCAGTCGGATGAGGAATAGGAACCCATATCTGATGAATCTAGCGGGTCAGAATATGAACCCGTAGAAAGCAGTGGCAGTCTAACCCAATGTTCGGACGAGGAGGTTGAGGTCCCTGATAGCACCAGGCGTACCCGGCCCCGTGTCGCTAGACCACAGGTTGCGCAGGATCCGTTTCAAGGGCAGGAGAGTGGGGCTGGCGCTGTCGGATTACGTGGTGAGGCATACACCAGCAGCGCAGCCCATCCTGGACCTAGTACCAGCACTGCCGTACAACATGGTGAAGTGGCGAGCACCAGAAGGGCAGTTGAAGCTGGTACGGTGGCACGTGCAATAGTTACCCCGTCGCAGCCACCGCAAAGACGGGCCCGTAGAGCCCCTAGAATCCCTGAGGTGCTGGCAAACCCTGATTGGCAGTCCCCAACTTCAGCCGCACCTGTAGTTCCCCCTTTCACCGCCCAGTCTGGAGTTCAGGTTGAGACAGCTCAGATCGGTTCGGCCCTGGGATTTTTTGAGCTGTTCTTGAATGCGGAGCTCTTGGACTTAGTCGTGGCAGAAACAAATCGGTATGCCACTCAATTTATATCCGCCAACCCGGGAAGCTCTTATGTCCAGTCTTTCTGGTGGAAACCAGTCCAAGTTTCCAAATTTTTAAAAAATTTCTGGGCCTTCTCCTGAACATGGGTCTAACCAAAAAGCATGAATTGCGGTCATATTGGTCCACGAACCCAATTCATAACATGCCCATGTTCTCTGCTGCTATGTCCAGGACACGATTTGAGACCATCCTGCGTTTCCTGCATTTTAGTGATAACACCACCTCCCGTCCCAGAGGCCACCCAGCTTTTGACCGGCTCCACAAAATTCGGCCCCTCATAGACCACTTCAACCAGAAATTTGCAGATTTGTATACCCCTGAGCAAAACATCTGCGTAGACGAGTCCCTTATACATTTTACCGGGCACCTTGGCTTCAAACAATACATCCCAAGCAAGCGCGCCCGGTATGTGGTCAAATTGTATAAGCTCTGTGAAAGGGCCACAGGCTATACCCACAAATTTCGGATCTATGAGGGAAAAGATCAGACCCTGGAGCGAGTCGGTTGCCCTGACTGCCTGGGGAGCAGTGGGAAGACAGTCTGGGACTTGGTGTCACCCTTATTTGGCAAGGGGTACCATCTTTATGTGGACAATTTCTACACAAGTGTGGCCCTTTTCAGGCATTTGTTTCTAGAACAGATTGGCTGCTGTGGCACAGCGCGAACTAGTCGTGCGGGCTTCCCCCAACGGCTCGTTACCACCCGTCTTGCAAGGGGGGAGAGGGCTGCCTTGTGTGACGAAGAACTGCTCGCGGTGAAATGGAGAGACAAGCGTGATGTTTTACATGCTCTCCTCCATTCACGCATACACGACAATCCAAATTGAACGGGCAACCCGTGTCATTGAAAAGCCCCTCTCAGTCCACGACTATAACCTTCACATGGGAGGGGTGGACTTCAATGACCAGATGTTGGCTCCGTATTTAGTGTCCCGCCGCACCAGACGCTGGTATAAGAAGGTGTTTGTATACCTATACCCAATTGGCTCTGTATAATAGTTTTGTTCTCTACAGTAAGGCTGGGAGAACTGGATCCTTCCTCAAATTTCAGGAAGAGATAATCGCGAACCTCCTGTATCCAGGAGGTTCCGTGGCCCCATCCACCAGTGTAGTTAGCCGTCTACATGAGCGACATTTCCCCAGTGTGGTTGCTGGTACCTCAAACCGACCACCCCCCGAAAAAAATGTGTCTGTAGCAGGAGTGGAATAAGGCGTGACACCCGCTATTTCTGTCCTGACTGCCCTGACCACCCTGCCCTATGCTTTGGAGAGTGTTTCCGGAAGTACCACACACAGGTACACTTAGCATAGGGATTGCATCTCACAGGAAAGGCACACAGGGCTATTGGGGCCCTTTCACTCACAGCTGCTGCAAACCTCTCCTTTCACCTGGGATAAAGTGCATAATGTACTTCGCCACATCTTTGGGTGATTTGCGCTTTGCACATTGTCCCATGGGGAAGGAGAGGTTTGTCCTATAAAGGTAAAAAAACACCAGTAAGCAAAAAAGTTAAAGTTCAGTTTCAAAAGTTAAATAAAGTTTATATGTTCTGTTCTAAAGTTATTATAAAGTTAATAAAATTTATTGCGTTGCGGCCTGGTTTTTTCTTTTTTGTTTAGTTTTTTTTTACCTTCCAGGTGGACCAACCGATCGACTAGCTGCAGCACTGATGTGCATTCTGACAGAAGCATTGCACTGCTGTCTCAGATTACACACAAGTCAGTGTATGCGGCGCTCCAAGACGAGATTTCTCCTCTGCAGTAAAAGATACGTTTGCCGAGGCATATGAGCTGAGGAGGTGGCGGTGTTCATATGCTTTGGCAAACACTTTGTGTGTGTGTGTGTGTGTGTGTGTGTGTGTGTGTATGTATATATATATATATATGTGTGTATATATATATATGTGTGTGTGTATGTATGTATATGTATGTATGTATATATATATATATATATATTTATATAAAAAATCCTGGCAATGATTTAGTCATCCACATCGATTGATGTGAATGGAGGAATCAGATTTGCCAGGGCATACGAGCTAAGTGGGCGGAGCTCCTATGTCCTGGCAGACGCCTTTCCCTTTTTTTTTTTGGGCAGAGATTTTTTCATCCACATTGATCGATGCGAATGAAGAAATCTGTGCCATTCATTTTTTCTTTCAGCCCAGAGGCTGAACGGAAAAATCTCATTACCTGTATGCTCAATATAAGGAGAATAGCAGAAACTCCTAATGCTGGCCATACATGTAATGATTGCGGAGATCCTCAAATGCCAGGGCAGTACAAACACCCCACAAAAAACACCATTTTGGAAAGAAGACACCCCAAGGTATTCGCCAAGGGGCATATTGAGTCCATGAAAGATTGAAATTTTGGTCTAAAGTTAGCGGAAAGGGAGATTTTGTGAGAAAAAACAAAAAATAATCAATTTCCGCTAACTTGTGCCAAATTTTTTTTTTTCTATGAACTTTGCATGCCCCTCATTGAATACCTTGGGGTGTCTTCTTTCCAAAATGGGGTCACATGTGGGGTATTTATACTGTCCTGGCTTTTTAGGGGCCCTAAAGCGTGAGAAGAAGTCTGGGATCCAAATGTCTAAAAATGCCCTCCTAAAAGGAATTTGGGCCCCTTTGCGCCCCTAGGCTGCAAAAAGTGTCACACATGTGGTATCGCCGTACTCAGGAGAAGTTGGGGAATGTGTTTTGGGGTGTCATTTTACATATACCCATGCTGGGTGAGATACATATCTTGCTCAAATGCCAACTTTGTATAAAAAAAAAAGGGAAAAGTTGACTTTTGCCGAGATATTTATCTCACCCAGCATGGGTATATGTAAAATGACACCCCAAAACACATTCCCCAACTTCTCCCGAGTACGGCGATACCACGCGTGACACTTTTTTGCAGCCAAGGTGGACAAAGGGGCACACCTTCCAAAGAGCACCTTTCGGATTTCACCGGTTATTTTTTACAGATTTTGATTGCAAACTACTTCTCATGCATATGGGCCCCTAAAATGCCAGGGCAGTATAACTACCCCACAAGTGACCCCATTTTGGAAAGAATACACCCCAAGGTATTCTGTGAGGGGCATGGCGAGTTCATGGAAGTTTTTATTTTTTGTCACAAGTTAGTGGAATATGACACTTTGTAAGAAAATAAATAAATAAATCATCATTTTCCGCTAACTTGTGACAAAAAATAAAAATTTCTATGAACTCACTATGCCCATCAGCGAATACCTTAGGGTGTCTACTTTCCGAAATGGGTCATTTGTGGGGTTTTTCTACTGTCTGGGCATTGTAGAACCGCGGAAATTCACATTTTTGTACCATAGTTTGTAAACGCTATAACTTTTACCCAAACCACTTTTTTTTTTTTCCCAAACATTTTTTTTTTTGGTCAGATATGTAGAACAATAAATTTTGCGAAAAATGTATATATGGATGTCGGGTTTTTTTGCAAAATTTTACAACTGAAAGTGAAAAATTTAATTTTTTTGCAAAAAAATAGTTAAATTTCGATTAATAACAAAAAAAGTAAAAATGGCAGCAGCAATGAAATACCACCAAATGAAAGCTCTATTAGTGAGAAGAAAAGGAGGTAAAATTCACTTGGGTGGTAAGTTGCATGACCGAGCAATAAACAGTGAAAGTAGTGTAAAGCAGAAGTGTAAAAAGTGGCATGGTCATTAAGGGGGTTTCAGCTAGGGGGGTTGAAGTGGTTAAAGGGGCAGGGCACTGTGGATGACACTGTTAAGAGAGCGGAGGGCTGTGGAGGTCACAGCTAAGGTTGCAGGTAGGGTGGCCATTCAGGTCACCCTCAAAAGATGGAGGTTCCACTAAGCCACACCCCTGACCCGGTTAGGCCATGCCCCCTCCCACTCAGCAGCAGATGGGGATTGAAAAAATGAAGGTAAAAATCAACTTCTGTCAGCTGCAGGGGTGGGAGAGAGGGTGACTTTCTCATTGCAGCTCAAGCTCAGCAGCACAGTGCTGCTGTCTGTGAGTGAGCTGTTCAAAGGGACATCCCTGTGTCCATCCAGGCCCTGCTCCAGATGCAGGACAGGGAGTCTGAAAGACAGACTACCCGGCCTAAAACCGGACCTCTGTCAACCCTAGGGGCAGGCTGCTGTCGAGGTCACAGTTAAGGGGATGGTCCGCTATGGAGGTCAGTGTTAAAGGGGCGAGCACTGTGGAGGTCTCTGTTAAGGGGCAGAGAACAATGGAGGTCACAGTTAAGGGGACGGTCCGCTTTGGAGGTTAGTGTTAAGGGGTGGGTTGCTGTAGAGGTAGAGGTAAAATTTTAAGTAACGGAGCTCTGTGGAAATCCCTGTTAACGAGACAGGATACTGTGGAGGTAACTGTTAAATGGGCAGCCGCTGTGGAGGTCACTGTTAAAGGGGAGGGCGCTGTGGATATTACTGTTAAGGTTGGAGGGGACTGTGGAGAACACAATTTAAGGGACAGAGGGGTACTGTGAGGTCACTGTTAAGGCAGCAGGGTACAGTGAGGTCTCTGTTAAGGGGGCCGGGAATGGTGGAGGTCAGTTAAGGGAACTGTAACCTATGGTAAGTGTTAAGGGGCGGGCCCCTGTGGAGGTCACTGTCAAGGGGGTGGGGTGCTGTGGAACTCACTGTTAAAGGACCAGGCTGCTGTGAAGGTCAAAGTTAAGGGGGTTGGCTGCTGTGGAGGTCCCATTTTAAATAGACGGGCCACTGAGGGGCTGTGGAGGTCACTGTTAAGTGGACGGGGTACTGTAGAGGTCACTGTTATAGTGGATATTGTCCAAATCTTTTAACGACACACACAAACATTAAATTAAATAATGTCGATAAAATATATACCTGTGTGAAGCCAGGTCCTTCTGCTAGTGTATGAGATCTGTTAAATATGGTATACTTCATTAAGGCATTTTGCCTATGTAATTATCATCGGGTTTTGTAGTGCGCGCACTGTTGTATATTCATTGGAACTGGAGAATAATGCTATGGGCCGTGATGTGCGGATGGGGCTGTCATGTGGTGTGATGCGCTCACGAGACTGTCAGGTGACTGCTTTGTGTGTGTGCCACCCCGTCACTGCTTCCTGCTCTCCACGGCCATTTCATTTAACTTGGAGCATGTGCAGTCGGGTTTTCCGAAATACTACCTGTACCACGGGCCACACAAGAAAGGCAGCGGGAGATTAGGGAGATTAACAAGTGGCTCAAGAACTGGTGTAGGAAGGAGGGGTTTGGGTTCCTGGAGAACTGGGCCGACTTCTCAATCGGCTACAGGCTCTATCGTAGGGACGGGCTGCACCTCAATGGGGAAGGGGCAGCTGTGTTGGGGAGGAAGATGGCTAGAAGGTTGGAGGAGTGTTTAAACTAGGGACTGGGGGGAGGGTAATTATGTTATAGGATCGGAAGATAGTGCAGATAGAGACCGGGGGCTAGGTAGTGGGACTGGGGGAGGAATGGAAAGAGGGACTAGAACAGTTCAGAAGGAAAGGTGTAGGGTAAAAAATATACATAAACCTCTCAAATGTATGTATACTAATGCCTGACTAATAAAACTGGTGAACTGGAATTAGTGATGTGTGAGGAGGACTATGACATAGTGGGAATAACTGAGACATGGCTAGATGATAGCTATGACTGGGCAGTTAATGTACAAGGTTACAGTCTGTTTAGAAAGGATCGTCAAAACTGGAGAGGGGGCGGGGTCTGCCTTTATGTAAGGTCCGGTCTAAAGCCCACACTCCGTGAAGATATAAGTGAGGGACATGAACATGTGGAGTCACTGTGGGTAGAGATACATGGAGCTAAAAACAATAATAAATTACTAATAGGAGTTTACTATAAACCACCTAATATAACAGAGTCCACAGAAAATCTACTACTAAATGAGATTGACAAGGCGGCAAATCATAATGAGGTGGTTATTATGGGGGACTTCAACTACCCAGATATAGACTGGGAAACTGAAACTTGTTTATCTCATAAAGGAAACAGGTTCTTGGCAATAACCAAAGACAATTACCTCTCCCAACTGGTTCAGGACCCGACTAGAGGGACGGCCATACTGGACTTAGTATTAACCAATAGGCCTGACAGAACAACAGACGTGCAGGTTGGGGGACACCTGGGAAATAGTGACCACAAAGTAATAACCTTCCAATTATCATTCAAAAGAGTGTTTCTACAGGGAGGAACAAAAATACCAAACTTCAAAAAAGCTACATTTAGCCAACTAAGAGAGGCCATAGGCCTAACTAAATGGGATAAAGTCCTCACAAATAAAAATACAGCCACAAAATGGGATATCTTTAAAAGCATCCTAAAATCTCATTGTGAGAGGTACATACCGTATGGGAATAAAAGGTTAAGGAACAAAAAGAAACCAATGTGGATAAACAGAACTGTAAAGAAAACAATAAATGACAAAAAGAAAGCATATAAAACACTGAAACAGGAGGGGAGCACGGAAGCACTGAAAAGCTATAAGGAAAAAAATAGAACATGTAAAAAAACAAATAAAAGCGTCCAAACTAGAGACCTAGAGATTAATTGCAAAAGAGAGTAAAACTAACCCTAAAATGTTCTTCAATTATATAAATGTTAAAAAGTATAAATCTGAAGTTGTCGGCCTGTTAAAGAGTAATGAGGGGGGGAGTCGCAGAGAGCGACGAGGAGAAAGCAAAGCTGTTAAATATTTTTTTCTCCAATGTATTCACTGAGGAAAATAAACTGTCAGATGACATGCTGAATGTTGAAATAAATTCCACATTAAAAGTGTCCGGTCTGACCCAGGAAGAAGTACAACAGCGACTTAAAACGATTAAAATAGAAAAATCGCCAGGACCGGATGGCATACACCTCCGTATCCTAAGGGAATTAAGTAATGTCATAGGCAGACCCTTATTTCTGATATTTGCAGACTCTATATTGACAGGGAATGTCCCACAGGATTGGCGCATGGCAAATGTGATGCCAATATTCAAAAAGGGTCCAAAAACAGAGCCTGGTAACTATAGGCCGGTAAGTTTAACATCTGTTGGGGGTAAACTGTTTGAAGGTTTTCTGAGAGATGCTATGTTAGAGCATCTTAACGGAAATAAGCAAATAACTCCATATCAGCATGGCTTTGTGAGGGATCGGTCATGTCAAACTAATTTAATCAGTTTCTATGAGGAGGTAAGTTCTAGACTTGACAGCGGCGAATCAATGGATGTTGTGTATCTGGACTTCTCCAAAGCATTTGACACTGTACCACATAAAAGGTTAGCATATAAAACGAGAATGCTCGGACTGGGAGAAAATGTCTGTAAGTGGGTAAGTAACTGACTCAGTGATAGAAAACAGAGGGTGGTTATTAATGGTAAACACTCAGATTGGGTCACTGTCACTAGTAGAGTACCTCAGGGGTCAGTATTGGGCCCTATTCTCTTCAATATATTTATTAATAATCTTGTAGAAGGCTTGCATAGTAAAATATCAATTTTTGCAGATGACACTAAACTGTGTAAAGTAATTAACACTGAAGAGGACAGTATACTACTACAGAGCGATCTGGATAGATTGGAGGCTTGGGCAGATGAGGCTTAACACTGACAAATGTAAAGTTATGCACATGGGAAGGAATAATGCAAGTCACCCGTACTTATTAAATGGTAAAACACTGGGTAACACTGACATGGAAAAGGATCTAGGAATTTTAATAAACAGCAAACTAAGCTGCAATAACCAGTGTCAGGCAGCTGCTGCCAAGGCCAATAAGATAATGGGTTGCATCAAAAGGGGCATAGATGCCCGTGATGAGAACATAGTCCTACCACTTTACAAATCGCTAGTCAGACCACACATGGAGTACTGTGTACAGTTCTGGGCTCCAGTGAACAAAGCAGACATAACAGAGCTAGAGAGGGTCCAGAGGAGGGCAACTAAAGTAATAACTGGAATGGGGCAACTACAGTACCCTGAAAGATTATCAAAATTAGGGTTATTCACTTTAGAAAAAAGACGACTGAGAGGAGATCTAATTAATATGTATAAATATATCAGGGGTCAGTACAGAGATCTATCCAATCATCTATTCATTCCCAGGACTGTGACTGTGACTGTGACGAGGGGACATCCTCTGCATCTGGGGGAAAGAAGGTTTGTACACAAACATAGAAGAGGATTCTTTACGGTAAGAGCAGTGAGACTATGGAACTCTCTGCCTGAGGAGGTGGTGATGGTGAGTACAATAAAGGAATTCAAGAGGGGCCTGGATGTATTTCTGGAGCGTAATAATATTACAGGCTATAGCTACTAGAGAGAGATCGTTGATTCAGGGAGTTATCTGATTGGAGTCGGGAAGGAATTTTTTATTCCCCTAAAGTGAGGAAAATTGGCTTCTACCTCACAGGTTTTTTTTTGCCTTCCTCTGGATCAACTTGCAGGATGACAGGCCGAACTGGATAGACAAATGTATTTTTTCGGCCTTATGTACTATGTTACTATGATTTACATTGCAGATTACTGACCAGCATGGACTTTTCTACAATGTCCTTAACTTTGTTTTTAGTCAGGCGTGCACATGAATTTTTAATAAAAACTAATTACGACACTATGGTTTTATGTGGTTGGATATAATGATGTTATATGAATATTAACCTCCTCCCGTCTCGCTAACGCCGAAAGGCGTCAATGCTGCGGCGCTGCCAGGTCACACTAACGCCGATTGGCGTCATCTCGCGTGAGCCGAGATTTCCTGTGAACGCGCGCACACAGGCGCGCGCGCTCACAGGAACGGAAGGTAAGCGAGTGGCTCTCCAGCATGCCAGCGGCGATCCGAATTTTTTAACCCCTAACAGGTATATTAGACGCTGTTTTCATAACAGCGTCTAATATACCTCCTACCTGGTCCTCTGGTGGTCCCTTTTGTTAGGATCGACCACCAGAGGACTCAGGTAGGTCAGTACAGTCGCACCAAACACTACACTACACCCCCCCCCCCCCGTCACTTATTAACCCCTTATAAACCCCTGATCACCCCATATAAACTCCCTGATCACCCCCCTGTCATTGATCACCGCCCTGTCATTGATCACCCCCCCTGTCAGGCTCCGTTCAGACGTCCGTATGATTTTTACGGATCCACGGATACATGGATCGGATCCGCAAAAAGCATACGGACGTCTGAATGGAGCCTTACAGGGGGGTGATCAATGACAGGCAGGTGATCACCCATATACACTCCCTGATCACCCCCTGTCATTGATCACTTCCCTGTAAGGCTCCATTCAGACGTCCGCATGATTTTTACGGATCCATGGATACATGGATCGGATCCGCAAAACACATGCGGACGTCTGAATGGAGCCTTACAGGGGGTGATCAATGACAGGCGGGTGATCACCCATATACACTCCCTGATCACCCCCCTGTCATTGATAACCCCCCTGTAAGGCTCCATTCAGACGTCCGCATGCGTTTTGTGGATCCGATCCATGGATCCGTAAAAAATCATGCGGATGTCTGAATGGAGCCTTACAGGGGGGGTGATCAGTGACAGGGGGGTGATCACCCTGATTACCCTGATCACCCCCTGTCATTGATAACCCCCCTGTAAGGCTCCATTCAGACGTCAGCATGCGTTTTGTGGATCCGATCCATGTATCCATGGATCCGTAAAAAATCATGCGGATGTCTGAATGGAGCCTTACAGGGGGGGTGATCAGTGACAGGGGGGTGATCACCCTGATTACCCTGATCACCCCCTGTCATTGATAACCCCCCAGTAAGGCTCCATTCAGACGTCAGCATGCGTTTTGTGGATCCGATCCATGTATCCATGGATCCGTAAAAAATCATGCGGATGTCTGAATGGAGCCTTACAGGGGGGTGATCAATGACAGGGGGGTGATCAATGACAGGCGGGTGATCAATGACAGGCGGGTGATCACCCATATACACTCCCTGATCACCCCCTGTCATTGATCACCCCCCCCTGTAAGGCTCCATTCAGACATCCGCATGATTTTTTACGGATCCATGGATACATGGATCGGATCCACAAAACACATGCGGATGTCTGAATGGAGCCTTACAGGGGGGGTGATCAGTGACAGGGGGGTGATCACCCTGATTACCCTGATCACCCCCTGTCATTGATAACCCCCCTGTAAGGCTCCATTCAGACGTCCGCATGCGTTCTGTGGATCCGATACATGTATCCATGGATCCGTAAAAAATCATGCGGATGTCTGAATGGAGCTTTACAGGGGGGGTGATCAGTGACAGGGGGGTGATCACCCTGATTACCCTGATCACCCCCTGTCATTGATAACCCCCCTGTAAGGCTCCATTCAGACGTCCGCATGCGTTTTGTGGATCCGATACATGTATCCATGGATCCGTAAAAAATCATGCGGATGTCTGAATGGAGCCTTACAGGGGGGGTGATCAGTGACAGGGGGGTGATCACCCTGATTACCCTGATCACCCCCTGTCATTGATAACCCCCCTGTAAGGCTCCATTCAGACGTCCGCATGCGTTCTGTGGATCCGATACATGTATCCATGGATCCGTAAAAAATCATGCGGATGTCTGAATGGAGCTTTACAGGGGGGGTGATCAGTGACAGGGGGGTGATCACCCTGATCACCCCCTGTCATTGATAACCCCCCTGTAAGGCTCCATTCAGACGTCCGCATGCGTTTTGTGGATCCGATACATGTATCCATGGATCCGTAAAAAATCATGCGGATGTCTGAATGGAGCCTTACAGAGGGGGTGATCAGTGACAGGGGGGTGATCACCCTGATTACCCTGATCACCCCCTGTCATTGATAACCCCCCTGTAAGGCTCCATTCAGACGTCCGCATGCGTTCTGTGGATCCGATACATGTATCCATGGATCCGTAAAAAATCATGCGGATGTCTGAATGGAGCTTTACAGGGGGGGTGATCAGTGACAGGGGGGTGATCACCCTGATTACCCTGATCACCCCCTGTCATTGATAACCCCCCTGTAAGGCTCCATTCAGACGTCCGCATGCGTTCTGTGGATCCGATACATGTATCCATGGATCCGTAAAAAATCATGCGGATGTCTGAATGGAGCCTTACAGGGGGGGTGATCAGTGACAGGGGGGTGATCAGGGAGTCTATATGGGTGATCACCCCCCTGTCATTGATCACCCCCCTGTCATTGATCACCCCCCCCCCCCTGGTAAGGCTCCATTCAGACATTTTTTTTGGCACAAGTTAGCGGAAATTTTTTGTTTGTTTTTGTTTTTTCTTACAAAGTCTCATATTCCACTAACTTGTGTCAAAAAATAAAATCTCACATGGACGCACCATACCCCTCACGGAATCCAAATGCGTAAACATTTTTAGACATTTATATTCCAGACTTCTTCTCACGCTTTAGGGCCCCTAAAAAGCCAGGGCAGTATAAATACCCCACATGTGACCCCATTTCGGAAAGAAGACACCCCAAGGTATTCCGTGAGGGGCATATTGAGTCCATGAAAGATTGAAATTTTTGTCCTAAGTTAGCGGAAAGTGAGACTTTGTGAGGAAAAAAACAAAAAAAAATCAATATCCGCTAACTTATGCAAAAAAAAAAAAATTTCTAGGAACTCGCCAGGCCCCTCATTGAATACCTTGGGGTGTCTTCTTTCCAAAGTGGGGTCACATGTGGGGTATTTATACTGCCCTGGCTTTTTAGGGGCCCGAAAGTGTGAGAAGAAGTCTGGGATCCAAATGTCTAAAAATGCCCTCCTAAAAGGAATTTGGGCCCCTTTGCGCATCTAGGCTGCAAAAAAGTGTCACACATGTGGTATCGCCGTACTCAGGAGAAGTTGGGGAATGTGTTTTGGGGTGTCATTTTACATATACCCATGCTGGGTGAGAAAAATATCTTGGTCAAATGCCAACTTTGTATAAAAAAATGGGAAAAGTTGTCTTTTGCCAAGATATTTCTCTCACCCAGCATGGGTATATGTAAAATGACACCCCAAAACACATTCCCCAACTTCTCCTGAGTACGGCGATACCACATGTGTGACTAGTGGCGTCGCTAGAGGGGGGCGAGGGGGGGCAATTGCCCCCCCTATGTTGTCCCTTGCCCCCCCGGGTGCCCCCCCGCTGATTCCCCAGAGTGAATACTAATGAGCGCTTCCATTATGGAAGCGCTCATTAGTACCGAAGGACCAGGAAGTGGTGAACGCTCTGTACTCACCACTTCCTGGTCCTCGGCTGTCGGCTGTGCAGGGCTGCGCACAGCGTAAGGTCGCTCTGTGACCTCACGCTGTGCGCGCCAGTTTAGAGCACAGTCGACTGAGGAGAAAATGGCAGGCGGCGTCCGTCCAGGAGCAGGAGAGGTAAGTGTTTTTATTTTTTATTTTATAGAAAATGTGGCTGCTGGGGGCTAATTGGAGGCATATGGGGCATTTGGAGGCATATGGGGGCTAATTGGAGGCATATTTGGGGGCTAATTGGAGGCATATGGGGGCATTTGGAGGCATATGGGGGCTAATTGGTGGCATATTTGGGGGATAATTGGTGGCATATTTGGGGGATAATTGGAGGCATATTTGGGGCTAATAGGAGGCATATGGGGCTAATAGGAGGCATATGGGGCTAATAGGAGGCATATGGGGCTAATAGGAGGCATATGGGGGCTAATATGAGGCATAATGGGGCTAATAGGAGGCATATGGGGGCTAATTGGAGGCATATGGGGGCTAATAGGAGGCATATGGGGGTAATATGAGGCATAATGGGGCTAATAGGAGGCATATGGGGGCTAATAGGAGGCATATGGGGGCATATGGGGGCTAATTGGAGGCATATGGGGGCTAATAGGAGGCATATGGGGGTTAATTGGAGGCATATGGGGCTAATTGGAGGCATATGGGGGCTAATAGGAGGCATATGGGGGCTAATAGGAGGCATATGGGGCTAATAGGAGGCATATGGGGGCTAATAGGAGGCATATGGGGGCTAATTAGAGGCATATGGGGGCTAATTGGAGGCATATGGGGGCTAATTGGAGGCATATGGGGTCTAATTGGAGGCATATGGGGCTAATAGGAGGCATATGGGGCTAATAGGAGGCATATGGGGCTAATAGGAGGCATATGGGGCTAATATGAGGCATATGGGGGCTAATAGGAGGCATATGGGGGCTAATAGGAGGTATATGGGGGCTAATAGGAGGCATATGGGGGCTAATAGGAGGCATATGGGGCTAATAGGAGGCATATGGGGGCATATGGGGGCTAATTGGAGGCATATGGGGGCTAATAGGAGGCATATGGGGGTTAATTGGAGGCATATGGGGCTAATTGGAGGCATATGGGGGCTAATAGGAGGCATATGGGGGCTAATAGGAGGCATATGGGGCTAATAGGAGGCATATGGGGGCTAATAGGAGGCATATGGGGGCTAATTAGAGGCATATGGGGGCTAATTGGAGGCATATGGGGGCTAATTGGAGGCATATGGGGTCTAATTGGAGGCATATGGGGCTAATAGGAGGCATATGGGGCTAATAGGAGGCATATGGGGCTAATAGGAGGCATATGGGGCTAATATGAGGCATATGGGGGCTAATAGGAGGCATATGGGGGCTAATAGGAGGTATATGGGGGCTAATAGGAGGCATATGGGGGCTAATAGGAGGCATATGGGGCTAATAGGAGGCATATGGGGGCTAATAGGAGGCATATGGGGCTAATAGGAGGTATATGGGGGCTAATAGGAGGCATATGGGGGCTAATAGGAGGCATATGGGGCTAATAGGAGGCATATGGGGGCTAATAGGAGGCATATGGGGCTAATAGGAGGCATATGGGGGCTAATAGGAGGCATATGGGGGCTAATAGGAGGCATATGGGGGCTAATTGGAGGCATATGGGGGCTAATTGGAGGCATATGGGGGCTAATAGGAGGCATATGGGGGCTAATAGGAGGCATATGGGGCTAATAGGAGGCATATGGGGCTAATAGGAGGCATATGGGGCTAATAGGAGGTATATGGGGGCTAATAGGAGGCATATGGGGGCTAATAGGAGGCATATGGGGCTAATAGGAGGCATATGAGGGCTAATAGGAGGCATATGGGGGCTAATTAGAGGCATATGGGGGCTAATTGGAGGCATATGGGGGCTAATTGGAGGCATATGGGGTCTAATTGGAGGCATATGGGGCTAATAGGAGGCATATGGGGCTAATAGGAGGCATATGGGGCTAATAGGAGGCATATGGGGCTAATAGGAGGCATATGGGGGCTAATAGGAGGCATATGGGGGCTAATAGGAGGCATATGGGGGCTAATTGGAGGCATATGGGGGCTAATTGGAGGCATATGGGGGCTAATAGGAGGCATATGGGGGCTAATAGGAGGCATATGGGGCTAATAAGAGGCATAATGGGGCTAATAAGAGGCATAATGGGGGCTAATGAGGCATAAGGGCTGATATGGGGGCTAATGAGGCATAAGGGCTGATATGGGGGCTAATGAGGCATAAGGGCTGATATGGGGGCTGATATGAGAGGCATAATGAGGGCTAATGAGAGGCATAATGTGTCATCCACAGATGCCCCCATAACAGTGTGTCTTCCACAGATCCACCATAACAGTGCGCCTGTGCACTGACGAGAGACAGAAAGAAGGGGAAAGAATCCGTGGAAGCAAGCAGAGGACGGCACTGCAGACGACTGAATAGCTTCTTTTGTAAGTAAATTGCTTTATTATAACTGTATCCCTGCATATCGCAATTCTCTCGTATTTTGTAATCTTATTGATATATACTTATTTTGTTTGTGCCCCCCCATTTTTGACTGTGGTATCTTTGTGCCCCCCCTATATATTGTTCCTAGAGTCGCCACTGTGTGTGACACTTTTTTGCTGCCAAGGTGGGCAAAGGGGCACATATTGCAAAGTGCACCTTTCGGATTTCACCGGCCATTTTTTACAGATTTTGATTGCAAGGTACTTCTTACACATTTGGGCCCCTAAATTGCCAGGGCAGTATAACTACGCCACAAGTGACCCCATTTTGGAAAGAAGACACCCCAAGGTATTCCGTGAGGGGCATGGCGAGTTCCTAGAATTTTTTATTTTTTGTCACAAGTTAGCGGAAAATGATGATTTTTCTTTTTTTTTCTTTTTTCCTTACAAAGTCTCATATTCCACTAACTTGCGACAAAAAATAAAAAATTCTAGGAACTCGCCATGCCCCTCACGGAATACCTTGGGGTGTCTTCTTTCCAAAATGGGGTCACTTGTGGCGTAGTTATACTTCCCTGGCAATTTAGGGGCCCAAATGTGTGAGAAGAACTTTGCAATCAAAATGTGTAAAAAATGCCCTGCAAAATCCGAAAGGTGCACTTTGGAATATGTGCCCCTTTGCCCACCTTGGCAGCAAAAAAGTGTGACACATCTGGTATCGCCGTACTCAGGAGAAGTTGGGGAATGTGTTTTGGGGTGTCATTTTACATATACCCATGCTGGGTGACAAAAATATCTTGGTCAAATGCCAACTTTGTATAAAAAAATGGGAAAAGTTGTCTTTTGCCAAGATATTTCTCTCACCCAGCATGGGTATATGTAAAATGATACCCCAAAACACATTCCCCAACTTCTCCTGAGTACGGCGATACCAGATGTGTGACACTTTTTTGATGCCAAGGTGGGCAAAGGGGCACATATTCCAAAGTGCACCTTTCGGATTTCACCGGCCATTTTTTACACATTTTGATTGCAAAGTACTTCTCACACATTTGGGCCCCTAAATTGCCAGGGCAGTATAACTACGCCACAAGTGACCCCATTTTGGAAAGAAGACACCCCAAGGTATTCCGTGAGGGGCATGGCGAGTTCCTAGAATTTTTTATTTTTTGTCGCAAGTTAGTGGAATATGAGACTTTGTAAGGAAAAAAGATAAAAAATAAAAAATCATCATTTTCCGCTAACTTGTGACAAAAAATAAAAAATTCTAGGAACTCGCCATGCCCCTCACGGAATACCTTGGGGTGTCTTCTTTCCAAAATGGGGTCACTTGTGGCGTAGTTATACTGCCCTGGCAATTTAGGGGCCCAAATGTGTGAGAAGTACCTTGCAATCAAAATGTGTAAAAAATGGCCTGCAAAATCTGAAAGGTGCACTTTGGAATATGTGCCCCTTTGCCCACCTTGGCAGCAAAAAAGTGTCACACATGTGGTATCGCCGTACTCAGGAGAAGTTGGGGAATGTGTTTTGGGGTGTCATTTTACATATACCCATGCTGGGTGAGAGAAATATCTTGGCAAAAGACAACTTTTCCCATTTTTTTATACAAAGTTGGCATTTGACCAAGATATTTTTCTCACCCAGCATGGGTATATGTAAAATGACACCCCAAAACACATTCCCCAACTTCTCCTGAGTACGGCGATACCAGATGTGTGACACTTTTTTGCAGCCAAGGTGGGCAAAGGGGCACATATTCCAAAGTGCACCTTTTGGATTTCACCGGTCATTTTTTACACATTTTGATTGCAAAGTTCTTCTCACACATTTGGGCCCCTAAATTGCCAGGGCAGTATAACTACCCCACAAGTGACCCCATTTTGGAAAGAAGACACCCCAAGGTATTCCGTGAGGGGCATGGCAAGTTTTTAGAATTTTTTATTTTTTGTCGCAAGTTAGTGGAATATGAGACTTTGTAAGAAAAAAAAAATCATCATCATTTTCCGCTAACTTGTGACAAAAAATAAAAAGTTCTATGAACTCACTATGCCCATCAGCGAATACCTTAGGGTGTCTACTTTCCGAAATGGGGTCATTTGTGGGGGTTTTCTACTGTTTGGGCATTGTAGAACCTCAGGAAACATGACAGGTGCTCAGAAAGTCAGAGCTGTTTCAAAAAGCGGAAATTCACATTTTTGTACCATAGTTTGCAAATGCTATAACTTTTACCCAAACCATTTTTTTTTTGCCCAAACATTTTTTTTTTATCAAAGACATGTAGAACAATAAATTTGGCGAAAAATGTATATATGGATGTCGTTTTTTTTGCAAAATTTTACAGCTGAAAGTGAAAAATGTCATTTTTTTGCAAAAAAATCGTTAAATTTCGATTAATAACAAAAAAAGTAAAAATGTCAGCGGCAATAAAATACCACCAAATGAAAGCTCCATTAGTGAGAAGAAAAGGAGGTAAAATTCATTTGGGTGGTAAGTTGCATGACCGAGCAATAAACCGCTAAAGTTGTGGAGTGCCGATTTGTAAAAAAGGGCCTGGTCACTAGGGGGGTATAAACCTGTGGTCCTTAAGTGGTTAATGGAGATCATGTATCACAATATTGTATTGATGATAAGTATCACATATGTGTATATTAATGTTTAAATTATGTTTTTTGATAATCGCATATCATTATCAATTTATTTCACTTACCAGTATATGTATGTACCCAGCACCATTTGTATGTATCACTGCTTGAGAAAAGTGGCCACTTATGTTGTTATTATATGGCACGGATACGTGCTAGTACCACCTTGATCCTGTAATTTATCAGACGGAACTGTCATCCTGTGCGCCGGTCAGTAAGTGGATTTTACCCGCATCTAAAATGGCCGATTTGACATCAGGGCTGGAAGACGCAGGCGCAGCATGACGACGTCAGTGAAACTCAAAAGGATGAAGCATACGTCATTCAGACATGCGCAGTTGCGCTTCAGGCACGCCAGACTGCACGAGCAAACATGGATGTCAGCCATTCATTTTTTTATCTCCTCCTTCACCCTCCGTCTGCATTACCTACTTAGTAAGCACTTGGCACTTTGTATCATTGATTACAGATGGCAATGTTAATGATATGAATATCAATTATATGTTTATATATAGGAATTTTGATACACATTGTAGTCATGTATGCATTTAGTCATTGAGTTATTTTTAACATGATTATGACTCACTGACTTGTCTGGAATTCACTATTATGTAATTGTAATGTATTTTTTATTTGATTATTTATTAATTGTAATGAAATGAACACACATGGTTTGTAAATTGCTATGATTTGGCACCATGCTATATATGTTAAGCATTTTGTCGGTACACACTGCTTGAGGAAGGCTTCTGTATAGAGCCGAAACGTCGCATGACCTTTGTGGGTAAATAAAGTATTTTTTGCTATTTTTATCTCTTGGAGTGCTGCCCATTTTTACACTTTTATTTATCTGGATTGGCTTCTATCCATATTGGGCCACTTGCACCCCCTTTTTTTCTTGTTTGCATTAGTGATGGTGCTGTCACTTTTTCTCTTTTCTATATATATATATATATATGTGTGTGTATGTATTTATTATATAAAAAAAAAAATTGGTCATCCGTATCAGCTCTCTGGGGGTCTGACAGCTGGCACCCTCACTGATCATCTGATCTCTGCTACCACCAGAATAGAATAGTGATGATCTATCCTGTCTGGAGCTCGCAAATCCTCTTTAAAGCAACACATAATACAATATAAAGACATAGCACACTTTTTATAATATTTTTATTATGAAAGTCAAAATTCTCGTGAAGTGTAAAGTAAGGAGCCGATCACCTCGTATCATCAGGACTGTTTACATCTGTTCCCAACCAGGATACTTTGCAGCTGAGAACTTCATTCGTGTCCATGAAGACAGAGATGGTCAGATAAATTCAGAGAACCATTTCATCATAAAAAATAACATGAAAAGGAACCTATCATCATGAAATTCCAGTGCAATCTGCAGACGGCAAGTTATAGATCAGGAGACGCTGAGTGGACTATATCGTTTTGTGGGAAAGATTTAGTATAACTTGTATTTATTCAAATCGCTGCTTATTCTGGGCTTAGGACTCCAGTTGAAAGCCCAACCCATTGACTGACACCCATCCCACTATGAGAGTACATACAGTGACGGCTACCAATCACTGATAGGGCTGCCTGCTGGACTCCTAATTCTAGAAGGAGCAGGGATTTACCTAAATAACTAATTTATACTGAGTCTTTTCCCACAAAACCACATCAATATGCTCGGCTCCTCCTCTATATCGTGATGCATGCAGACTGAACTGCGTTTTCAGTGTGACAGGTTTACTACAACTAAGCTGATCCTTCATGAGCAAGTTACATTGCCTTCTACCTTGTTACATCCCTGAAAACCAATCTATTCTATAGCTAATGCAATGATAGCTCTAGTAGTACGTTCATTAACCCAAACTTGTTGTCTTTCCGGATTCTTTCGAAAACTGCCAATATAATTATTATTCCCTGTGACTCTGTATGCTAAATGGTAGCTGTGGATTCTAAAGCCATATCTATATGGCCTAATGTTCCGGCTGATTATCTGGAACGCCCATTCCTGATAATTGGCCCCTGTAAAGGTGCCACATATCACCTGATGAACAAACATTTTGCTCGTTCCTCAGGTAAAATCATCTCAGGTGTGGACACCAATTATTCCTAGGCAGCAAATTGTGCTATCTAAATAGCGATCTGCTGCCAAGGAACAGTTATTTTGTATGGGAACAAGCGATAGCAGTAGCCATCTCTCCTCCTCATATGGTGAAGGTGATCGCTGCATGTAAAGGAGTGCTTCCTTCTCCACAATTGTCTGCACCTCGCAGCATCTAAATGCACCTTTTAGACAATTCTTTTCTGTTAAACAGGAACTAGTGTGTTTTAATGACCACCTTTATGGGCATTTTCTTTTTTTTTTAGCTAAAAATAATTTTTTCAATTGGTCAAAAAAAACTTAACCACTGTCTTTGTGCAGCCCTGAGTTTATCTAGTATCAGGATATGCATTTGCACTTAGTTTCATCAGCCAGCTCACCTGACAACTCCTTATCTCTGCTCTCTGACATTAGAAACACTCATTATGGCTTGCTTCTCCTCTTACTGATAAAAATATGGCTTAAATAAGTGTTTATGACCTCTCAGTAGTTTAGAGAGAAGGTTTATTAGATGACCAAAGTGAATGTGAGAAGTGATTCACACAGCAAGAAAAGGAGTGACAGAACAGCTCAGCATTTCTTTTTTTTTTATAAAGACCAATTGAAAAAATGATTTTAAACCTGTAAATGAGAAAAATGCAGTTGTTAGTAATAATTGTATTGTGGATCACCTGCATGTTTGCTTTGGCAGAGACATTAGGGAAGATGACAAGTTAGGGTGTAGAGTAAGTGCTGTATTACAGTGTTGTACTCTTCAAACATTCCTAGTGTTTTTCTTAGCAGTTCTACTTCCGTGTACTTTATATTAACTAATTCTCTAATGTATTGCATTTCCTTGGTGCAAACCACTATTACACAAAGCTTTTACAATTCCTCCTTTGTATCCTGCACCGCAGCTTTCCCTTCTACATCCAGAGTCTTTTTTCTTGCCGGTGCCATTTGAAATTCAGGGGGGACAGGGGAATCTGGACTTTCCTTCTTGTAAAATCCTAGATCCTTCAGTAACTGGTTAATTTCCTTTCTCCTCATGTTGCTAAGATGAACTCTCTGCAATAGATAAGATATACAGCAGTTTGTTTTGCAGCCTTGGGCTAAATGCATATGTGCAACCTCACAGCCCAGGGTGGCAATTTTCAAATATACAGCTGTAATTTTGTTTGTGAAAATGAAATTATAGCTGAAATGAAATGCCACCCATGGGACCTTGCTGAAGAGTCAGAAGGTGTTTACAATATGTCACATCTGCCCATGATGCCAAGAGCACACTGTTAACCCCTTCTCTATAAAACAGTTAGGCTCACAGGTTATTTAAAGGCAAAGTATGTGTAATCTGCACCATTGAAAATGGGATCTAAAATAATTTTCTCTTAATAAAGCGGATTATAGTAATATCTTTTTTTCCATCTCACAATCTATAGGAATCCCTCCATTAGATCTTGTTGTTTTTGTTTTCTACAGCTGCTTCAACAGGGGCGGATTGGCCATAGACCTTACAGGGAAATTTCCCGGTGGGCCGATGCGCAGGGGGCTGCCTGGGCCTTCCTCACGGCCATCCAGTGGAAGTTTTTGGGGATGTATTTTGTGCTGCTGGCAGTATTTGTGATGGACTGTGGTATTTGGCTATGTTGGGGTGGTATAATGTGCCACAATTGGGACTCCACTACAAAACAGGGCCACTTTTTCTATTTTTTCCAGGGCCACTTTAGGTTCCTAGTCTGCCCCTGTGCTTCATACTTCAATTATTTGCATTGCAATTTGTGCATTTTTGTACTCTATAGCATATAGTAGAAAAATGCACACGCTGAGAATACATTAGAACAGTGGTGGCGAACCTATGGCACGAGTGTCAGACGGCACTCCAAGCCCTCTCTGTGGGCACCCGCCCCTGGAAAAAGTCTACAGTGTACCAATATGCCTTAGACCAGTGATGTCGAACCTTTTAGAGGCCGAGTGCCCAAACTGCAACCCAAAACCCACTTATTTATCGTAAAGTGCCAACACGGCAATTTAACCTGAGTACTATAGTTCAATATAGTATATATTCCATGTACTTTATCATTTAGCTATTAAAGCCTGCCTACATTCGGTGCCCTGCCTGTGCTGTTTATAGCGCTCCCTGCGCTGATGAATGGCAGGAAAAGTCTAAGGCATATTGGTACACCATAGACTTTTTTCACAGTGCGGGTGCCAACAGAGAAGGCTCTGAGTGCCGCCTCTGGCACCCGTGCCATAGGTTCGCCATTACTGCCTTAGACTTTTCCTGCCATCCATCAGTGCAGGGTGCACTATGAACAGCACAGGCAGGGCACTGAATGTAGGCAGGATATTATAGATAAGTGATAAAGTACATGGAATATATACTATAGGACTGTAGTATTCTGGTTAAATTGCAGTGTTGGCATTTTGCAATAAATAAGTGGGTTTTGGGTTGCAGTTTGGGCGCTCGGTCTCTAAAAGGTTCGACATCACTGCATTAGAGGATTGCTATGTGAAGGATTCATTATACATGGTCTTGGCTTCTACCATTGCTATAAGGACTGATAGGAACATTATTAAGAATGATGATTTATACGCTGGACTTAATCCCTCTGTGCTGCTGGGACTCTACATAACTTTTGGCTCTTGCTATCACAGGCTGTGCGACATGCTTTAAACCACGCCAGCTCCCTTGCTGGTGTAGTTTGAGGTCATTTTCCACGCCATAAATTGGTGTGGAAAATTATGAAAGAGACCTGCTGATTTAAATAGTATACCTACCAGAAAGTCAGAATGATGACCAAAACATGTCTTAATAAAAATAAATAATGTCTCCCAGTTTTATATGTGTATATTATAAGAACCCATCACTTACATCTATTTCTTCATATCTGGAGGAAAGTAGTACTAGTTCAGGATCAGCACCAGCTATATGCTTCATCTCAAGGTTGTGGCTGGGAGAAGAGATACTGTCAAGGTCCTAAAAGGAGAATTACTGACATCTGTCTGCATATATATTCTTAAAATAGTAATAACTGGACTTAAATGTATTAATCTAATGGTTAAAGTGACACCAGTGATGTGTTGTGATGGGAACATGAGGACTAATTTAATGCCTTTTGCATAGTTATTTAGTCACCAGGGTTACAACTGGCCAGGCTCGGACTGGCCTACAGGGGTACAGGGGAATCCCCCGGTGGGCCCCTGAGCAAGATGGGCCCCTAGTTTCCCACCCCTTGCACAAGTGGCACGTAACATATTAGATTTACTGCACTACATACATATATTTAATGTACAGCATCTCATCCAGCCGATGTTTATATAAAAAACTTGTTAGATAATTTATTATATTTGAATGTATCCGTATTGTGGGCCCCCAAAATAAGTTTTACTGGTGGGTCCTAGGTACCCCAGTCCGACACCGCAACTGGCCTTCACGTCCAGTCACTAGTGTTACAAAAGGCCTTCACTTCTGGTCACTAGGCTTGAACAATAGACCAGGCATCAGCAACCTTCGGCACCCCAGCTGTGGAGTTGTAGTTTCACAGCAGCTGGAGTGCTGAAGGTTGCTGATTCCTGAAATAGACCTTAACTTCCGGTCACGAGGGTTACAACTGCACCAATCACAGATCAGATCTGCAGAAGAATGCAGTCAACAAATGTGAGAACCGAGCAGCATGGAAGAGATTTATGGTGGAGATTTATCAAAATTGGTGTAAAGGAAAACTGGCTTAAGCTACTTTCACACTAGCGTTTTTGCGGCATCCGGCAGGGTTCAGCAAAAATGCTTCTGTTACTGATAATACAACCATCTGCATCTGTTATCTTGGAGCTGATGATACAACCATCTGCATTTTGGAGCACTCCGTTCTGTTCAGTTACGTTTTGTCCCCATTGACAATGAAAGGGGACAAAACGGAAGCGTTTTTTTTCTGGTATTGAGACCCTATGATTGATCTTAATACCGGAAAACATTAACGCTAGTGTGAAAGTAGCCTTAATCGCCCCCAGCAACCAATCAGATTTCACCCTTTGTTTTCCAAAGGAGCTCTTAAAAATGAAAGGTGGAAGCCAGCCAACTAAGCCAGTTTTGATAAATCTCTTCAAAGTAGTGAATCAATCTGCCCGATTCACAAATCGCATGCATCTGTCACTAGGATACGTTTGATTAATCAATTTCACATTGAAGTTTTTTTTAAAGGAAAAAACCTGACAAATGAATTTGTTGTTCTATGGGCTGGATGCATCAACCAGAGCCAATTGTGCATCTATGTGTAAAGCTAGGTTATTACTACCCCCCAAGGACTGGTGCCTCATCCAAGAGAGTTTTTCCAAATGCATGTAAAGATGTAAAAGATCCAGTAATGTTATGAAGGATACTAAAGAGGGATGTCCTCCATAACGAAGTCCTTCACCTGTGTAAAAAAAAAAAACACGTACAATCAGTTACCCCCATTTCATAGACTTGTAAAGGTGTCATCATCTTACGTGCCTTAGATGCCTCTAGAAATATTGAGCCTTTGTTAACCTCTTGGGAAGACTGAGACCAAGACTTACCATTGAATTCCATATGTCAAATATAGTAACTGACATTGACAACAGTTAGCAATGAATGGAGCCAAGGTAAGTTGTGGCTGTTTTAATGGATTTTCTTCAATTCAGCTGAATCAAAGAAAACTATGGTCAAGTATTTTTGGAGGTACAAAAATTGCCATTATCGGTATAACTAGGCAATATGGTAAACTCAGGTGATTGTGACCTTGGGATGTGCAAACCATGATATGCTTCATGATTTCCTGATTAAACCAGATCTGAGGCTTACATGAATAAACACTGGCTTTTTCTGTAGATATGACTGTGTAAGAGCCTGGAACATGCACTTGCCAAAATAAAATTGGCTCAAACACAATTTTCTGTGATACATTAGGCTAGGATTAAACCGGTTTGGGGCTCCACAGTCGCCTTAGGCTAGACACACACAAGATAGTTCATTGTGAAAAACTTGCTGCATGGGGCAGTGTGAGTTCCCGTTCTGAACTCTGTTCTTCAGGATCGCACAGCATTCTAATGATTTACATGTGATCATCACATCATGCTGTCAGTGTAATTCAGTAGATTCCAGGACACTCACATTATACATCATTATAACGCTCTCGCATTAAACTCTTGTCTGTGTCTGGCCTTGCCAAGAATGTACATTTGGCTTTTTTTTTTTTTTTTGAAACATCGAAACATATGTTTTGTTTTGGCATGTGTTTGACCAAGTATATGACGGTATACATTTTATTAAACTGTACCGAAATTAGTAAACTGCTTTTCAATAAAATGGAAGTGAATGGCAGATGTATGCTAACTGTATAGGCATATAATTGCATAGTAACATATTCTGTGGATCGCAGTATGAACCTAGCCTGAAGCTATCCTTAGACATCAAATAACTGCCGGCCAAAAGGGGTTGTTCAAGAATGGCCACAGTGGAGACTCTATCCCCTTACACCATGTGTCACCTGGGTATGTTTGTAGGTAACCCCTTTAAACTATTTCCCAGGTCAAGAAATATGACAAATGCATCTTTCATGCACATATAGGGGGAGATTTATCAAAATCAGATTCTACCTTTCATTTTTCGGAGCTACCTTGGAAAATGAAAGGTGGATGCTATGGGCAACTAAGCCAGTTTTCCTTTACACAACTTTTAGTAAATCTCGCCCATTGTTCCACCCTGTTTAGATATTGCTGGTAAACCACCCTGATCTCTCTTTAATGTGATGTCAATCTTCAGAGGCCTGCTCAGTCAGCGCTTATATGATCTGACTAAGCAGGCAATTATTGGCAAGGAAACCTACCTTCCCAATAATTGCCTGCTCGTCAGAGGCATTGAGAGCTGAATTTGCATGCAGCAAAGTCCTGCACTGTATGAGGAACAACGATGGCTACTGCGCAGAAACTATTTCTGTATCCTCTTATGTGATGAATTTAATGAATGAAATCGTTCATCAGGTTATTGGTAGCATCTTTAGGCTAGGCACACATGAACTCAATGTGAATAATTCAGTGTGTGTCAATTTGAGGTTCCGCTGTGAACTCCTCGCCTCTTACAGGATCGCAAAGCGTGTGTGTCTGGCCTTACGGGACCAATTATTGGGAACAGATGGTAGTTCCCAATAATCATCTCGATAATAGTCCTGTGTAAAGGAACTTTAACGTCTGCCAGTCTTAGAATAGTATGTCACTGTCTCCCAGATACACACATATCAGAGTCAAAATCAGATCACAGACAAAAACAACCACTATGATAAAACTTACCGGTAATTTTTAATACCCTGGCTCAAAAATCCCCCAATATCCAAGAATCAAAAATATAGATATTATGTTATAAAAACATCAACTATAGATATCTGATATTTAAGTGCCAATCTAGGCACATCGAAAAGTAACAGCTGTTGAGGATTGTCCAGAGCAGCTTCAATGTCAGCTAGTGCAAAGAAGCTAAACACAATGATACCAGCAAGGATCAGGGATAAGAGTACTCTTTCCTAACAATGTCCCTCAAACACTACCCCTGCCTAAAAGGGGCGTAACCACCCCTACTAGGGTGACCCCACTTATCGGTGGCTATATCCTGTGCTGTATCTATGTAGCTCCAAATGAATGATCACTTTGTGAATTATGTGTAATTATGTGGGATTCCTACCCGCTGACACGTGCACCACCAAATCACTAAGGAGCAGTGCCAACCCTTTGGATATACGATCACTTTGTGAATTAGTCTCGACTAATTTTTCCATTGATAGTTGCATGTATCACATTTCTTTTACTGTTTCTGTTATCTATTGTATAATTTCAGCTTCAAATTCATGAAATCCTGAATATTTTACAGTATTTGACATATGTGAATGTCCCTATTGGTGTAGCCGAATCAGAGTAGAATTTGTTCTCAGGAAATGCATCTTAGTAAGTAGCCTTTAATTGATTTATTGGACCATAATTATAGATTTTATATTTTTATTTTTACTTCTGCTCCAATGTTCATTGCGAATCTAACAATATATGTTGCAGAAAAAATAGAATCTCCTTGCTTCATTCCACAGGTCATACATTGACTTGGCATCTGTTTATGCACACAGCTTTCCAGGCATGTATGGGTTTGTAAATTATTATCTAAAACCAACACCTAGCTTTATGTAGGCTCTGTACCCAGTTAAAGGAACAATAAACTTAAAATCTAACCTACCTTATCTGTACTTGCTTTGTATATTGCACCTTTTGTTCCTTAAGAGCAGCCATTTCAAACTGGATAACACCCGTGAAATCCTGTATTTTTTGTTTTGCCTTAAAAGGAATGTGTAGCCTAGATTTTTTTCTGTCAGTTTAAACCAGATAGTAACACGTTCATTTTTTAAAATATGTTTTTATTTTCCGATTGTAGATTTTTAAAGTCTGTTTAATCTCTGCAGGAATATGGAGGCTGCCAGTTTGCCTGAGCTGTTAACATCCTTTTGCAATATAGAGCTATGCTAACCTATTCACACCCGTTAGTGGTTTCCTTGTTTGGTTGCATTACAACCTAGAATTAAAATGGATTTTAATGTAGACTTTATAGTTGTGAACCCCACAAAATAGTCTAATCTGTTACAGAGGAATGAAAAAAATAAAAAATTTGAAGCTAAATTGTCTGTGTGTCTAAATATATATATATATATATATATATATATATATATATATATTTATATTTATATTCACCCACTTTCTTATGAAACTCCAAAATAAGGCCTGGTCCTTCCACCAATGAAACCTGAAAGGAGCTCCAAAGATTCACAGCAGAGATGGAAGTACCTGTCCATGGGACCACCATAGGTCTGATTTCACATGTCCGTGTGCAGTCCCCGACTACCACATTTCCCAGACCAACCAAAGCTCATATGAGCTGTGAGTTCCAGCCCAACCACAAGTCCCATACTCAAATGATTCTGTGAGTTGCCCTGCAACTAGAAACATAGAATGTGTCGGCAGATAAGAAACATTTGGCCCATCTAGTCTGCCCAATATACTGAATACTATGGATAGCCCCTGGCCCTATCTTATATGAAGGATGGCCTTATGCCTATCCCTTGCATGCTTAAACTCCTTCACTGTATTTGCAGCTACCACTTCTGCAGGAAGGCTATTCCATGCATCCACTACTCTCTCAGTAAAGTAATACTTCCTGATATTACTTTTAAACCTTTGCCCCTCTAATTTAGAACTATGTCCTCTTGTAGCAGTTTTTCTTCTTTTAAATATTCTCTCCTCTTTTACCTTGTTGATTCCCTTTATGTATTTAAAAGTTTCTATCATATCCCCTCTGTCTCGTCTTTCTTCCAAGCTATACATCATAGATCACAATGATGCAGTGAGTTCGCTCACATAAGCCACAGTCTGTCCTGAAAATACGGCCACGTGAAAGCAGTCTTAGCTGTGCATGCCACGTCAGACAAAAAACGTTGCATGTCAGATGTCAGTCTGGTGAACTTTAGGCATGTGGCCTATTAGAGGTCAGGAGCACTGCGGTGACATCAGTGTTAGGGCGCAGGAGGCATGATGCAGTGAAATCATATGGCTTGTGCTGGAACACTGACGGACAGCAGTAAGCAAAAAGATACAGTTGCTTGTCGTTGGTATGGGGAGAGAGGCGAGTTTGTCTTTGTTTATTTTCACTGGTACCAAGGGAAACATTATTACAATATGGGGGCATAAAATAGGCACCTTACTCTATTATGGGTGGTGCAAAGAAGGACATTCTATTATCAGGGCACAAATGGGGATGGTATTCTATTGTAGAGGCAGAAAGGGGGACATTGTTGTGTGGGGCCCTTGGGACATAATTACTGTCAGGAGGAGTACTATTACTGTTTGGGGAGCACTATGATGTTGTGGAACACAAAATAGGGTAGGTTTGCTCTCCGGGGCACTAAGGAGGCACCATTACCACCTGGAGTCCTTTGTCTGGAAAAGGCCCAATAACACAATTTCCCATGGAGCCTACTGGATCCAAATTACACTGCTCACTTTAGGCCCTCTCAGGCTGGAGAGAACTCGCCCATTAAAGGGGTTTCTGATAGTTTAAAAAGTTAGTATAACTATGTCATAGTTGCCAACAGTAATGGGGCTGACCAAAATGATTGTGCAAATTTACCATAAAGTGGTCAGCTAATAGGATTTTCCTAGGATTAGGTGGTTATGGGAGCGGGGGGCTTAAATCCTTTGATATGTTAGCAACTATGGACTACACACCTGTCCAGTTTACCGGCTCTCTAATGTTGATGCTGGCGATCGCCACCGGTTTATGTATACTTTGCAGTAGCAAAGTGCTGTACATCCACTATACTGATGCAGCCAGGCAACACTGGTGAGACCAGTGACTGTAGATGAACAGCATGACATTACTGCAGCAAATTAAACCATTGGAGCTGCGGGGAATTTAATAGGTCCATATTGATTGATTATTTTATTGCATTTCCTACCATTTTGCTGCTTTTTCAGCCACCGCTGGCACTGCAAATGTCACAGACACCAAGAGTTACACGCTAAAAATCCAAACTATCCTGCACTGTGTATTCACCCACATTTTTATTTTTTTACACACTTTCTTAGTCATTTTCTATGCATTTTTTCTTGTGAACAATGTTGGCTCTTAAGAAAATGATTTACATCTTGCTTTGTTTTGCAAGACCCTTGTACTTAGAGCTGTTTTTAGTATATGTGTGCCTGCATTTGATATAAAGGGAACATGCTAGTCACTGGTGAATTTCTTAGCCCCTACACACATTAGTGGATTGTCAGCTAAACTGACTGTTTTTGGCAACAATCTAAAGTCTATAGGGAGCTCCCAAATTTCCCCTGACAGATGAGGTCAGGAGGGAAAGATCGGCAAATTGAAAATTTTCACCTGAGCCTTTTGTATTCCTGGGAGATGAGTCTCTGCAAGAGTTGTCTTTCTCCTCACTCCCTACTGAAAACACATACATGCTCTGCTGAACCAAACATGTATTTGTATGGGGGAGTTGAGAGGTAGCTGTTGACTGAACCAAACGTTTTGGCTGACGGCAATGGGATGTGTATGACACCATTGCTTGCCTGCACAAAAAGTTTCTTTGTATGTTCAAAAGAAAGTCTAAGCAGAGTAACCTAAAGGCACTATACGCTTTCTGGGACTACGCCCTTCTTTACAGCTTCCTCAATGGTCGTCGCACAACTCTTCTGGATCCCTGAGCAGCACATCTCTGTACTAAGGGCAGATTGTCATGATGCTTTTTTAAAAACATTCACAAAACAAACATATACACTTTTACCGTAATTGCAATTGTGGTAAATACACGTGTTTTTTGCAATGTGCTTTCAAAAGAAACGCAGAAGTAATGTTTAAAGCTACTTTCACACTAGCATCATAGGGTCTCAATACCGGGAAAAAAAGCTTCAGTTTTGTCCCCATTTATTGTTAATTGGGACAAAACGTAACTGAACAGAGCGGAATGCTCCAAAATGCATTCTGTTCCGTTCTTATACCGGAAAGCATGCTGCGGTTTTCTTTCCATCCTGGGATGCGGAGGAAGACAGATCCGTCATGACCCACAATGCAAGTCAATGGGAAAGGATCCGTTTTCGCTAGTGTGAAAGTAGCCTAAACCTGACCGTATGCATAAATATGGTAACGGGATGTCGCACTGCATAGTCGGAGATATTGGAAATTCAGGAGTCTTAGCTGATTGCAATCTCCTGTGAAGGTTGTGATTGCAGCCATGTCGTTCTGTCCCCCCAGCTTTTCAAAAACATGTAGAACTAAGAATCAGATGCACAAAATTGGTAAGAGATCTGCACAATGACTAAAGGCTCATGCATATGACTTCAATGGGGCCACAAAAGATGCGGACAGCACACCGTTCTGCAGCACCCACAAAAAAAAAAAGAACTCTGTCCTATTGCTGTCCGTAAAAAAGGAGGGGAACCTACAGAGAGAAAGTGTAATGGAAAGGCTTCTGCGTTTTGGACCCACTCCTAGTTTTGATGAAAAATAATAAGCAAATACTGACTAAATGGTATTATACATACTTCACGGCAAAGCGTGTATGTAATTTGTCACAGTTAGTTGTGAAGCTACAACTCCCAGCATGCTCTGTAAACTTCTGTGGAACAGCCTATCAAGTTTGGATGCTGAGAGTTGTAGTTTCACAACAGCTGGCGTGCCAAAGGTTGCAGACTCCTGTACGTAAGAATGAGAGGAAGAGAAAATGCATACAATCGTCCCCAGCATCTAACTAGGACATTTTTAACTCCTATCTTTACTGGCATCTGGGTCAGAGATAGTGTGGCTATTTAGACATAGTGATGGATTAGTGAAGTTCTGACATAAGCACGAGGGCCTATGTGTAACAATAATATATGGGACCCTTGCCCTAAAATAAGTCATGCAACAACAATCAACATCCCATGCATATGGATGGGGTTTCTGAAACACCATTCACATGCATGTTAATGGATTTTTAGAGCTGCTGTAGATAATATCCACCCCAAAAAATAGGTAGCGTCCTTCCTTAAAGGGGTATTCCGGTTATGATAAGTTATTGGGATAACCAGAATACCCCTTTAAGGAAGAAACCCCAAAAAATGAAGCCACATAGAATAACAATTGGCCTCTGGCTTTAAAACTGTGAGATTGGCAGTATTTGAAAGTTTTACATTGAAGTCAATAGGTGAAATCTGATTGGTTGATTGTGGTTCCACCCACTTTTTAGAGTCCCCGAAATGTGACAGAAAATTTCAGGCTGACCCCATGATTAAGTGACCCAAGTTAGGCGAGTTTAACTTCAAAGCTGTACGAGTGGATAAAGTTTACAATTTTCCAATGAAAGTCTATGGCAAAAAGTGGGGTCTTCGGGGGCCGCCCCACAGGCACGGAGGGTAGGATCGATTAACAAAGCACAAGGAACCTATTTGGGTATGTACCGAACAAGTGGTATGTACTGAATAGCCAACATAATAATAAGCAGAAATAAGCAAAAAATGGAAGAACAATATGATACAGGCCTTTCAAGCCAACATAATAATCTGGAGCACATCCATAGCATACGTAAATCCAAATCTATGCCTTGGATTTCTACAGTGGCTCCTGTAGTAAAATATATGTTTGATTTGCAATATGTAAATCCAACAAGTAAGAACACAGCCTAGCGATGTACTAGCAGTTTTGAGCTCTGAAATTCATTAGCTTAGTTCTTTACATGCAGGCTACACTGTAATAAGCTGGTGACAGTTGGCCTCCATACCTACGGGGCCCCCTGTGCAGCTGTCTAGGTTGCACATATGGTATGTCTACCCCTGATACTGAGCTTTTATCTTTAGGAGGTGTTGTGTGTCTCAGCATCTGCTTGGATCAGCCTTTTAACCACAAATATCATCTTTTATACATTTTTATTACAAAAGTTCTGCTTTGTTGCAAAATTTACATAAAGGTGCCCATGAGTTTTACAATGTGCCAGTTGTCTACTTATAATTCAGGCTTTGTGTTTGTCAAAAGTATGAAAATTGTCCTGGCAGCAAGAGGGTTAAACAACTTTCTAGCACAAATCTGACAAATCTCGGCTGTCTGCCCTACCAGTGGAACGTTGCATATAGATCCCAGTAGAAATCATCTTCAAAAGTGACATTAATATCTTGGTTTCACAATATGTGTGTAGATTTAGGTTTCATTCCTGTACAAGATTCCAACCTCTGCCGTAAATACAGATTCTTTCCATTGTGCCTAATTCGCCATATGCTCGGGAGGGTTGAAAACCCACATGGCTTTCCTTCAAGTGTAACAGCTGAGATAGCATTTCACTATTATGCTAGATTGGGTACCACAGTTCAACAGTAAGGCCCCTTTCAAACGGGCGAGAATTCCGCACAGGTTCAATGCGTGAGGTGAAAACATTGCACCCGCACTGAATCCGGACCCATTCACTTCAATGGGACTGTGCAGATGAGCGGTGTGTTTTTCACGCAACGCAGGCCCCATAGAAATGAATGGGTCTGCGTGAAAATCGCATAGCATCCGCAAGCAAGTGCGGATGCAATGCGATTTATTTTCACGCATGGTCGCTAGGAGATGATGTTAGTAAATTGATAAAAGTCAATTTACTGTATTACTTTCCCTTATAACATGGTTATAAAGGAAAATAATAGCATTCTTAATACAGAATGCTTACTAAAATGTTGATTGAGGGTTAAAAAATAAATTTAAATTAACTCGCCTCATCCACTTGATTGCGCAGCCGGCATCGTCTTCTTTCTAAGGAGCTGCAAAAGGACCTTTGATGACGTAATGGCGCTCACCACGTGGTGAGCGTGGTGACGTCAGCGCAGGTCCTGCTGAATGAAGATAGATCCTTCTATCTTCATTCAGCAGGACCTGCGCTGATGTCACCGCACTCACCACGTGGTGAGCACGATTATGTCATCAAAGGTAATTTTGCAGGTCCTGAAAGAAGACGATGCCGGCTGCACCTAGCTAGATACTCCTGTTCACTGCCGGACCCTATTGACTGTAATGGGATCTGGCCACTTTCAAGCTAAATGCCTGCTTTTGGACTGTCAAAAATAGTTTCATTCCTATACAGCTTTCCAACCTCTGCCCTAAAAAAGAGGCTTGAAAACCCACATTGTTATACTTCATGTGTAACAGCTGGGATAGCGTTTCACCATTAGGCCAGATCCAGTGAACTACCGCACGCATGCAACAGTTTGTCTGACCGAAAACTGGTACTTATGCTGGAAAGCAGCCAGACCCCTGCCGGATCCCATTATAGACAGTGGGGTTTGGCAGTGAATGGCAGTATCTGGCTAGGTTAAAGAGATGTGTGCACCTACGCTAAAATGTGGGAACAAGAGTGCTAAAGGCACATGGTCTAACCTTAAGCTAGTGTCCCAAACAGTAAGAAAGAGATGGCATGTTCCATCTTGGTCTACTCTTAACCTAGTGTCACAAAAAGTAAGAAATATGACATGTTCTATCTTGGTCTAAGCTTAGCATAGAGTAAAAAACAGTAAGAAAGAGATGACCTGTTCCATCTTGGTCTAACCTTAACCTAGTGTCCCAAATGGTAATAAAGAGATGACATGTTCCATCTTGGTCTAAACTTAACCTAGTGTCACAAAGCTGTAAGAAAGAGATGACCTGTTCCATCTCGGTCTAACCTTAAACTAGTGTCCCAAACAGTAAGAAAGAGACTGCATGTCCCATCTTGGTCTAAACTTAACCTAGTGTCACAAGCTGTAAGAAAGAGGTGACATGTTGCATCTGGGTCTAAACTTAACCTAGTGTTACAAGCTGTAAGAACGAGATGACCTGTCCCATCTTGGTCTAAACTTAACCTAGTGTCACAAGCTGTAAGAACGAGATGACCTGTCCCATCTTGGTCTAAACTTAACCTAGTGTCACAAGCTGTAAGAACGAGATGACCTGTCCCATCTTGGTCTAAACTTAACCTAGTGTCACAAGCTGTAAGAACGAGATGACCTGTCCCATCTTGGTCTAAACTTAACCTAGTGTCACAAACAGTAATAAAGAGATGACATGTTCCATCTTACCTCTTTAAGTCTGTTCAGCTGTCATCCACCACATGTCTGTGAGACAATGAAAAAAAATGTTAGTGGACCCTGCCACATCTGGCATCGAAAGCATCTTTGGTAGTAATAGAGTTAAAGTAGCCCATCTGATCCTGCATAAATTCCTAATCCCAATGATTCTAGGCTGAGTTTGTAAAGGGGGATGTAAGAATTTAGCACATGTAGTGCAACATCTGCAGACCATCAGCTCACCATCAGCTCTTCTCGATGTAAAGGGGTGGCACTCACCTCTACCTTTGCTCTTGCTATATTTTCTAACTTGTTCCAGTCAATCTGGTAGCCCAGCAAGGGCTGGAAGAGGCCGAGCAGTAGCAGTGGCAGCCACATTTTAGGAATCAGCTGTGAGCGTAAGGAAAGAAAGCAGTCACACAATGAAGCAGAGGGGGAATGTGTGTATGTTTGTATGCCACGTCAGTGAGAATGCTGAGGAGGAGACATAGGAGGGAGGGGTGATATCCTCCATGTAGCCTCCTCTGCCCCCAGAAGTATGGACAGATAATGAATACTCTCTATGGTACACGCTTCACTTGCATCATTCTGTTCACATCTGTCAAACACTCATTAGACATATGTTGCCATATTACACCACATCTACATGATACCTGCAGCTCTGTGAACTGTGATGAATCAGTCTCAGCTAAGCGTAAAATGGAGCCAGAATACCTTTAAAATATTTAGCCTAAAGATTAAAAAAAATCACCAGTAGATACGTGCACATACTAGGATATTATTTTTATTCAAGCATGGATTTACATCTGTCTGTAGGAAAGCTGGGTGACAACCAATATAGCCACCATTACAGCTGCAGCTGTTGTCACACAGCTTCCCTAGTATTTAGGCTGGCCGGATGTCCAGTTTTAGGCCTGGGACTCCTCCTTTGCTGTGGCTATCACAGTCACTAGAGGCCCAGACAGATAGGACATCCCACTCTATGACTGGAGTGATATAAGCTTTTCACTTGCTACTGAGCCAATCCGATAATAAGTGAATAGCTTCCATCTTCACACTCAGCCAGTCAAACAGCAAGATGTCGCTCTAGTGACAGCGCAGGAGAGTCACTTACTGTAAGGGAAGGAATCAGCAGTCAGTTGGTCTATTTCTTTCTCCACCACCTTTCAGGAGCCTTAAAAGAACCTCCAGCATCTCCATTTTATCCAGAAGATGGGAAACAAAAGCAGCGAGTGGTAATGCTTGCACACTATATTAAAAAAAAAAAAGGCTAGGGCATGCCCCCAATGTCTGATAGGTGTGGGGCCTGCAACTACCCTAACCGAGCCCACAAAGTGACAGAGGGCAAACTGTGCATGCACAGTCACCTTTCATTGATTTCTTTGGGAGTGCCGAAAATGGAGCAGTGGCCACGCTTGCTCGGTGTACTTCCCATTCATTTCAGCGAGACTTCTGAAAAAAGCTGAGTGCGCCACTCAGATATTTTCGTCAATCCCGTAGAAATTAATGGAGGGTGGCCACGGCCATGCTGCAGACGCGAGTGGGCGCCAAGTTTACACTTCGCTCCAGCTGGTAGCGAAGGGGTTAAACCCCCTTCAGGCCTGGGAGATTTTTAGTGTTTTTTTTTTTTTTTTTTTTACTTCTAGCCGCCTTTTCTTGAACAAATCTCTTTTATTAAAGATTTTCAACAAAACATACAGCGTTGATCATTGTCATTTAAGTTACAGACAATACATATTTTATCTTCAGAATTTTACAGAAAAGAAGAATGTAAGGGGGGAGGGGGGAGTTAGGGAGCATAAAGGAAAGAGGGAATGTGGTAGTGTAGGGATTAATGAAGAGAGTGAGAATTCAGAATAATATTCCAAAGATACATCTTTAACAATAGTTACAGCTGAACACATTTCTGCACATTAATCCAGTCAGGTGACAGAAATATAGTTTCTTAAGCATAAACCGTATAATAAGTACAGCGTGGGTGGTTTTACAAATGTCTAAGTGATTTAAGCCATTTAAAGATATTTATTTAGAGTTGAATAGTACTGGTATAATATAGCTTGAGACTAGTTCTCATGTTTTTATGTTATGTTACATCCTGAGGCGTCGTGCAGGAGTTCAGGTCTGTAGACCCAACTTCACAAATGTCCATAGGCTTATATAATTGGGGTATTTATATGGCTGTAGGTATATGGATTCAGTGTTGGTAAGTATGGTGTCTTTCCTGAGGGTGACGGAATGTTCTCCATGGTTCCCACAGTTTCATGAATCTAGCATGTGTTCTGGTTGTCCATCCTACCAGTTCCTCCATCAAATAAATCTGGTCTACTTTAGCCATTATAGCGGAATTAATAATATAGCGGCTTGAACCAATATGGTTGGTAGGTCGGAAGGAGCAGGTTGCCACTGCTCTGAGGGTAGCCATAATAAGACTGATTGAGGGGTAAGCCTCACCGTGTACCTACATATCTCACTAATCTTTTGTTTGATCTGTTTCCAGTAAGGGATTATCAATGAGCAGTCCCACATAATATGACCTAGGTTATCTCTTTGATCTCTACATCTCCAACATGTCTCAATATCTGAAAATCCCATTCTAAATAACTTATAGGGATCGTTATACCAACGTGTCATACAGGGAGTGCAGAATTATTAAGCAAATGAGTATTTTGACCACATCATCCTCTTTATGCATGTTGTCTTACTCCAAGCTGTATAGGCTCGAAAGCCTACTACCAATTAAGCATATTAGGTGATGTGCATCTCTGTAATGAGAAGGGGTGTGGTCTAATGACATCAACACCCTATATCAGGTGTGCATAATTATTAGGCAACTTCCTTTCCTTTGTCAAAATGGGTCAAAAGAAGGACTTGACAGGCTCAGAAAAGTCAAAAATAGTGAGATATCTTGCAGAGGGATGCAGCATTATTAAACCTACAAAAGAAAAAACCTCTCTGTCTAGTCTAAACAGAACACATCACTTGATATCATCCAATCTATAAACAAATAATTCAAGTGGAAGGGGTATGTATATCAAAATATCACTTTATTCTCAAATAATAATTACGGGAAAAGACAGGATGGAAAACAGTATACAGAGAGCCATAGGGCCGTACACAAAAATGGAATCATGTACAATCATGCAATTAAGCATGGATAACCCACAGGTACAGATAATATTGGCACATGGATGATCGGAATCCTGTGTACAAGCATATGGGAAATTGCAACTAAGTGAGTGAACAGCCCACCATAAGACTGAATCCCATATTACAATAACAAGGGGACTACCGATCATACATGAACCTCACATCAGCAAGGAAAATATAAATATATATACACTTGCAAGGATCCAGTATAGGTAGTATAATAGATAAGATCACTATATATCATTATAAAACCCCCCACAACTAGTGATGTGGATCTAGTGTGGATGCCAGCTGGAGCCAAACGTGAGCACGCCCAGTAATATAATACTAAACGAAAACCGTACCTGAGGACATGGTAACCATAAGTGTGAGCCCTTGATACCTCCTGACGAAGCCGTTTAGGCGAAACGCGCGTCGAGGTTTGCGCTCTAAGGGCTCACACTTATGGTTACCATGTCCTCAGGTACGGTTTTCGTTTAGTATTATATTACTGGGCGTGCTCACGTTTGGCTCCAGCTGGCATCCACACTAGATCCACATCACTAGTTGTGGGGGGTTTTATAATGATATATAGTGATCTTATCTATTATACTACCTACAGTCATGTGAAAAAATTAGGACACCCTTTGAAAGCATGTGGTTTTTTGTAACATTTTTAATAAAAGGTTATTTCATCTCCGTTTCAACAATACAGAGAGATTAAAGTAATCCAACTAAACAAAGAAAACTGAAGAAAAGTCTTTTCAAGATCTTCTGTAAATGTCATTCTACAAAAATGCCTATTCTAACTGAGGAAAAAGATAGGACACCCTTGCCCCTAATAGCGAGTGTTACCTCCTTTGGCTGAAATAACTGCAGTGAGACGGTTCTTGTAGCCATCTACCAGTCTTCGACATCGGTCTGAGGAAATTTTACCCCACTCCTCAATGCAGAACTTTTTCAGCTGTGAGATGTTTGAGGGGTTTCTTGCACGTACAGCCCTTTTCAAGTCACCCCACAGCATCTCAATGGGATTCAAATCTGGACTTTGACTTGGCCATTCCAGGACTCTCCATTTCTTCTTTTTCAGCCAATCTTTGGTTGATTTACTAGTATGTTTTGGGTCATTGTCATGTTGCATGGTCCAGTTCCGCTTCAGCTTTAATTTTCTAACTGATGGTCTCACATGTTCTTCAAGCACCTTCTGATACACAGTAGAATTCATCGTGGATTCTATGATGGTGAGCTGACCAGGTCCTGCTGCAGCAAAGCAGCCCCAAACCATGACACTTCCACCTCCATGCTTCACAGTTGGTATGAGGTTCTTTTCTTGGAATGCTGTGTTTGGTTTACGCCAAACATGTCCTCTGCTGTTGTGTCCAAATAATTCAATTTTGGACTCATCTGTCCAAAGAACATTATTCCAGAAGTCCTGGTCTTTGTCAACTTTATCTCTGGCAAATGTCAGTCTGGCCTCGATGTTTCTCTTGGAAAGCAAAGGTTTCCTCCTTGCACACCTCCCATGCAAGTTAAACTTGTACAGTCTCTTTCTGATTGTAGAGGCATGTACTTCTACATCAACAGTAGCCAGAGCCTGCTGTAGTTCTCGAGATGACACTTTAGGGTTTTTGGAGACCTCTTTTAGCATCTTGCGGTCTGCTCTTGGGGTGAACTTGCTGGGGCGACCAGTCCTGGGCATGTTGGCAGTTGTTTTGAAAGCCCTCCACTTGTAGACTATCTTCCGGACAGTGGAATGGCTGATTTCAAAATCTTTTGAGATCTTTTTAAATCCCTTCCCAGACTCATAGGCTGCTACAATCTTTTTTCTGAAGTCCTCTGACAGCTCTTTTGCTCTCACCATGGTGCTCACTCTCACTTCAACAGTCAGGAGCACACCAAACTAAATGTCTGAGGTTTAAATAGGGCAAGCCTCATTCAACATGCAGAGTAACGATCTACTAATTATGTGCACCTGGTGTGATATACCTGTGTGAGATCTGAGCCAATTTAAGAGGGAATACATGTGAGGGTGTCCTATCTTTTTCCTCAGTTAGAATAGGCATTTTTGTAGAATGACATTTACAGAAGATCTTGAAGACTTTTCTTCAGTTTTCTTTGTTTAGTTGGATTACTTTAATCTCTCTGTATTGTTGAAACGGAGATGAAATAACCTTTTATTAAAAATGTTACAAAAAACCACATGCTTTCAAAGGGTGTCCTAATTTTTTCACATGACTGTATACTGGATCCTTGCAAGTGTATATATATTTATATTTTCCTTGCTGATGTGAGGTTCATGTATGATCGGTAGTCCCCTTGTTATTGTAATATGGGATTCAGTCTTATGGTGGGCTGTTCACTCACTTAGTTGCAATTTCCCATATGCTTGTACACAGGATTCCGATCATCCATGTGCCAATATTATCTGTACCTGTGGGTTATCCATGCTTAATTGCATGATTGTACATGATTCCATTTTTGTGTACGGCCCTATGGCTCTCTGTATACTGTTTTCCATCCTGTCTTTTCCCGTAATTATTATTTGAGAATAAAGTGATATTTTGATATACATACCCCTTCCACTTGAATTTTTTGTTTATAGAGGGATGCAGCACTCTTAAAATTGCAAAGCTTCTGAAGCGTGATCATCGAACAATCAAGCAAACATTTAATTCAAAACAGTCAACAGGGTCGCAAGAAGCGTGTGGAAAAACCAAGGCGCAAAATAACTGCCCATGAACTGAGAAAAGTCAAGCGTGCAGCTGCCAAGATGCCACTTGCCACCAGTTTGGCCATATTTCAGAGCTGCAACATCACTGGAGTGCCCAAAAGCACAAGGTGTGCAATACTCAGAGACATGGCCAAGGTAAGAAAGGCTGAAAGACGACCACCACTGAACAAGACACACAAGCTGAAATGTCAAGACTGGGCCAAGAAATATCTCAAGACTGATTTTTCTAAGGTTTTATGGACTGATGAAATGAGAGTGAGTCTTGATGGGCCAGATGGATGGGCCCGTGGCTGGATTGGTAAAGGGCAGAGAGCTCCAGTCCGACTTAGACGCCAGCAAGGTGGAGGTGGAGTACTGGTTTGGGCTGGTATCATCAAAGATGAGCTTGTGGGGCCTTTTCGGGTTGAGGATGGAGTCAAGCTCAACTCCCAGTCCTACTGCCAGTTTCTGGAAGACACCTTCTTCAAGCAGTGGTACAGGAAGAAGTCTGCATCCTTCAAGAAAAACATGATTTTCATGCAAGACAATGCTCCATCACACGCGTCCAAGTACTCCACAGCGTGGCTGGCAAGAAAGGGTATAAAAGAAGAAAAACTAATGACATGGCCTCCTTGTTCACCTGATCTGAACCCCATTGAGAACCTGTGGTCCATCATCAAATGTGAGATTTACAAGGAGGGAAAACAGTACACCTCTCTGAACAGTGTCTGGGAGGCTGTGGTTGCTGCTGCACGCAATGTTGATGGTGAACAGATCAAAACACTGACAGAATCCATGGATGGCAGGCTTTTGAGTGTCCTTGCAAAGAAAGGTGGCTATATTGGTCACTGATTTGTTTTTGTTTTGTTTTTGAATGTCAGAAATGTATATTTGTGAATGTTGAGATGTTATATTGGTTTCACTGGTAAAGATAAATAATTGAAATGGGTATATATTTGTTTTTTGTTAAGTTGCCTAATAATTATGCACAGTAATAGTCACCTGCACACACAGATATCCCCCTAAAAATAGCTAAAACTAAAAACAAACTAAAAACTACTTCCAAAAATATTCAGCTTTGATATTAATGAGTTTTTTGGGTTCATTGAGAACATGGTTGTTGTTCAATAATAAAATTAATCCTCAAAAATACAACTTGCCTAATAATTCTGCACTCCCTGTAGTTTTATAGGAGTGTTCTTGTATCTTTATACATTTTGAAAAACCATGAGACCTGATGTATTTGGTTAATTTCCTGTGGGGTGAAAGTTTTGTCAAAGTCTTTTTTCCCACGCTCTAACATATGCTGGTACCCCTATGTCAGGAATAAACACCAATGACTTGTATAAAGGTGAGATACTGTGTCTCTGTAGAGAGACGTTTAAAGCAAGTCTTTCAAACCAAGTTGGAGTTAAGGTGCTAGTGTATTTGTTGATTAAAGTCGTACAAGAGCGTTGTAGTTCTAGTCTGTTTTTAAAAAGTTACCATCTTCAATTAACTGAAAGCCTAATAAAGGTATATTGTCTATTGATTTAATGTCTTCTTATGAGAAATGAAATTGAGATATCTTTTGGAGATTTCCAAAATTGAAGGGCGTAGGTTGTGGATGGTGAATTCTGCCGGTAGGTTATGTAGAGGATCTGATAATAGAGGACCGTCAGCATGTCCAGAGCAAATATTTAAATATATACCTTTGGTTAGGCCCTTTGGAACCATTGTGGAGTCTGCAAGGCCCCAAAGCTTATCTGACAAGAGTGCTAATTCGATATCTGATCCTAGCGTCCTATATTTAGGGAAGCAAAGTTGGAGCCACCTTTTTAATTGTATAGCTTTATAATAGGAGAATAAATCAGGTAGTCCAAAACCACCTTGGGAGCGATTCTTTATTATACTCGTTTTTTTGCGTCTCCAAAGAAAGGTTGTAAGTATAGATTTAACCTGTCTAAAGAATGTCTGCAGTAAGTGGATGCATATAAAGCCAGTCAACCCTATCAAAGGCTTTTTCAGCGTCAGTACTTAGAAGCACAAGGGATTGACCCTTCCTACCCTTAGCCCATATGGTTGCACTTATGAGTCTACATGATTGGAAATTCACCTCTCGACCCAAGACAAAACCCGCCTGCTCCTGATGAATAATTTTAGGGATGAGAGTATTAAGTCTGTTTGCTAATAATTTGGCCCAAATTTTTATATCCAAGTTGAGTAATGAAATGGGTCTGTAATTACTACATTACTTACTATCCTTACCTTCTTTAGTGATGATCATGATAGCAGCTTCGAGTGCCTGTCTTGGAAGGGGTTCTCATCTAATTAGGGCCTGACACCAGTTATTTGAGGAGCTAGTGTGGGTAGTAGTTTTTTTTTATAATATCCTGCTGGAAGACCGCCTGGCCCTTGTGCCTTACCCCTTGGCAAAGCTTTGATAATTTTATTAATCTCTTCTCCTGTAATGGGCTTTAATAGTGTTGAGCTTTCACCTGCCCTCAATTTAGGGAGGTTGAGGTTGTCTAAGAACCTGTCTATTTGGTTTTTCTTTTCGGTTTCTGGATTGTTTTCTGGTGGGGTAGCATGGGTGGAGTCTAGATTGTATAGTTTTTTGTAGAAAGAGCAAAACTCTTCTACTATATCTTTTGTGGCTAAGACAATTGATCCCGAGCTTGTTTTGATAGCAGGCAGAGACATATTGTGTATCGTTGCGTTTTTTAATCAGATATGTATGTCATTAGTTTATTTCCTTTATCTCCATGCATATATTGTTTAAATTTAACATACCGCTAGGCTTTTGCACATTTTATATTAAGAAGTTCTTATAACTGTCTCCTTAATAAAAGCAGTTGCATTCTAGATTTTTTCTGAATAGATTCTATGGTTGCTATTTGACTTAGTAGTGAGTTAAGGTTTTTCTGTCTTTCTTTTTTAAGTTTGGAGCCTAATGCTATAAATTATCCACGTATGAAAGCCTTGTAGGCTTCCCATACTATCGCTGGCGAGGTGTCTGATGGTTTGTTTTCTTTGAAGTAATGTGCTAGTTTGCATGAAATATCAGATACATTTTTATCTGAGTCTAATATGTTTTCATTTAGACGCCACATCCATTCTCTTGTAGGTAGATTTGAAAAGGAAAGCAGGGTTGTTACTGGGGAGTGATCTGATACCGTGATAGGGCCAATGGTGGAGTTACGTAACCTATCTATCTGTGCTTCTTATATTAATATGTAGTCTATTCGCTGATATGTATGGTGGACTGCTGAGAAAAACGTATAGTCTCTGAGGCATTTAGTGTTCGCCAGGAGTCCAATAAGTGGTAGTCATTTAATATTTTTCGTATGCCTCCTAATGTTTTTGGGGATTTAGTCGAGACACCTGATGATGATGAGAAGACAGGGTTTAATGAGACATTAAGGTCTCCCCCTATTATGTTAATCCCCTCTGCAAAGTCTTGAAATCTGGATAGGGTCGATTTTATCCACTTATCACTTATGCTGATTATTGTTAGGAGCATAGAGACCTGTGAGAGATACTAATGTTTGTCCAATCTTCCCTTTGACAAAGAGAAATCTGCCTTCTGGATCCCGTTGTATTACTATTGGAATGAAGGGTATATGTTTACTAATTGTGACACTAACACCTCTAGCAGCTGACTGATATGTACAATGGAACCATTGTGTGTATTTTGTGAGAGATATTTTAGGAATTTTGCCTTCTTTAAAATGGGTCTCTTGTAGAAAGCATATATCACTCTTGCTCTTCTTCAAGAGAGTAAGGATCTGTGACCTTTTTTAACGCGTGTTAAGACCTCTGTCATTGAAAGTAGTCTCATTCACAGTCGCCATATGGAACTAGGTGTCATATTCAACTTATGCCTCTTGTGTATCATCCCAGGTGACTCATAGGATAAGACATACAACAAAACAAGAACAAAAAGACAGTCTGGAACAGTTATTGACTGATATTTAAGTGGTTTGCTAAATGCACTGGGCCCCACTTCATTTTAGTAGATGCCACAGCATAAGTAGCAATAATGCCTGCATGGTCTCAGTATTAGACCACTGTACAGGGGCAGGTGGTATATATAAGTCATCCCAACCCAAACCCTCAGGCCCGTGCTTCATTTAACTAATTACACCAGCTTGTTAGAGAGAGAGTTTAAATTGATTACATTGCTGGTGTTAATATTAAGAAAAAGAAAGATATACGCTGGAGATATGTGTAATGGAATATTCCCAAACCATTTGACGAGTGCCTGCAGTGAGCCTTCTATTAGTAACCTCAGCCGATGTTTATATATCCCAAACATAAGAAGTGTTAACAGTTATATGAAGGTATATCGGAGTACCCAAACTGATCTTAGAGGACCGAATTACATCTAGAAAGTTCCTGGAGTAAGTCTTTCCTAAATGTGGAGTTTATGCTATTCTTCATTTAGTCTTCGGTTACTGCTATAGATCCTAATGTACCGGAAGCCATCAGGGGTGTTTTGCAGGACCTCTGGTAAGCTCTTACATGAAATGGGGTAGTTTGATATACCCATTCAAACTTTGGGGATTTTATCTTCTTCATCTGCTTCTTAAATCAAGCAGTAGTGGATAAGTGGGCGCAATTTACTCAAGGAGCCTTTTGCCATTAGAGGTTTTATGTTTAGCTCACAGGATTCACAGATAGGTAGCTGCGGCAATTTAGATAAATTGATATCAACTGGAAGCCAGGGTTCTATCGGCAAAGGTGGTATGTCCAGAATCTTCCAGGCAGCTGTTAAGTCCTGGGGCATTTGGATTACGCATCTTTGCACATTTTTATGAAAGTGAGCCCAAAGGGAAATTGCCAACGGTATAAAATCTTTTCGCTTGTGAGGTGGTCAGTGAGGGGGTTTAAGGGCTCGGCGTTTGGCCAATGTGGACGGGGCTATATCTTGGAAAAACGAGACTAATGATTCATTGTACCTGATCTTTTTGCCGCGGGAGGCTTGCAAAATGGCCACCATATCTTTGAAACTCAGTAATCCGCAGATAACGTCCCTGGGCGGCTTTCCTTGCTTAGGTATAGGACGAAGGGAGCAGTGTATTCTATAATGATGGCAACTGCCCTGTTCTCACCCAGGAGGTCTGTAAACCTTTTCTTAGCGGCTGTTTCTAGCTCTTCAGGCAGTACATCTTCTGACAGCGCTTTAATTCAGATATTTTTCCTCCGACTTCTCATATCTTGTCTCAGGTCTCGTATTTCTTGAATCAATGGAGCCAGGGCTTGGGACAGTGTGGCTTAGAAGAAAGGTTTTATAAGGCCACTGTTTTCTTCTGTTGCTTCACTGAGCATTGCATCAAAGCTATCTCTTGTGTGGTCTCCATCCTCCCCCCTCCTCTGCCTCTGATTCCCGCTCATAAACTTTATGCTTGCGCGGGTCGGGGACGCCGACAGCTTCTTCTTGAGAAATGTATCCATTTCTAACTGGTTTTTCTTGCTTTTTGGGGGTTTCTGGCACCTCTCTGTTCTTTTCTCTCCCGATTTTAACCGTTTTGGGATGGTCTCCAGCGTATAATAGCTGAGAAGCACGGGGTTTAGAGGAAGGAACTCTCTTAGCCCCCCGTCTTGTTCAGTGGTTAGCCTCCGCCCCCACTTCCAGCCTTTTTAAAGCCATAACATGTTTATTTTTCCATTCACATAGCCGTATGATGGCTCGTTTTTTGTGGTACAAGTTATACTTTCTAGTGGGGAGTTTAAAAAAAAATGCAAAATTCTTTAAAAAAAATAAAATAAATACAACAATTCTGCCACAGTTTTATGGTTTTTCGTTTTTACAGCATTTATTATGTTGTAAAACTGACCTGTTACGTTCAATCTCTGGGTCAGTACAATTTCAACAATACAACATATGTATTTATTTTCTTGCATTTTAACACTGAAATAAATAAAAACTTTTGTAAAAACTAATTTTGTCATATTTTGACCCCATAACTTTTTTATATTTACATAGCTGTGGGCTGTGAGCTGAGGGCTAATTTTGTTGTGGGGTGATCTGTACTTTTCATTGATACTATTTTGGGGTGTGTATGACTTTTTGATCTCCTTTTATAAAAACTTTTGTGAGAGGTGAAGTGCTAAAAAATTTTTGAATTTGCAGACTTTTTTCCCCCCATTTTCCATATAGGATAAATGTTTTTATATTTACATCTAAGGTACTTTTTTAGTAGTTAATGATTGTATATAATTAGTTAGATTCTAATCAAATATCCACATGACAGGTTCCCTTTAAGCTCCTTTCATACTGCCAGCAGGCTGTTTTGGCAGAGAACAGCCTGCCAGAGCTCTCTGGCATTGCCAAGCGGTACTGGAATGCCCACCAGCTCCATTGACTATAATTGGGTCCTGCTAGGTTTCGGCCAGACAAAGACTGCGGCATGCAGCCTGCTGGAATAACTGCCACAAATGTGAAACTAGCCTTAAAGGGACGTGTATAGAACATTTAAAATGGCAAAATATGAGTATTACTTATGTGGTAAATCCCGCTCTGGAGCTCCTTGTGAATTTTGCTAGACGTCCCACAGTGATGATTAGAGATAAGCGAAAATCCGCTTCTGAAATTCGTTCACCTCGTTTGGTGGTAAAAAGTGAATTGCGTTATGGATTCCGTTACCACGGACCATAATGCAATTTGATGACGGAATGCCTTTAGAGGCATTCCGTTATTCATTCCGTCATAATAGAAGTCTATGGGCTGCAAAACAGGTCCGTCCCGTTTCTGTTATGCAGGGGAGGACAGAATCCATAACGCAATTCACATTTTACCACCAAAGTGTGAACGAATTTCAAAATATGAAATTCGCTCATCTCTAGTAATGATGTTCCAACAACACACACGACCATTGCAGCCAATTGCTGTCTATAGCAGTGGTGGTAACACATGATTGTTTTAGTAATTGGCTCCAGCAGTGATGTGCACCTTGTTAGAACGTAAAAGATGTGCATGAGCATGTATAGATACATAAGAGGGCATTTATCAAATTTGCCATGTCAGTTTTGAGGAGTAAAAACTGAAATAGGAGCAACAATATTATACTTGCACTGATGTTATAAAAACCATGCCCCACACTCATAAATTTGGCCCACCGCCCTCCTGATGTCCCCTGTGGACGTGGACGCCATGCTACTTACGATGCCATGCTGTATTTTGGCCGCAGGAGTCTTCTCCATGCTCTTGCCTGATGCTCCCTTAGGGTGTGCACACTCACCTCTGGCTTTTTCAAAGGGCCATTGTGCATGCTCCCAAATCCTTCACCAGCCAATGGCCATAGGTACCTGAGTATTTAAAGGGGTTTTGCACTTTCATTTAACTGATGATCTATCCTCTGGATAGATCATCAGCTTCTGATCAGCGGGGGTCCGACACCCGGGACCCCCGCCGATCAGCTGTTTGAGAAGGCAGCGGCGCTCCAGCAGCGCCGCGGCCTTCTCACTGTTTGCCGCCGGCCCACTGACGTCACGACTAGTATCAACTAGCGTGGGCGGGGCTATGCTCTGTTCACTTGAATGGAGCTTAGCCACGCTAGTTGATACTAGTCGTGACGTCAGTGGGCTGGCGGCCTGGCGGTAAACAGTGAGAAGGCCGCGGCGCTGCTGGAGCGCCGCTGCCTTCTCAAACAGCAGATCTGCGGGGGTCCCGGGTGTCGGAACCCGCCGATCAGAAGCTGATGATCTATCCAGAGGATAGATCATCAGTTAAATGAAAGTGCAGAACCCCTTTAAGGCACCCTCTCTAGACAAAAGGTGCCTGAGCTTTAGGCTTCCTGGTGATCAGTAAAGGTGTTTGATTGTCTAGTGCTATTGCAATTTACCTGTTTATTCTGTGTTTTTTCCGCCTTTATTTCTACTGTGCTCCAAGTTCTGGATCCATCCTATCTGGGAGCTCCTACACCAAGTCCAAATCCTGCTCTTAATCCAAGTTCAGTTTAGGTTTACATTAATCCAGGCAGTCCTCTGTCTGTGATCCAGTCTAGTTCTCAGCACACACAAGGCAGGCAGGCTGCAAGTTTTCCTATGTCTACTTTAACTGTGCTCTGCTTGGATCTCTAAAACCAGCATTCAAGCCTTGGTGCCTTTTCAGACTGTTCCTGTGTTTTTGGTGCCTTTTCTATATCATGAGTTCCCAACTACACCGGTACTGTCCCAGGATGTAATAATCTGGTTGCTAACCCACAGTCCAGATCCCTAAATAGGGGGTAAAGGGTAAACACTGTGAAAGCCTCAGAATAACACCCTTTAGGGTTAGCCCTATGCCATACTCATTAGGCTACTTTCACACTAGCGTTTTTTTGCGGATCGGTCATGGATCTGCAAAAACGCTTCTGTTACAATAATACAACTGTCTGCATCCGTCTTAAACGTATCCGGTTGTATTATGTCTTAGATAGCCAAGATGGATCCGTCATGAACACCATTGAAAGTCAATGGGGGACGGATCCGTCTTGCTCCGCACCACATTGCAGACAGAAAAACGCTGCTTGCAGGGGACGCAACCAAACAGAACGGAATGCATTTTGGTGCATTCCATTTCATTCAGTTCAGTTTTGTCCCCCATTGACAATGAATGGGGACAAAACTGAAGCGTTTTCTTCCGCTATTGAGATCCTACGACAGATTTCAATAGCAGAATTGAAATCTCTAGTATGAAAGTAGCCTTAGTTGGAACAGTAGTTTCACACTTGTTGATCCATAATATTAAGCTCAGGTCATGGACCTGGTGGCCCATCCCACACAGGCTTATTAGAGGTCCTCTAAGAGATTGATAACCAGTGTGCTAGGTAGAAACAAATTCGGTCATTTCTCCACCATGTATCAGCCTGACTGGATTATATAACAGCAGTGGTACCACAACAACCAGCGGCTACCGCAGCCACTATACCTCTGCATGTCGTCTCCTCCAGAGGGACTGGACTCAAATTGTCCCCCCTTCCTCCACACTATTATGGTGATCCTAAGTCTTGCTGTGGTTTTCTAAACTTATATACAATTTATTTTTGAGCTATTGCAGCATCAATTTCCAACATAATGGGCCAAAGTGGCCTTTATTTTTTCCACTTGGGTGGAAAAGCCCTTGCATGGGCAAATCCTATTTGAGAGAAGAATCATGCCATTACTAGTAACCTGCAATTTTTCCTGGATTCTTTTCAGAAAACCATAAACTTGGGCTGGCTTCTTCAGCAACATCCTCTCTACTCAGTGTTCTCCAAGACCACTGTACTGTAGGCCAATATGTAATTCAGTGATCAACTAGCACCAACATTTCAGAAAGCTTGGTCACCTCCTTCTCCACAGCCAGCATCTGAACCTGTGCAAGTGGATAGAGTAAGGGTGTGCTAATGGACTTTGTATTGTGGAGGCAGTGGTCATTTTTTCCATACATGTCCCAAGAAGCTAGAAAACTTCAAAGCCTATGATCAGAAGGACGGGCAACCCTGGGTGAAGATAAGTCCTCTCTACCTCTGACTCTGCCACAGTGTCTTTGTTGTTTAGGGGTACTTGGTTCTCTGCATCAGCCCTCCCTGATTCTGGTACAGCAGGAAGTTTCCTGCATCAGGTCTCCAGAAACCATTGATGATATCTGTTGATGGGAGGGCTCTGTTTGATTCTGTACAATTTGTCACCGAACTTGCAAATACTAGTTGGAGTTCTGAGAGAGGAATCAATTTAGTTTTTAACTGGTTTTATTACACACACAGTGGATATAAAAAGGCTACACACCCCTGTTAAAATGTCAGGTTTCTGTGTAAAAAAATTAGACAAAGATAAATAATTTCAGAACTTTTTTCACTTTTAATGTGACCTATAAACTGTACAACTCAATTGAAAAACAAACTTAAATCTTTTAGGTAGAGGGAAGAAAAAATATAAACATAAAATAATATGGTTGCATAAGTGTGCACACCCTTAAACTAATACTTTGTTGTAGCACCTTTTGATTTTATTACAGCCCTCAGTTTTTGGGGGTATGAGTCTATCAGCATGGCACATTTTGACTTGGCAAGATTTGCCCACTCTTCTTTGCAAAAACACTCCAAATCTGTCAGATTGCGAGGGCATCTCCTGTGCACAACCCTCTTCAGAACACCCCACAGATTTTCAATAGGATTCAGGTCTGGGCTCTGGCTGGGCCATTCCAAAACTTTAATCTTCTTCTGGTGAAGCCATTTCTTTGTTGATTTGGATGTATGCTTTGGGTCATGCTGAAAGATGAAGTTCCTCTTCATGTTCAGCTTTCTAGTAGAAGCCTGAAGGTTTTGTGCCAATATAGACTGGTATTTGGAACTGTTCATAATTCCCTCTAGCTTAACTAAGGCCCCAGTTCCAGCAGAAGAAAAACAGCCCCAAAGCATGATGCTGCCACCACCATGCTTCACTGTGGTATGGTTTTCTTTTGGTGATGTGCAGTGTTGTTTTTGGGCCAAATATATCTTTTGGAATTATGGCCAAAAAGTTCAACCTTGGTTTCATCAGACCAGAACACCTTTTCCCACATGCTTTTGGGAGACTTCAGATGTGTTTTTGCAAAATGTAGTCTGACATGGATGTTTTTCTTCATAAGAAAAGGCTTTCGTCTTGCCACTCTACCCCATAGCCCAGACATATGAAGAATACGGGAGATTGTTGTCACATGTATCACACAGCCAGTACTTGCCAGATATTCCTGCAGCTCCTTTAATGTTGCTTTAGGCTTCTTGGTAGCCTCCCAGACCAGTTTTCTTCTCGTCTTTTCATAAATTTTGGAGGGACGTCCAGTTCTTGGTAATGTCACTGTTGTGCCATATTTTCTCCACTTGATGATGTCTGTCTTCACTGTGTTCCATGGTATATCTAATGCCTTGGAAATTCTTTTGTACCCTTCTCCTAACTGATACCGTTTAACAATGAGATCCCTCTGATGTTTTGGAAGCTCTCTGTGGACCATGCCTTTTTCTGTGGGGTGCGACTAAGAAAATTTCAGGAAAGACCAACTAGAGCAGCTGAACTTTATTTGGGGTTAATCAGAGGCACTTTAAATGATGGCAGGTGCATGCTGACTGCTATTTAACATGATTTTGAATGTGATTGCTTAATTCTGAACACAGCTACATCCCCAGTTATAAGAGGCAACCACTTAGGCACCCACATTATTTTATTTTTTGTTTTTTTTCTTCACTCCACCTAAAAGATTTCAGTTTGTTTTTCAATTGAGTGGTACAGTTTATAGGTTACATTAAAGGTGGAAAAAGTTCTGAAATGATTTATCTTTGTCTCATTTTTTTACAGCACAGAAACCTGACATTTTAACAGGAGTGTGTAGACTTTGTATATCCACTGTATATAAATATATATATATATATATATATATATATATATATACACACACTAGATTTATTAACCTTTGCATAAGTAGTTTCTTAGTAATTTCTAGGTGAGTAGCCAAGAAATCAAGGTTAGTAGATAAGGCATGATTTGTGTCTCTTGTGTGTTTTTTTTCCTTTTAACTGCTCAATTGTACTTCAATTTGGAGCCCTGCTGTATTGCCTGAATGGCAGATTTCACTAACAGGTTTCACTCCAAGAAGATATCACTTAGGCCGAATGCACACGGCCGTTCCTATGATAGGCTGCAGGCACTAGGCCGAATGCACGCGGCTGGATTCCTGCTGAGAGCAGGAGCGCACAGCGTCATTGGTTGCTCTCAGCAGGAATCCAGCCGCGTGCATTCGGCCTAGTGCCTGCAGCCTATCATAGGAACGGGAAGGGAGAAGCCTCTCCCTCCCCTGCCCCGCCGCAGCACTTCCATCCAATGGAAGCACTCATCTCCCTGTGCCCTGCGGCCGCCCCCATGTCACCAGTGGCCAGCGGGGTTTAAGAGGCAGTTACCTTGGGCCCCCCAGGAGCAACTGGACCCGGGGAAGCTGCCCCTTTTGCCCTGCGTTAAAGACGGCCCTGAATCTGCGCCAGAAATATGCCAAAAATAGGCGAATTTCTGTTAGTAAATTACCCCCTTTGTTTTCATATTCAGGTAAATAACTTATTGAACACCCCTTGTATTCAATTGTTTTTGGGGGGTGAAGAAACAAAAAAAAACTTAATCGGCCATTTTTCTTTTTTCTTTATCACAAGTAACAACAATAAAATTATAACATTAACATTTTTCAACCTTAAACATATGCCTTGCATGATGATGTAACCGTTGCATGAATGTGCCCTCACGGAGTACGAACGATGAATGACTATTACATTTATTGTGGAAATCTCATACACATTGGGCCATGTTTAGAAAAGTGTTTGTGCATGTTTTTAGTCAGAAAAAATGCAGTTTTAGACTATATTTTTTTTGTCGCATTTACTACTGAAATTGCTCGTTTTCTAGGCTTTTGCGCCTTGTTCGACTATTTTGATTTTTTTCGACTAATTCAAAACTTTTCTAACTTTTGCAACTTTTTTCCAACCTATTTATGTAGGTGCACATTTTTGGCACCTGATTATGTAACCAAAACAGTCTAATTTTACTTCACCCCAGAGCTGGCATACTTTTCTTCATCTGTTTTCAGTGTTGAAGTATGAGGGTTTTTTTTGCATTAAAAGTTGCATTTTCCTGGAGACGTGACTTTTTTAACCACCAGCGGTCAGACTAATAAAAATATGTCTAGTCTAATTTGTCAACGGCTGTGCAACTTTTAATAAATACTCGTCAAAAGAAAGACAGCCAAATGAAATAAGCTAAGTTTATACCTAAAAGCAGGTGAGCTTGACAAATGTGCCCCATGAAACGCATATAGGGGAAGATTTACTAATTCTATATGCACTCACATTAGGAATGGTGGATCATAAACTTCAGAGCAGTTGGATTGCAACTTTTCTGCAGTTTTTCTGCAGTGGTACTTTACTGCACAGTCCATACGTGCAATCAGTGTCGGACTGGGGTACTTGGGGGGCAGGGCCGGCTCCAGGAAGGGTGACCACATTTCCTAACTGCCATTCAGGGACACTTACTTTCACAAGTGCATTTCGTCAAACTTATACTTAAGACTGCCTGTGCATATCTGCCTGTGCATTTTTCAGTATTTCTGCACACATTAACTGGCTAAACCAAAAAACTGTCATGTTAGCATTTAATAACTAACTAAAACCCAATCACAGCAGGTCTCAACTAGCAGACGCAAGTAAATGTACAAAAACCAACTAACATATAAAACCAGATTAAAAGCATACATGGCAAGGTGGATTACTGTATCCTGTACAGTAAATGTATGGAGGTTACACCATGCCGGACAATATAACCTCTGTGCCATGCTGTACAATAAACAGTATAACCCCTACACAGTGTAGAGGTATACTGTATATTGTGGGGCACAGTGTAGAGGTATACTGTATATTGTGGGGCACAGTGTAGCGGTATACTGTATATTGTGGGGCACAGCGTAGAGGTATACTGTATATTGTGGGGCACAGTGTAGAGGTATACTGTACATTGTGTGGCACAGTGTAGAGGTATACTGTACATTGAAAACTTACAGTTACTTGGCCCTTGGGGATCTCGGGCACCACTTCAACACTTTGGCCGGGGGCTCGGCGGAGCTGATGTTGTGCTTTATCCTAATGAGAAAGATTTCATAATAAGGATTTGGAGAATGGGCAGAGGGATAGCAGAGCAGGGAGAGGCTGGTGCTGCTACTAGGGGGTCATACCATGGGGAAGTAATAAAGCCCACCATAATGCCCCCCCAGTAGAAATAATGTTCCTTATAATGTGCAAAACATACCCCCTTGTAATGCCCCCAGTTGAGCTAATGTTCCCATAATGTGCCAATATAAAATACCCCTTCTTAGTGCCCCCATAGATGACCCTATAGTGCTCCTCTCCCCCTTCCCCATAGTACCCACCATAATGTGTCCCAGTATAAAATGCCCCTATACAGAGCCCCCCATATAAAATACACCTTTTTAGCCTCAGTAGATGCCCCTATAGTGCCACCCAATAATGTGCTAGTAAGATGTGCCCCCATAGATGCCCCCTAATCATGTGCCAGTAAGATGTGCCCCCATAGATGCCCCCTAATCACGTGCCAGTAAGATGTGCCCCCATAGATGCCCCCAATCATGTGCCAGTAGCCAGTGCCCCCATCATGTGCCAGTAGCCCCCTTATGTGCCAGTCACCCCCCTATCATGTGCCAGTAGCCCCCCTATCAAGTGCCAGTAGCCCCCCCTTATGTGCCTGTCGCTTCCATTATCATGTGCCAGTAGCACCCCTATCATGTGCTAGTAGCCCCCCTTATGTGGCAGTAGCCCCCTTATGTGCCAGAAGCCCCCCTTATGTGCCAGTATTGTAATTTGTGCATATATATATATATATATATATATATATAAAAAACAAAAAAACTTACCTCCTCCAGGATGTGATGCAGGCCTCTTCCGGCCTGTGTCCCTCACTGGCTCAGTGCTGGCAGCCTATCAGAGGAACGGGGAGGGGACACACCTCTCCCTCCCCTGCTGGCTGCTGCAGCACGGACATTTTATCGCCGTCCTGAGGACGGCGATACAGATGACTATAGAGATGAGTGAGCGCTTCCACAATCGAAGCGCAGCGCTCATCTCCTGCTGTGCGACAGCGGCTCAGGTCATTCCGGGACACTGCATTGTCCCGGAATGAGGGTGACCGAGACCCGGGACAGACTCTCCAAATGGGGGACTGTCCTGGGCGATCCGGGACACGTGGTCACCCTAGCTCCAGGTTCATGTGGGTCCTTGGGCGATAAATAACAGTGGGCACCCTTGAGGCATTTTTTGGACATTTACATGTCCCCCTGTGGCTCCCACACGGTATGACCCCCAGTGGCCTCTATACAGTATAATGACCACTAGTGGCCCTTCATACAGTATAATCCCCCCCACTGTATAATGACCCCCAGTGGCCCTCCATTCAGAATAATAACCCCCACAGTCGCCCCCATTTAGAATGATGTCCCCCAGTAGCCCCCACACTGGGGGTATACTGTTTGGAGGGGACACTGGGGGTCATTATACTGTATGGTGGTCACTGGGGATCATATTGAATGGGGGCTCTGGTCAGTATACTAATCATTGCTGGAGCGCAGGGGAGCCGGCGGTCCTGTCATTCACTAACTGCTTCTCTCCTCCGGCCCGCTGCAGCAGTGAGACACACGTCATGACGTCCCGCCTGGGCCGGGCCTGGAGGAGAGAAGGAGATGTGCAGTGATGTACCTAGAACTGACTGGGCCCCACAGCAAAGTTTAGTACGCCCCCCTCCCCCACGTTTTCCGTATCTGCTTGATGTATACAAATGTGCAGCATTACACATTTTTGTATCCTGCACAGTCCAGTAAAAAATGCATACGCTAACGTATATTTATTACATATTTTTTATACAATGGAACTGTATGGTGAACGGACGCCACTGTACAGCATCAGTCTGAGGCATCTGTTAATGTATACATTTTTGGTATACATTAAATGGATGGCACAAATAGGATGTGAACCCAGCCCTAGTGTCAGAATAAGCACCAGTACTCAGCGGAGCAGCGTGGCGGAGAGGGGAGGCTGCCATGTACTGACAGAGCACTACCTGGTCCTGGTGGTCAGTGATGAGGGCTGTGTTTCCCAAGGATCATTTATCTACTGGGGAATACAGGGCACAGTATAATACACTGGAATCTATATACTATAAAGATATTAGCCCTACCCCCGAATAATAATACAATTAGGGGGTCATTTATTATATATAAATACGCCTATATTAGGTGTATTTCTGACACAGATGTGGCGCAAAGGTCCTTAGCACTGCAATCTGTATATTTTCCCGCTCATGCCAGGTCTAAAAAAAGTGGTGTGGGCAGGGAAGAGAATACAGTTATTAGATACCACCGCCATACAGTGATAACACTGCCATACAGTGACTGGATAAAAGGGTATAAGAGGGCACAGTACAGGGAATGACTAGGGGCACTGTACAGGGTGTGGTAAGAGGGTACAATGCAGGGTATAAAGGGGCACAGTACGGGGTGAGGGGCACAGTCACATGACCCTGTGATGTTAGAAGGTCCTTATGGTGAATGCGGTTCAGATGCCACCATAATGAGAGGCAGGGGAGTGAGACAGGGGCCCTGGATGGACAGAAAGGGGTGGACATAACAAGTAGCTGGAAGGGGCTCTGAGGGGGATTCATACAACAAGTAGTGGCAGGAGGTCTGTGCAGGGCAGCAATAGGAGATAGGAGGGTGGAACAGGAGCTCTGGATACATTAGGGAGGAAAGGAGACAGCAGGAGCTCCATGAGGATGAGATAGGACAGGATAGGGGAGGGCAAACTGCTTAATGAAACAGTAAAACAACTAAATAGAATGAAGCAGCATCCAGCAGCAAATCGAAGAGTCCCCCCCCCCCATCCCACAGAGAAGAGACGGTCACAGTGCAGACTCACTGACAACCTGTGTTCACACTTCTGCTCCAACCCTGCCGGTCTCTCTCCTCAGGCAGCATGTCCTGTGTAGAAGGTGATTGTCTGAGTCTCTGCAGCAGCCGGCCTCATGTGACTCAGAGGGCCCATCAAAGGGGTACTGCGTAAGTGAAATGACAGAAATGAGAGCTTCCATCTGTATTGATGGAAGTGCTCATAGCAGCTCAGTGGGCCCCCCAGGAGCATTGGGCCCCGGCACTTGCCCAGGTTTGCCGGGTTATGACGCCGGCCCTGCTTAGGGGCCACCAGTTTAACTGATTCTGGGGGCCCATCTTAGGGCTCCTGCACACAAACTTATTTTTTTTCCATGTCTGTACCGTTCACTTCAATTCAACGGGGCCGCAAAAAAAAAAAGACTCTGTGTGCATTATGTGTCTGTTTGTCTGCATGGCCGTTCTGCAAAATGATAGAACATGTGCTATTATTGTCGGCATTACAGACAAGGATAGGACTGTTCTATTAGGGGCCGGCTGTTCCGCATAATGAGGAATAGACACACCCGGTATCCATGTTTTGCAGATACGCTATTTACAGACTGCAAAACCTCCCAACAGTCGTGTTCATGAGCACTTACAGTGATAACAGAAATATTAAAGATGAAGTATGGTGGCAGACATTCACAGCAAAATGCACAAACATACATGTGGCAGAATTTACACATATATGGATATCCTGCACTTAAGTCAGTCAGAAACAAGACACATGCAGCGCATACCAATCGCTCATTGGACACATGTGGCTCACATGCCACTGATGCATATGTCACATACACCACTGATCATAGAACATATATAGCACACACCAATCACACATAGGAAACACGCAATGCACACACCAAGACATCTATGCCTAACGCTATTAAGTGTAGCACGGTTAAAGGGGTTGTCTCACTTCAGCATTTGGAATTTATCATGTAGAGAAAGTTACTACAAGGCACTAACTAATGTATTGCGATTGTCCATATTGCTTCCTTTCCATCACATTATACACAGCACCTATCCGTGGTTATTACCACCGTGTAATCCAGCAGTGGTGGCCGTGCTTGCACACTATATGTAAAGGTGTTGGCCTATGCGCATTTCCAGCCTTTCCCTATAGTGTGTAAGCATGGCCACCACGGCTGGATTACACGGTGGTAATAACCACAGATACGTGCTGTGTACAATGTGAGGGAAATCAAGCAATATGGGCAATCACAATACATCAGTTAGTGCCTTGGATTAACTGCATGATAAATGCCATTTAGACAAACCCTTTAAGCATAAATGTATGTGTCAAACAAAAATAGAAATGCTCGCCTGTTAAAGCGCCGGTGTCCACTTTTCTAGTTATACTCTATCCACAGGATCGGGGATAACTAAGCGACCTGTGGGGGTCTGAACGCTGGAGTTCCCACTGATCCCCCTTCTTGATTGAGTGGCAGGTCGAGCATATGCCTTGCCTCTCCATCCATTCTCCATGGGGTCGTTGGAGATGGCAGAGTACAGTGCTGGCTATTTCCAGTGGTCCCAAAGAGAATAAATGGACCAGCAGGGCATATGTGTGGCCTGTCACACCATCAAAAAGGGGGAACAGGACCCATTCCTGGGATCAGTGGGGGTCGCAGATTCGGACCCCACAAATCATATAGTTATGCCCCATGGTGTGGAGAGGATAACTTAAAAACCTAGACAACCCCTTTAAATCCTCCACCACTTCTCCACCAGTATCTTTTTACATGACAGCAGTTATGCCTGTAAATATGGAATATCATCACTACCACCAGGTAAACCATATGTGCCAATACTGAAGAATGTGACGCACTGTGCAGAATTTTTCAGTCATAAGTCCAACCATCTTTGCAGGTCATAACCTTTAACAAAGCCCAAGCAAAGGTGCTAGAGGAGCAACGTAAGCAAAGGGCACAAACAGAGGGTCATAATTGAAACAGAGGCATTAGGGTCACCTGAGGCAGCGTAATAATGGGGATCCTGAAGCAGGGGTAACTGGAGAACAGGCAATATTAGCTGTGCATTTAGAGTGGGGGCATCTGGAGCTGGGGCATTTATGGGGGTGCACCTAAAGCAGAGGCATTGGGGGGGGACCTAGACACATAGATCTGTGTCTGCTATAAATTAATCCCCTAATCCCCCTTACAGTCTCCTACAGCTCACTACAGTCACACACCTGAGAAATCAGCCCAGCACCGCAGAGGAGTCCTTCTCTCCAGCAACCACAGTTTTCTGACAGCAGGGAGGGCAGGAGGATGGCCAGACATGTTCTCTCCTCATTCATTGTCAGCAGCCCGGGAAGTTTCGAAGATACTGCAGGGCCTCCTGTACAATTGACACCAGTAGGAGGCTGCATCGCTGTGCAATACTGCCACCTAGTGGTTACAATAATTATCTCTCCAGAGAAACAAGAGAAATAATTACTCCTCCGTCTTATCTCTGGGGGCCCACCAAGGAATCCCCCGCCTCCTCGGTGGGCCAGTCCGAGCCTGCATGCAATGGTAGCAAACGTACAATTTCTACAATACTCATACTTGACAATGCCAAGGGCACAGTATATGGTACGCTCCAGCTAAAGCATCACTACTGAGTAAATGGTTAATCTAACTGGCTGCTGTTTTTAGCTGTGCAGAGCTTTTCACCCAGCTGGGATCAGATCACCAGAGAGGATTTATTTTGAGCCTGAAGTCCTAGCTTATGGTAAAACCAGCCACGTGATTCAAGAAAACTGTGGGAAAATAGGTCAGGACTTGGCCATAGTTTATCATGTTATTAATTCTAGTGGAAAAAAAGATGACAAGAAGTCACTGGTCGCTAAGTAACGATGCAGGCTGAAATTGACACCAAAACTGTTATCTGAAAATTGATATTCTGATGTGATGTGTGCATGATACGAACCCAAGTACAATGTCTGGGAGACATAAAAAGGCATAAATACCGGAACAGACAAAAATGTTGTCTACAACAACTATTTTCAAATGTACAAACCAGCTATTTCAGGACCCAGCTTCTTCCCGGAACTATGAACATGTGCAATCAATCCGCTATGATCAAGTCTGTAAACGCTCTAAAGAATACATGTAAAATTATTTTTTATTGGAGTTTCCATTACAATATACAGTTTTTGCTTCTTCATTTTTCTTTCTTTACAGACATAAAGTGTTAGTGATAACAGAGAAAATGGGCAAATGCACGGGCGCTGCTGGCAAAAGGAAATCCAGGGACTGCAGGATAAATGGATGGAATCTTTATTTACAAGCGTTTCAATACTAGACCGGTATCGAAACACGTTTCCAATAAAGATTCTATCCATTTATCCTGCAGTCCCTGGATTTCCTGTTGCCAGCAGCTGCCCATTTTCTCTGTAGTAGGCCCCATTTACATGACCGTGTCCATTTTGGAGACTGCAAACCACGGATCCACAAAACATGGACACCCACCATGTGCACCCCACATCTGGGGCCGGGTGCTTCCAAGTCCGTGCAGTTGAGCCGCAAAACATAGGACATGTCAAGTCAAGGGGTCCACACCGCAGTGTGGGGTGCACCCAACTGGTGTCTGTGTTTTGTGGGTCCTTGGTTTGCGGTCTGCAAAATGGACAATTTTGTGTGAATGGGGCCTAACTTTCATTGACAGCAGAGGTACCCACCAAGCGCACTGGGCTAAGTTGCACCAGTTGAAGATAAATTCTTTTACTTTACCATACATGCCCTAATGATAGTTGTACCTGGAATATGCACAACTCGGAAAGGAGAGTGCATTACCTTTAGCAGCTGCTACTCCTTGCTTTTTGGGTTCACTGCTCTGTGGCGCAGTGTCCTTTAATATCTACAGTAACATATTTCATTGTTGTTATATTGTATTGTTACTAGTGTTAATTGTTTCCTGCTTGGGTATGCTGCCACGCTACAAGTTTTTTTTTGTTTGTTTTTTTTACTTAAAAAGAGCACTGGTTTTGAAAAAACTTAGAGGGGGATTTATCAAACTGGTGTAAAGTAGAAATGGCTTACTTGTCCATAGCAACCGATCAGATTCCACCTTTCATTTTCCAAAGGAGCTGTCAAAAATTAAAGGCATGAAGAAAAGTACGCTGGACCTTAGGTAGAGCGCATGGACCACAGAGGGCGCACGAAACAACCGGTCGTAGACAATATTTCGGTTTCAGCAGTATTCCATTTATTCGTGAGACAACGCGTTTTGGGGTATTAGAGTCCTCTTTGTCAAGTCTAAAATGAGGGTTATTAAAAAAGAAGAGACATGTATTGGAAAAACACAAAAAATATATGTTTTCCCCTGTAGGAATATATATATAACAAGCAAGTAAAGAATGATAAATATATGATAAATATATAAATACAGATATATACCCATATACGAAAGTATACATTGATAAAATAAAATTATAAATATACACCTGAGTATAAAATAAATATATATCTTATGTGTATATATATATATATATATGTAAAACATTGTTAAAAAAAATATATATATAGGGAAAGTAAATAAAGAATAAAAATGAGTGAATAATAATGATAAGGTTAACTAAAACAAATCATTATTAAAAACATCCGTACTTTTGTTTCGTGGCCCCACAAAAAAGATAGAATCTGTCCTATTCTTGTCCATAATTGCGGACAAAAATAGGCATTTCTACACAGGAGAAATATGGAATGCACATTGTCGGTATCCGTGTTTTGCAGATCTTCAATTTGTGATCCGCAAAAACAGATAGGGTCTTGCGAATGATCCCTTACAGTAAATCCAGCCCATAAGTATAAACATTTTTGTATTTACACGTATATAAAAAAAAAAAAAAAAAAAAAAGCTTATACCTGCAGTTATTCCATGGGTAATGTTAGTTTAGTGCCACCTGCTGTTTCTATTGAACAGTCTTTCTCTGTCCACCTATGCTGAGGTGGTCACACATGATCAGTCTTGTTTCTCCTTTGGATAGATTCTTGAAGTGGGGAGCTGGCTGCTTCTAAACTGCAGTGTCTTCGCTGCTTCTCAGAGCAGATTCCAAACAAGGAAATTACAGTAAAATTGTCTCAGTTTCTTTGTCTTTCTCTCTTGTAACTTTCCGCATACCTGGTGGAGCAGACAGAGAGAAATCAAAGGATGTGGGTGTCTACCTGGGCACATTTACCAAGTTAGACACAGAATGGCTGTTCAATAGAAACAGCAGGTGGCACTTTATTAACATTATTCCTAGAATATCTGGAGACAGAAGAATCTTTACAAAAACAATTTTTGTAAATAGATAGAATGTTTAAAATCCTTTTGGCTGACAGTTGAGCGTCTTTTCAATATGCAAATATTTGTGTGTGTGTGTGTGTATATATATATATATATATATATATATATATACATATATACATATATATATATATATATATATATATATATATATAACTGGTCACACTGACAGTCTAATACAGAGCTCTTGTTTGTAATTCAATCTCACCAGTATGAATGTACTGTATAGCAACACCTGTTATGCTTGCTGGCGAATGTTAAATGTAGAAACCCTGCATAGATACTGGTTTTCACATGGTTTTCACTGGTAATCCCTGCTCTGAGCATCGCTGTCTGTATTTAGCTTGGGCTTGCCTGGTGGGAGAAATAAAATGCTGCAGCAATGCTGGTTATGGCTGGAACTTTCCTTGTCTTGTAGGATATGACTTTCAGTTTGTTTGCAATTGAAGTTAATAATTTGTCCAAATGCTGTTGTACAGGCACCAGGGCATTTCCAAATAGCACTTTTCCAGATGTGTTTTGGAGCTACATGGGGTCCCTCCACAGTGGCATATACAGTATTCACAAAAAGTTAGGGATATTTGGCTTATGGGTGAAATTTCAGGATGAACCTGAAATGCACTCTAACCTTTACAGGTTAACTTATTGTGACCTTCTCTAAACGTTTCAATGCAACTGTCCAACTGTTCAATGTTTCAGTCCTTTTTGCACAACTTGCTGTTTTCTAACAAGGAGCTTTACATCAAAATTCACAACAGGTGTTTGATCCATGAATTGCCCAATACATTTCCTGGTTCAATTAAAATTGGTATTGAAACAGTCCTCCTCATGATGCTGTTCACATTTTGACATCATGAGACCAAGACGACACCTAACAATAGCGATGTCCCGAATAGTTCGCCGGCAAATAGTTCCCCGCGAACATAGCTTGTTCGCATTCGCCGCTGTGGGCGAACATATGCGATGTTCGGTCCGCCCCCTATACATCATCATTGAGTAAACTTTGACCCTCTACCTCACAGTCAGCAGACACATTCCAGCCAATCAGCAGCAGACCCTCCCTCCCAGACCCTCCCACCGCCAGGACAGCATCCATTTTAGATTCATTCGGAATTTGCATTCACAGTGAGAGAAGGGAGAGTACTGCTGCTGCTGATTCAATAGGGAAAGCGTTAGCTAGGGCATTGTTCTGTGTCCACAGACTCATCTGCTGTAAGGACAGCGTCCTGACAGCACCCCAAAAAGGACTTTTCAGGGCTGGTACATTAGTGTGTTTTTTTTAAATATATATATATATATATATTGCAGTTGCCTGGCTGCCCATGTGTGAGAGGCTGCAGGCTCAGTCATAGACAGCACTGTGTGCACAGTGCACACCATTCATACAGGGTGTCACCACCAGACATCTGAGAAGCTCTGACAGATGCCTTTCAGAACCTACTCCTTGAGCTTCCTTTTGTTTTGTTTTCAGTTCCTCATCTCGTTAGCCTCTCTCAGCTGTCATGTAGTTGAACTGATTGCATCCCTTTAAATCCCTTCCCAGACTGCTTCACTTTGCGGTTTATATTCCTTCCTGGAGTGTGTGCATGCTGATCCTACTTCTGAGTCTTCTACAGATAAGTTTTGTTCATTCATTTGTGTTTTTCTGTTTGCTGGATCCCAGGTGACCCTGACTCCCTCCGTATCAAGTGTAGGGAGCCGGTGGCCGTGTCCCCTCACTATTATAGGGTGTTCAGGTGTTATACAGTCGAGGTACGAGGATATGCGATCATCTACCATTGGGATTTTCGCATAGGCTGAGCAGTCAGGGAGAGAGCCAGGTCTGATGCAGGGCTCTCCCTTTTGTTTCTTAGTTTTGGATCCAGTGAGTTGGATATTCATTTTGTGTCTTCTAGTTTCCTGTACACCTTCCGTGACACAGGGTGTGACAGAAAATACCTTGCAGAAAAAAAAATTCTATTTAAAATGTAACTTTGATCTAATCACATTTGCAAGCCCGTGTGTGTCAGGCCCCCACACATACTGTATTGTGTCCACTGGCTAGTGGCTGGCTAGGCCTGCACTCATATCGTTACAGGGTGTCATTCACCCAAATACCTTTCAGAAAAAAAAAAATCTATTTTAAATTTAACTGTGATCTTATCACATTTGCAAGCCCGGGCCGTGTGTGTCAGGCCCCCACACATACTGTATTGTGTCCACTGGCTAGTGGCTAGGCCTGCACTCATACCGTTACAGGGTGTCATTCACCCAAATACCTTTCAGAAAAAAAAAAATCTATTTAAAATTTAACTGTGATCTAATCACATTTGCAAGCCCGTGTGTGTCAGGCCCCCACACATACTGTATTGTGTCCACTGGCTAGTGGCTGGCTAGGCCTGCACTCATATCGTTACAGGGTGTCATTCACCCAAATACCTTTCAGAAAAAAAAAAATCTATTTTAAATTTAACTGTGATCTTATCACATTTGCAAGCCCGGGCCGTGTGTGTCAGGCCCCCACACATACTGTATTGTGTCCACTGGCTAGTGGCTAGGCCTGCACTCATACCGTTACAGGGTGTCATTCACCCAAATACCTTTCAGAAAAAAAAAATTCTATTTAAAATTTAACTGTGATCTAATCACATTTGCAAGCCCGTGTGTGTCAGGCCCCCACACATACTGTATTGTGTCCACTGGCTAGTGGCTGGCTAGGCCTGCACTCATACCGTTACAGGGTGTCATTCACCCAAATACCTTTCAGAAAAAAAAATATATATTTTAAATTTAACTTTGATCTAATCACATTTGCAAGCCCGGGCAGTGTGTGTCAGGCCCCCACACATACTGTATTGTGTCCACTGGCTAGTGGCTAGGCCGGCACTCATACAGTTACAGGGTGTCATTCACCCAAATACCTTTCAGGAAAAAAAAATTATATTTTAAATTTAACTGTGATCTAATCACATTTGCAAGCCCGTGTGTGTCAGCCAGGCCCACACAGACTGTACTGTGCCCACTGCCCACCACTTACATAGAGTGGCACAGTACCTTGCACGCATAGTAAAACTTATCTAATAAAAAATGACAGGCAGAGGCAGGCCACGCCGCAGGTGCCATCGTGTTTGTGGTGCTGTGATTTCCACTGGCCCTGGAATAATGCCCAATGTTCAGAGGCCACGTACCCTGAACCCAAAAAATTCTGAGAAAATAGTTGACTGGCTTACACAGGACACCCAATCTTCAACAGCTTCCGCTAAGAACCTTGACGCATCATCCTCCTCCAGCTCAGCTTTGGTCACCACTCTCCCGCCCGCCGCCACCACAGCCGCTTCACTTGACCCCTCAGAGGAGTTATTTACACATCAGTTGGATGAAATTAGTGATGTGCAACCATTATTGCCAGGGGATGTAAATAACAGGGATATGTCTCAGTCAGGCAGCATTACACACATGGACGTACAGTGTGATGATGATGATTATGTTGTACCCGCTGCTGCTTCCTTTGCTGAGGTGTCAGATACAAGTGAAGTGGTTGATGATGACGATGTGTCCGTGGATGCCACGTGGGTGCCTGCCCGAAGAGAAGAAGAAGAGGAGGAAAGTTCAGAAGGGGAGACAGAGAGAAGGAGGAGACGAGTTGGAAGCAGGGGGAGGTCATCGCAAGGAGCTAGTGGCACAGTCAGACAGCATGTATCGGCACCCGGGGTCAGCCAGACAGCATGCCAATCAACGCATGCTGTTGCCACCCCCAGAATGCCGTCATTGCAAAGCTCAGCAGTGTGGCATTTTTTGTGTGTGTCTGCCTCTGACAACAGCGATGCCATTTGCAATCTGTGCCAAAAGAAACTGAGTCGTGGGAAATCCAACACCCACCTAGGTACAACTGCTTTGCGAAGGCACATGATCGCACATCACAAACGCCTATGGGATCAACACATGATGACGAGTAGAAGCAGCACACAAGTTCAAAGCCACCATCCTCCTCCTGGTCCAGCATCTTCAGCCACGTCAACCACAGCTGTCCTCCTTGCCCCCTCTCAACCACCCGCCACTCCGCCTCTCACCTTGAGCAGTTCCATCTCATCTGCCCACAGTCAGGTGTCTGTAAAGGAAATGTTTGAGCGTAAGAAGCCAATGTCACAGAGTCACCCCCTTGCCCGGCGTCTGACAGCTGGCTTGACGGAACTCTTAGCCCGCCAGCTTTTACCATACCAGCTGGGTGGAGGAAGAAACCTTCAATGACATCATCGGGACATGGTATCTAAACTTGTGCAAATGGGAAGTTTGCGGTTGGGCAAATGGACTGTTTGCGGTTGTTTGCGGTGCAGTAAAAGGGGAGTTTGGTCTGTCAATGTCTGTGAAGCGGGCGTAACCCTTACACTACCTGATCGATACAACATCATACCTGATCGTATACACACACTGGATGTTTTAAACCACGTTGTTCAAAAAAAATTTGGATTGCTAGGTGATTTATGCCCTTTATGGATTAAAATCCAACTCTGCGTCAACTATATAATTTTCCATGGGAGTTTTGCCATGGATCCCCCTCCGGCATCCGGCATTTTGCCATGGATCCCCCTCCGAAAATTTTATGTTCGCGACATCTCTACCTAACAATTGATAAAAAGTATTTTGCCATCGCAAAGCTTCAAGTAGGATGTTCTCAGACAGAAGTGGCCACTTCTGTCTGAGAACATACTACTTAAAGCTTTGCGATGGCAAAATACTTTTTATCAATTGTTAGGTAGAGATGTCGCGAACATAAAATTTTCAGTTCGCGAACAGCGAACACAAATTTCTACAAATGTTCGCGAACGTGCGAACCGCCATTGACTTCTATAGGCAGGCGAATTTTAAAACCCACAGGGACTCTTTCTGGCCACAATAGTGATGGAAAAGTTGTTTCAAGGGGACTAACACCTTGACTGTGGCGTATAGTGTCACAGAATGTCATTAGCAGATTGCAACAGAGATACAGAGAGACTGGAAGAGTCAGAGAAATGCATAGAAGTGGATGTCCTTTGGCCACATCCCACACTGATGACCGCTTCATTGTGAACAATGCCCTGTGGAACCAGATAATGAATGCCACACAACTCCAGGCAAATTTAAGGGAGGTGGGAGCCACCCAAGTGTCGTGTCAGACCATTCAAAACCATTTCCATCAGCACGGTCTGCGTGCTAGATGACCTGCGCGGGTACCGGGTACCTGACCACACCACCAGGCACAGGCGTCATCGTCTTGCATGGGCCACAGAGCATCTACGCTGGACGAGGGACCAGTGGGCTTCAGTGCTGTTCACTGATGAAAGTCGATTTATACTGAGCAGCAGTGATGGGCACCAACAATGTTGGAAACATTAAGGAGAGCACTGTGCATCAGCTATTGTTGTTACCAGAGCCTTGGTGGTGGTGTTACAGTGTGGGCAGGTGTGTCCTGTCAATACAGAACTGCCCTACACTTTGTGAATGGTACTGTGACAAGCAAATACTACTTGAATAACATCATTAATCCAGTTATTGTACCTCTGCATGGACAACAATGCACCAGCTCATCGAGGTTGCATCATTAGGGAATGGCTGCTGGAGACTGGGTTACCTCAAATGGATTGGCCTGGACTTTCTTCAGGCCTGAGTTCCATTCAAAACCTAAGGGAGTAGCCGTGTAGAGGCTCGTACCTCTGTACCACAGAACCTCAATGACCTGAGGGCCGCCCTTCCAGAAGATTGGGATGCCATGCCTCAGCATCATCCTTGTCAATAAGTCAGTAAGTTGATTTGTGAACAGCATGAGACGTCATTGTCAAGCTGTAACTGACGCTCAAGGCCACATGAGAAGTTTTTGAGACATTGACATTTTTTGTGGGGGTATACCCACCACTGCTGTTGGCTTTTGCTTCTACTTAGGCTACTTTCACACTTGCGTTCAGAGCGGATCCGTCTGAGACGGATCCGCTCATATAATGCAGACGGTGGCTCCGTTCAGAACGGATCCGTCTGCATTATATTGTTAAAAAAAATTCTAAGTGTGAAAGTAGCCTGAACGGATCCGTCCAGACTTTACATTGAAAGTCAATGGGGGACAGATCCGTTTGAAGATTGAGCCATATTGTGTCATCTTCAAACGGATCCGTCCCCATTGACTTACATTGTAAGTCTGGACGGATCCGCACGCCTCCGAGCGGCCAGGCGGACACCCGAACGCTGCAAGCAGCGTTCAGGTGTCCGCCTGCTGAGCGGAGCGGAGGCCAAACGCTGCCAGACTGATGCATTCTGAGTGGATCCGCATCCACTCAGAATGCATTAGGGCAGTACGGATGCGTTCTGGGGGTGCTTGTGAGCCCCTTCAAACGGAGCTCACAAGCGGACACCCGAACGCTAGTGTGAAAGTAGCCTTAAATGCCCTACTTTTATGATATAATATCACTGTAGTGTGAACTCTGAGGGGTCAGCTGTAGTGTTTGAAGTTTACAAAGGGCTTAATAATATCTGTAAAAAGGAGATAAAATTAGCAAAAAGATAAAACAGACAGCAGGTGGCAAAAGAGAGCAAAGCAAATCCCCCAAAAATTATTTAAATATATAAATGCTAAAAAACCAAGGTCTGAGCAGGTAGGTTTCCTAAATAATGGTAAAGGGGGGTTAGTCACTGAAGATAAGGAAAAGGCAGAGTTATTAAATATTTTTTTTTAGCTCTGTTTATACAAAAAAAGAGAAAGGAGCTGATATCTATGGTGCTGCGGCTGTTAGTACATCCAGTAATATACTCAATTGGCTAACTGTAGATATGGTCCAAGATAAGTTAAATAAGGCAAATGTGAACAAGACTCCGGGTCCAGATAGATTACACCCAAAAGTGCTTAAAGAGCTCAGTTCAGTCATTGCTGTGCCCCTGTTTATAATTTTTAAAGATTATTTAGGTACTGGTACAGTGCTAAGTAATTGCAAAGAAAAATTGGGGGTCAGTCAGTGCCAAATGATTGGCGCAAGCCAAATGTGGTGCCCATATTCAAAAAAGGATCTAGGTCCTCCACAGGTAATTATAGACAAATTAGTTTAACTTCTGTTGTGGGAAAAATGTTTGAAGGACTCTTAAGGGACTATATACAGGAGTATGTGACTATAAATTATATTATAAGTGATAACCAGCATGGGTTTACCAAGGACAGAAGTTGTCAGACTAACTTGATTTGTTTTTATGAGGGGGTGAGTAGTAGCCTGTGGTTCAAATTCTTTTATTAGAAGAGCCAATATAGTAGCAATACAATGAAAACAGCCCGATTACAAATCAAGGGGGGGGGGGGGGGGGGGACCCTGATAATACCAGCAGAGGTTTAAAGAACCGTGCGGAGCAAATCCTAGGCTTCACGGACCGTAAGTGAAGTACTCAATAGTATAGGCGCTGCTAGTGGAGCAGGTGAAGAAAATGACATCTGCATGAAAGGTGTAATCCCCCTAGGGACTGGCGACATCTCTATTTAGCCACGTGTTAAACTCAGGAGAACCCTTGAACAAGATCCAAGGAGTCGAAATCTTTAAAAACTTAGTGGAGTTACCTATGTCCTCCGCCCAGAGCTCCTCCATTCTGAAGATTTTATCAAAAGTGATAAGCCAGTCCCTAGGGAGAGGGGGGGAAGTCGATTTCCAGAATCTAGGGATAACCAGGCGTGCTGCTTGAACAAAGAATCTCAGGAGACCCTTTTTCAATGTGGAGATAGAGCCAGGAAACATGGAGAGCAAAGCGCCCTCAGGGGTCCATCTGGAGGAGCTACTGCTAACCATGTCATACAGATCATTAATAGCTCCCCAAAAAGGAGTGATTTTGCTACAGGACCACCAAATATGGAGCATGCTGCCCTCCTCACGACCACATCTCCAACAAGAGCTAGGGCAGGTAGGAAAGAAAGAATGCAGAAGGACCGGGGTCCTATACCATCTGGACATAATCTTAAAATTCTTCTCCTGGAGTCCACAGCTTATAGAAAACTTATGAGATAACTCGAATGCCTTCTCCCATAGGTCAGAAGAAAAAGAATTCCCTAATTCTCTTTCCCAAACCCTTACAAAGGGTAGATCGGAGATGGAGTCGTCCTTCCCCTGGAGTAGCCCGTAGACCAGAGACACTAAATGAGTGGGGGGGGGGGGGAGTTTGGGTACACAACGCCTCAAATGGGGTGAGGTCTCTAGATAGAGTGTTAATGGGGCCTAAGGAGGACAGGAAGTCTCTTAAGCTAATGTACTTAAACCATGCCCCTTTAGATGTCCCTTCCGGGAAAGAGGAGAGTGGCTGAAGGGAGCCCCTCGCAAGGACCGTAGATATAGTAGGATTATTTGTGAGGACCAAACCCAGAAATGATGTACGACCCATTCCCAAAGGAAAGTCAGGATTATTAAGAAGGGGGGTCATAGGGCTGGGGGACTTAGTGAGGCCTAATGGTAGTGCTATTCTATCCCAGATTTTCAAGACACCCGAGGTCAGTAGGGGGAGACGCGAGGGTCTCCTGGATTTAGAGATCCAGAGTATGTTTTGGGTTGGATAACCTACCGCAAGTTTCTCAAACTGGACCCATCTTTTAGATTGTCCATTGTGGAACCAATCCAATATGTATGAAAGGATTGACGCTTTATGGTAGTTAGATAAATCCGGGACCCCCGCGCCTCCCCTTGGCCCACTCCGTGTTAAAAATCTCATCCCCAGTCTAGGGGAGGATCCGGCCCAGATAAATTTAGGGAACATAGACCTCAAAGTCTTAAAGAAGATGTTCGGGAGGGGTATGGGGATGGTGCGAAATAGGTATAAGATACGAGGGAGAATATTCATTTTAAGTGTGTGAATCCTACCAAACCAAGACATTGGCAGCCCCCTCCAGGCCCTCAGATCCCTCCTAACATCCTCTACAAGAGGGGTGAAGTTCAGGGAGAAGAGGCTAGCTAGGTCAGAGGGGATGGCCGTGCCTAAATAAGCTATGTGGCCTTGAGCCCAGCGGAAGGGAAAAGAGGACTGTAAACTGTTGGCCAAGCTCTGGGGCAAAGTGACATTAAGGACCTCCGATTTGTGGAGGTTCACTTTAAAGTTGCTGAGGTCACCAAAGGACGAGAATTCCTTCAGAATATTAGGGAAGCTGACCAACGGATCAGTGAAATATATAAGGAGGTCATCTCCATATATGGCTATTTTTGACTCCAATTCACCCATACATAGGCCCTTGATGGATTCATTGGCCCTCAGAGCTCTAGCTAGGAATTCCATAACCATAATGTATAACAAAGGGGAGAGTGGACACCCTTGTCTGGTGCCATTATGGATACGGAAAGGAGTGGATAAAGATCCGTTGACTCGGACCTGGGCGCTAGGGTCACGGTATAATGCCAAAATTCTATCTATCATGCCAGGGCCGAAACCGAACGCTTTAAGGGATTCAGACAGGAAGGACCAGTCCACCCGGTCGAACGCTTTTTCTGCGTCGATCGACAAAAGACACAGAGGAGATCCCCCCTTGCTAGCATGGTCAATAATGGCCATGGTACGGATGGTATTGTCACGCGTTTCCCTCCCCAGGACAAAGCCCGCTTGATCCACATGGATCAAAGATGGTATAAACGGCTTCATTCGATCAGCTAAAATTTTTGCATAGATCTTCACGTCTACATTGATCAGAGAGATGGGACGATAGTTGCTACATGCTAGCGGGTCTTTCCCCGGTTTCGGAATAACACAGATGTGGGCCATCAAAGCCTGGGGAGGGAAAGACGCACCATCCGACAGGGAATTGCACATTCTAGCGAAGGGGGATGCAACCTCGTCCAGAAAGCTTTTGTAAAAGCGGGGTGTGAAGCTGTCTGGTCTTGGGCTTTTACCGACTGTCAGACCCTTAATTGTTTTATGCACCTCCGATTCCGTTATCTCACCTTCTAATTCTTCCCTCTGTTCATCGGATAGTTTAGGGCCTAGCAGGCCGGCCATATAATCCCTGATCTTTTTAGTTTTCGCTTCAATGGGTAAGTCCGCGAACTTCCCTCTAATGTTATATAAGGCCTCATAGTATGAGCGAAATTCCTGTAGAATGTCCCCCGTCGCATGAACTCGCCCTCCTATCCTACGATTTAGGGAGAGAATATATGAGGCATTCGATTTGGGCCGCAACATTCTCGCTAGCAGTCTGCCACTTTTATCACCATGACCATAGAAGAGTTTCTGAAGCCTGTCCCTAGCGCTCAGGTACTTTTGGTCAATTATTTTCCTGAGAGCTGTGCGAGTCTCACAGAGCTCCTGGAAAACCTCATTTGAGAGTGACCCCTTATGCTTCTGCTCCAGCTCCGCTAATTTCACCAGTAACGATTTAATCTCCCCAGCCCTAATTCTCTTAAGTCTGGAAGCGTGTAGGATGAATCTGCCTCTAACCATACACTTCCCATTTAATAGTCGGGCTGGAAGGGTCAGATTCATGGTTCAAGGCAAAGTCAGTAAGGGCCGAACGTATGTCTGCAGCACAGATGGGACCTCTGAGAATATTGTCATTGAGTTTCCAGGAACCGAAAGACCTGGAGGGGTCACCAATGTCAAGGGCCACCCACGTCAAGGAGTGGTCAGAAAATAATGCAGGCTCAATCCCTGCGGCTGGGCGGGAATCGAGTAAGGAGTGGGAGATAAATATATAGTCTAGGCGGTGATATGTGTTGTGGGATGTTGAGAAAAACATGTAATTTTTTGTGGTAGGGAATAAAATGCGCCATGCATCTATGAGTCTAAGGGATCTAAGATGTCTCTTGAAACCACGGGCCACCCCAGGGGAGATCGAGGACCTACCAGAGGAGGCATCCAGGGACACGTCCAAGGGAAAGTTAATGTCCCCTCCTAGGACGATTGGCAGCCCATCCGCAAAGTCAACCAAGGTGGAAAACATCCTGGAGGCAAAACGAGAGTGACCTGCATTAGGAAAGTAAACATTAGCAATTATTAGGAGTCTAGACGACAGGGAAACCTTAATGAAGAGGAAACGACCAAATACATCGGAGACTGTGTCTAAAATTTCACAAGGTACTGATTTATGGATGGCAATGGACACACCCCGAGATTTGGACTCTGAGTGAGTACAGTGCGACCAGGTCGTGTAATATCTGCTTTTGCAGGAGGGCACATGTCGAGTCTTAAAGTGAGTCTCCTGCAAAAGAGCTATCGAGACCCTTTGTTTATGCATACTATACAAGATTTGATTGCCCTTAGCGGGTTCATTAAGTCCGTTCACATTATAGGAACCGAACTTAACAGACGCCATCTAGAGAAGTAGGATTAAGGAATCTAAGTACAACCATATCAGGGAAGGAAGGGGAAGGAAAGGACAATAGGGGAGAGAGGACAAGACAGGGTTAACAAGACAAAGACTCACAGATAATACACAAGGCAAAAACTGGTGGCACTCAGCCTGAGGATTCAGCATCTCAGGGAGATCTCCGCCACACAAACTAGACAGGTAGGAGCGGTGGAAGCTCAGGGCGAGCAGGCATCCTCCCGCCATTCAAAATGAAGGTAAAACCGGAATAAGCTATTTAGTAAACATGTTACTGCCCATGCACTAGCCCCGATATGGGAGCCAGGTCACAGCCAGAGAGTAGTAGCCTGGACAGAGAGGCGGCTGTGGATGTAGTGTTTCTGGATTTTGCAAAGGCTTTTGATACTGTCCCTCATAGACGTTTAATAGGTAAAGTAAAATCTATAGGCTTGGAAAGTATAGTTTGTAATTGGATTGAAAACTGGCTGGAGGACCATGTCCAGAGAGTTGTGGTCAATGATTCCTATTCAGAATGGTCCCGGGTTATAAGTGGTGTACCCCAAGGTTTAGTGCTGGCCTGCTAGGTCATCTATTATTTAATTTTTTTATTCATGATATCGAGGATGGGATTAATAGCACCATTTCTAATTTTGCAGATTAAACTAAGCTGTGTAGTACTGTACAGTCTATAGAAGATGACCACAAACTACAAGCTGACTTGAACACTCTGAGTGACTGGGCATCAACTTGGAAAATGAGGTTCAATTTGGATAAATGTAAAGTTATGCATCTTGGTATTAATATTCTCTGTGCTTCATATGTCCTAGGGGGTGTAACACTGGGGGAGTCACTTATAGAGAAGGATTTGGGTGTCCTTGTAGATCATAGATTGAATAACAGCATACAATGTCAATCAGCTGCTTCTAAGGATAAGTCATGTCCATTGTCTGACCAGCCAGGTGGCCGCCCATCCCCCATCACTGTCAGCATGGACCCCATTCAATACTGTTTAAAGTGACCAGTATCTAGTGAAGATCATTCTACTGGTTCTTATAGGTTTGAGATTATCTGCGAGACATTGCTACGGCTATTGTCAGTATACGGTACGAGTATACCGACAAGGCCGTAGCAATGTCTCGCAGATAATCTCAAACCTATAAGAACCAGTAGAATGATGTTCACTAGATACTGGTCACTTTGAGCAGTATTGAATGGAGTCCATGCTGACAGTGATGGGGAATGGGCAGCCACCTGGCTGGTCAGACAATGGACATGACTAATCCTTCCTTATACAGGGATATGGGGTGTGTGCATTGCACTGTTCAGCAATGTTGATGCCCTCCCCTGTCCTTTGACATGTACCTGAACTTTCTCATCTTCCTGTGTCATCACTTCCTGTATCCTTGTTACATGAAGTAAGTGGTCGGGTGACATGCCAGCCCCTTTTCTATTGTTACTGTGACTAAATAAAAGGTGAGCAGACTGTGGAGGAGGGGGAGTGCTCAGCAAGAATTCAAGATGGTAACACCTTTGTCTGACTGCGGTTGAGGGATTTACCTTTCCTTACACAAAGTTTGATGCAAGCGGATTTCTACTATTAATATTTCTATAACAGGTTTATTATTCTAGACTCAAAGTGTCACACTCTAGTCAGCTAATTAATCCATACCCCCTGAGCAAAGAGTACCTGAGATTGTGACTTTGGGGTTTTCATAAACTGTAAGCCATAATCATCCAAATTATAACAAATAAAGGCTTAAAATATCTCGCTTTGCGTGTAATGAGTCTATCTCCTATATTAGTTTCACCTTTTAGGTTGCATTACTGAAATAAATAAATTTTGCACGATATTCTAATTTTTCGAGTTTCACCTGTATATAAATGGGCCATACAAAAAATATGGTGAAAAACTGTTCTATGTAAAATGCCCTCAAAAGACAAGGGGACACTGCCTTTGACTGGAGAAGAAAAAGTTCAGTCTCCAGAAGCGTAAGTAAATGACATTTATGCTTATGAAAATGTGTAGAAATCTTTGTTTCATTTCCTTCTGGGATTCGCGTCACCACCTTTACCTTATTTGAACTTGATGTACTTATGTATTTTTTCAACCGTATTTTTGTGAGTAGTGTATTTGTGTACTATAGTCTTGCTATTAAGTTATAATTTATATGGACAAGTGTAATTCTAAAAGCCTCCTGTATTTTTCCAAAGTTTCAAAGGTCAAAAGTTTTGAGACTGACAAAAATTTCGATTTTCTCAAAGTTTGCTACTTTAGTTTTTATGGTGGCAATTTGCATTAAGTTTGTATTATAATTAACTCATTGTTATGAAGTCATTCCTTGTCACGAAAATTTACTTAATCACGAAACTCCCATTTCCATTGCATTTCAGCCCTACCACAAAATGACCTGCTAACCTAATTTTAGTGTTCTCAGGAGAAAGTCAGTTAAGGCCTGTGTCAAATTTGCGTTTAAGAGATCCGGCAGGCTGTTGAGGCTAGTGCAGCAGGCTGTTGAGGCTAGTGCAGCCCATTCATATTTATTGTGTAGCGAGAAAGAGTCCACACCAATAGGTCAACCCATTTAAAAATTAGCCAAATGCTCCTAAGTCAACATTCAAACCAGCATGCCAAATTTAAACATTTTGCATGATTAAGCTTATGATATCTTTGCAATGTAGTTACATTCTTTCCAGCTGAATTTGATTGAATCTACAGCTGCAAGAGTAAGTCTGTCTGGATTACTGCCATGATTGTGTATAGCAAGAAAGGGTATGTTTCTCATATCTATTTCTAACGTTAAAGATGTGTTCTGAAATTCTTTATTTTCAATGACCTGAATGTCCTACCAAGGAGGCATATGTGTGTCACTTCCACTCAGGGAAAAGGTATTTTGGTGCTGTAGACAGATAAGACAAATGGCGCTCCCCCCATAATATGAATAGCACGTACAATAAAAGTGTAAAGTAGTCTTATGCAATGTATGTATGTCATTTTAATATTTTAATCCATTATATTGCCCAAGAGGTCATAAAAGATGTTATGGGGACATCTACGTAACTTATTTCGTAGGAGCCCAGTTACAGGAAAAAACATTCTCTATGGTGACATGAGTCACTGGCAGAGCTCATTGGAGTCTGCAAACAATTTGCATCTCTACTGTGACCAGGCACATGGGGCTATCATGTGATTGCCGGGTCCCATAGAAGAAAGGGCATTGTCACTTCCTCTATTTACTACAAAGTGCTCACACAGCCCTATGTATGCTGGAAAAGAGAAGGCAGAACCACTTCTTAAACCACTTCTGTCTTCTCCTCTGGTTCCCCAGCTGTCTCTGATAATCAGGGACCCGAGATGTTCCTGCTAGATTGCATGAACAGAATCTTTAAACCTGCGTTGTTATGTGGTTAAATTTACTTCTTTCACCTTGCGGCATACAATTACGGCACTGCTAAGTATGTACTTTTTATGTTTTACTAGTTTTGCGCAATATTAGTACGTATCATATAAAAATAGCTGTTGTGGTGCTGCATTTCAAAAGCCATAACTTTTATTTTCCGTTCAATAGAGCTGTATGTGGGCTATGCTTTTGCATTACAAGTCATATTTTTTAAAGAACCATTTTGTGGTGCATATAAATTATTGATCAACATTTGTTTATTTTTAGGGGGCGAGGGGAATCTTAGTGTGAACAATTTTAATAACAAATAAACTTTGTTAAACTTCTTTAGTCACACTGTGCTCATTGCTTTAATACTGTCAATGTACTCAGTATGCCAGCACATCACGGCCTAAAAAGCACATAGCCATGACAGGTCTGGGGGCCCTTGTTATGTATCCAGCTGCCTTCGCAACCCACCAGTAATCTGTGATTTTATCAGTAGGTGCTGATGGGGTTAGGGGGCATGGCAAGTGCGGAAAGGGGCTGTAGCCAGTTGCAGCAAAAAATGTATCTTAATTTACGTCATTCTTCTGGTGCATATGAGGCTAGAAATCTATGGTAGCTCAGAGCTGCCTTAAAGAGGACCTTTCATGGGTCCGGACTTTGTTATCTAAGTAGCAGGACATGCAGAACAGCGCCCAGGGATCTCCCTGCACTTACTATTATATCTGGGCCCCGCTCTGTTCGCCGGCTGTGGCCCCCGTTACCGTCTCCCGCGCTGTATGCTAAATACTACTATCGTAACACCAGGGAGGAGACATCAGCTTTTCTCCCTGGGCGTTCCTTCTCCCTGGCTGTAACACTGTCCAATCGCATTGCAGAGCGTCACAGTCAGGGAGAAAAAAAAGCTCACCTTCTCTCTGCGCTGAGATTAGACAGCACTACAGCAAGGGAGAAGGATGCCCAGGGAGAAAAGCTGATGTCTCCTCCCTGGTTTTCCGATAGTAGTAATTAGCATACAGCGCGGGAGACTGTAATGGGGGCCACAGCCGGCGAACAGAGCAGCGCCCAGATAAAATAGTAAGTGCAGGGAGATCCCTGGGCGCCACTCTACATGTCCTGCTACTTAGTTAACAAAGTCCTCTTTAAATTTTGGCAGAGTATGCGCCTAATTTATGACAAAGCCTCCGCTGGTCTTGATAAATCTCCCCCACTGAGTCCAAAGATGAATCCTTTGGACTCTGTTTGCTCCTATGAAGTAAACTGATAATTAACTGACAATTCAAACATATACCTCCTACAGAAAACCAAAAGAGGTACTTAAAAAATGCAGTATAAACCCAGCTGAAGTGAAAAAATAAAAATATCCATTTGCTGCTGGGACAATTTTAACACACTTTTAGATCACACAAATAAAACCTGAGTGAGTTGTAAAATAACCCTCCCCTAATACCCATATATTTTCTGAAACTAGGCACCTAGCAAACTGCGAAAATACCAACCAGCATTTTACATCTATGGACACCTACAGGTAATTTGGCATTAGATTTTGTATAGTTTTGTAATTGCTTAAAATTTGGGAACAAAAAAATATATATACTGAACTAACCAGTCGGAGAGTTAACAGCAAAGGCTCCTTTACATGGGACAATGATCGGGTCAATTATCAGGAAGGGGCGTTTCTGATAATTGCCCTGTGTAAAGATGCTACCATTCATCTGATGAACAAGCCAATGCTGACACCAAAATCTAAATTTCTGGGCAGCAAATCGTGCAAACGCAGCTCTCACCTCCTTTAATGAGTAATTATTGGGGCACGAATGGTTCATTCCAGATAATTGCCCATTGAGTCGGCTCATGTTAAAGGGGCCTTAGCAGGCTATCACTCCCTAAGGCCATGTTCACATTTCCATTTTTAAGTGAGGTGTGCTGTTGACATTTTCCACAGACAGTGCACATACCCAGTCGCGTAGCGTAGGTTGCCAGCACCCGGGGCAAACCAAGTATTGCGCCCCCATATTGTGACCACGCCCCTTTTTACAAATAATGCAGTAGATGTCATCTGCAGTCCTATGTAACACCACAGATAACACAGTTATAACTCTCTGAGTACAGATAATGTAGTAGAAGGGTGTGAGGTCCCAGAATTCAGAACACACACAGTGTGACCTGAAGTCTGGGGCCAGGCTTTGGCAGTGTGGCCCAAATTCTATATCCACCCCCCCCCCCAACAGATATTTGGATGGACATAACATACATTGCTATGAAATATACAGGAGAATACCGCACCATACCTGTTATCCTGTGATGTAGACTTTCCTCAGCATCTTCATTCGGAGATAAGACCGTCATGATAACTTCTTTCAGCCGCGTCTCTGTAAAGTTTCACCGATTTTTTGGGGGATTTCTCACTTTACTATCATCGTCAGATAACAGACCTCCCCTCCTCCTGTAGTGCCCATAACTATAATGCCCTCTGTATAATTATAATATACACTGGCCCCTGTTATTATTATTTCCTCCTCTGTATTAATATTATTAATATTATAATTAGGGGTGCACCGAAATTCCGGCAGCCGAAAATATCGGCCGAAAATGCACCTAATCCATTTCGGCCGATATTTGTACATATCGGCAGAAAATAGCGGGGAGGGACTGGGAGGAGGAGCTGGGGGCCGGTGCGTTCACTGTGCTCCGACCCCCAGCTCCAGTAGTTATAAAAAGTGTGCAATTAATACGGATTCTATTCATGAGGCCCCCTCTACATCCTACTCACAGGGCTGTTATCTTAATGCTGGCCGGCCGGGCAGACGAGCGGCAGCGGCACGACTGACGTCATGTGCCCGGCCTACTTTCTGAATGAAGGAGGCGGCGCAGGCATGTGACGTCAGTCGTGACGCTGCCGCTCGTCTGCCCGGCCGGCCAGCATTAAGATAACAGCCCTGTGAGTAGGATGTGGCTATATTGAATGTTCTACTGCAGAGGGGACCTCATGAATAGAATCCGTATTAATTGCACACTTTTTATAACTACTGGAGCTGGGGGCCGGAGCACAGTGAACGCACCGGCCCCCAGCTCCTCCTCCCAGTCCCTCCCCGCTATTTTCTATTAATTGTACAATGGGGGGGGAGGTCTGTGGATGGCACTGTTATGGGGTGGGTGGGGGTCTGTGGATGGCACTGTTATGAGGTGGGGGGGGGTCTGTGGATGGCACTGTTATGGGGTGGGTGGGGGTCTGTGGATGGCACTGTTATGGGGTGGGTGGGGGTCTGTGGATGGCACTGTTATGGGGTGGGTGGGGGTCTGTGGATGGCACTGTTATGAGGTGGGGGGGTCTGTGGATGGCACTGTTATGGGGTGGGTGGGGGTCTGTGGATGGCACTGTTATGGGGTGGGTGGGGGTCTGTGGATGGCACTGTTATGGGGTGGGTGGGGGTCTGTGGATGGCACTGTTATGGGGTGGGTGGGGGTCTGTGGATGGCACTGTTATGGGGTGGGTGGGGGTCTGTTATGAGGTGGGGGGGTCTGTGGATGGCACTGTTATGGGGTGGGTGGGGGTCTGTGGATGGCACTGTTATGGGGTGGGTGGGGGTCTGTGGATGGCACTGTTATGGGGTGGGTGGGGGTCTGTGGATGGCACTGTTATGAGGTGGGGGGTCTGTGGATGGCACTGTTATGGGGTGGGGGGTCTTTTAAAAGTATTTGGGCAAAAAGGCAGTTTCGGTTTAGGTCAAGGGGTATCCTGAATTTTCGGTTTCGGACCAGAATTTTCATTTCGGTGCACCCCTAATTATAATGGCCCCCTCTGTTACTAATGGTTAAGGCCAGTGTATTTTTTTGTTTTTTGGTTTCTGCCTTGCTAGATTTGAGTGCGTTTGCCTTTACCTGGCATTCTAACACTCCTTTGCACCTGGTAACCTCCATCACATGGTCTGGTGTGGGTGTGGCTCGCGGCCTGGCTTCATTCACATTGTACAACCGCAGTATTCATGCTGGGCATTTGTGGGGAGCTTGGCTGCGAGCTGAATTGTATCACCTTCAGACCGTGTTCACACCACAGTTAGAGCAGCGGTTAGGACCCCTTGCCATGCTGAGAACCGTGACGTGGTACATGATGGGCTCCAATATCTCCATGACTGGAATATATTGGCAAAAGTCTCAGCTTTTAATACCTTCATTCATGTCTTGCCAGCATAGTCAGTGTTATATCTGTTTGGTGCATTCTCTCTCTGTGTTTCATATGATTGCTACAGTCTGTGTAGTTTGCTCTTGTGGTGCATGTGGACTGCGCCGACATCCTCCATTGTATGCATATTTTGCTGGGGTTAGTCGATTACTGCGGTCCACATGCGGTCGGGCTGCTCCCCCAATAAAAGACACGCCACAGTGTCAGGGGTTTAGCAGCCCCTCCAGAATTGCCACTATATTTTTTTGTTTTTTGGTTTCTGCCTTAATGGTTAAGGCTGTAGCGCAGCCTGTAGTTGTGGGAGGGGCATGTAGTATTTAGGCCGGCACTCACCTCCTCTCCAGCCTGTCGTTCCTGCGGCGTGCGCAGCGTGTGGTACTGTCCGGTCTTCAGCAGTGGCCTCCTCACTTCCGGGTCCGCCCCCTCAGCTTCCTCCCGCGGCAACTCCAGCGTTCGGCTCTCCTCCGCTCCCGGCGTCTTAGGATACCACGGTATGTTAAGCGCAGGTTCTGCCTGTCACCTCACGCTGCCTGGGTGAATCGGCCTCCAGGGTCTCGATCCCACGTCTGCCTGGTCAGGATTCCTGTCCTCTCCCCTTCAACACCTTCTTCTGTCTGCTCCCCTTTGTTCTCTGGGGCATGTTGTCTTCACTGCTGCATGTGTTCTTCTCCACTTTCACTTGGGCTAGGTTTGGGCCTGGGCGTTTTGCCTTTTTTTTTTTGCGAAAACTGCTATTTTCCTAAAAATCGAATATTCGCAATTGCGAATGTATTTTGCGTTATTCAAAATGTTCACAAATTCTCAAAGTGCCGATATTCGCGATTAGATTCGCAATTCGAGTATTCGTGATCAACACCAGCCCGACGCCCCAGGAGGTACTTGCGCGTCTTTGGGGCGTCTTGTCACGCGTTCCTGTACATAGATTTGGCAGGGGCGCACAGCAACAGGCGTTCGCTTGTTCTGAAGCCGCGTATGTCGGACGCCTGCGGCTTCGCGCATGCAGAGCGCGACGTTCTGGACGCTCAGGTCTGAACCCAACATTGAGCAGCCCACCTACCCGCGGTGAGTTGAGGCATTGGTCTGCACCTGCATCCTGCAGGTTACGGTTTCATCGATCTGCGGGTGGGTGTGTGGTTCATGAGCCTAATTTACACCTTTTTCCGTCCCCTAGATGTAGCATGTTCTTCCTCCAGCTACTGCGGAGCCTTGTCCAGTGCTCTGAGTGTGACAGCCTCCGCAGTCGCTAGTACATGCATCACGGGCCTCACCTCAGGTTGTCCATTTCTCTTACACTGCGGCCCTCGGTCCCTCCGAGTGTTACCGGCTCACAGCATTCTCGCCACATTCCCTGTCGTTGCTTGGTCTTCCCGGATTGCCCGGGCTCTCTCTCTAACACAGTGTCCGTCCTGTCTCAAGCCTTGGATCGCCCAGGGTCGTCTCTCTCCGGTTCGCCCGGTCCACGTATTTGTCTCCTGGATCGCCCAGGTCTCTTCCCTAGTTCGCCTGGGGTTCTTCTCAGTTCGCCTGGGGTTCCTCCTTCATCCTGGATCGCCCAGGTCTGTTCTTCAGTTTCTCGGCCACCTGGTGTCTCTGCAATTCACGGGTGTGGGTTGTCCAGGCTCCGGGCTTCCAGTCGGCATGTCCCTTGTACCCCTGGGTCATGTCTCAGGCTCTTTCGTTCCCTGATCCTCTTTAGCGTCTTACCTGTCACCGCTTCCTTTGGGGGATCGCCTCCCGTCTCTCTTCCCAGCTGTCGGTCATCCGGTCCTCATATGCGTTATCTTCAGATCACAGGTTCGGTCCGTTTTTCGGCTCACGTCAGTCATGGGTTAACAATCCTTTCTAAGGTAAGTTCAGGTCATGTTCGGTCCCTCTGAGGACCGTATTTTTGTTTGTTTTTCTCCTCTCTTCTGAAGGTCTGGGTTTTTCTTTAGCTTACCGGTACGTAATCGGATTCAGATCTCCTGTTCTTTGGTCGGGCTTCTTCTGGTAAGTATTTTAATTGTTTCGTTTCCCTCACCTTTCATCTTCGTTTTCGGCTGTTCCTTTGCGTCCGCAGCTTCGTTTCCCCTCTCATTTACTTTTCCGCAGGTCAAGGATGTCGCACGTGTCAGAGATGAAAGACAATATTTCCCTTCCTGGAACATCGGCTTCTGGTCACTCCGTCAGTGCTTCCTTGCGGAGCTGGACTGTGCCTAGGCTGATCACCGAGCTCAACCACAGGGGGATTCGTCATCCCGCGTCAGCCCGCAAGGCGGAATTATACCGCTTGTTGATGACGGCCCCGAGTTCAGTGGAAAGTCAGTCTAGCTCTCCTTCCATCCAGCAAGCCTTGTCCCAGATTCAGTCCTCTATTAGCGGGCTTGCCAGTTCTCTATGCGACATTCAGGCCAGGGTTGCAGCCCTCAAGTCCAGACCCTCGGCAATCCCACCCTCCCCAGTGGTGGCACCCTCCCCACCTCCAGATGTGGCAGGTAGGCCAGCTTCTGGTCCTCTGATTGCCCCGTCTCACTTCATCCCCGAGCATATCAAGAAGGACATCTTGGCTGGGAAGGATGTGGATTTGGCCTCCATCCTTATCGCCTCCCAGGACATCTCGGAGAATTGGATCATTAAGTGCGGGGAGGTTTCGGTGGTCTTGAAGGCCAAAGACGCCAGACTTATCCGCAAACTGTCCATTCCTGAGTTTGTCCTGGCCTTTAGCCTGTATCGGGACATTGTTTGTTCTGCCAATCCATCCAGGAGGGAGGAGCTTGATACCTACCTGTATCGGGTGTCGGACCTGGGCCACAAGTACGGTGGCTCAGCGTTCTACGATTACCACAGGTCCTTTTCCGCTAAGGCGGCAGCAGCCCTGTCGCAGTTTCAGTTCATGACTAATTGGGCTGATCTCGACATGGAGCTGTTCTGCCGTCATTTCGCCGGTCTCAGAGCTCCCTCCTGCACCTCTTGCCAGTCCATATTCCATTCCTCTGACTGGTGTCCTGATCAGGCTCATCCTTCCCAGCCGGGAGCTGCTCCTAGTACTTCCGGGGCCACCAAGTCCTCGGCAACTCTGGACAAACTAGGCAGACCAATTGTCTATTTAGGTAGCAGCCAGGTCTGCAACAATTTCAATGCGGGGGGTTGTGCCTTTAACGCCTGTCGAGCGCTTCACATCTGCTCGGCATGCTTTCGGGCCCATCCGCGTTCGGCCTGTACCAGGAAATCTTCCAAGAGCTCCTGACTAGCCGACATTGATGTAGATCTTCTGGCTGTTCTGCTGCAGGATCACCCAGACCGTCTCTTCGTGGCCCTCCTCTTGGCCGGGTTCAAGGAGAGCTTCCATACAGGGCTCATCACCCTGCCTCACGGGTCATGGGAGGGTCCCAATTTGCGCTCGCCGTTCAGTGACCCAGAGGCCGTGGATGCCCTCCTTCGATCCGAAGTAGAAAAGGGTTTCATCATTGATCCCTTTCTCCACATCCCGTTTCAGTCCTGGCGGATCAACCCTATTGGGCTGGTTGTGAAGCAATCTTCCAATAAAAAACGCCTCATCTACGACCTGTCAGCGCCTCATATGTCATCCACCCCAAGCCTGAATTCTCTTATTCCCTCTGAGGAGTATTCTATGCAATACTCATCAGTTGAGGAAGCCATTCAGCTCATTCTCCAGTCGGGGTTGGGTCTTGGCTTGCCAAGGTAGACATAGCCGATGCCTTCAAGCTTCTCCAGGTCCACCCGCATCTTTGGAGGTACTATGGTATCAATTGGTCGGACAGGTTTTATTTTGCCAACCGCTTAACCTTTGGGTCCAAGAGCAGCCCTTGGCTGTTCGACCAGTTTGCCAGGGCTCTCCATTGGATTCTGGTGCATCACAGAGGTCTTCCCATGGTAATTCATTACCTGGATGACTTTTTGCTCATTAAGAACCCTCATCCGGTCCCCTCAATCCCCGCTACCCTCTTGGAGTAGTTCTCCCTCCTCCAGGTGCCCATGGCCTCCACCAAGACCGAGGGCCCTGCCACCAGGGTGACCTTTTTGGGTATCACGTTAGATTCTGTCAAGATGGAGGCTAGTCTGCCACCTGAAAAGTTGACCAGGATCCGCTCTGCCATCTCCCGGGCGGTCAGCGCTCTGTCCCTGACCAAGGCGGAGCTTCAGTCCTTACTGGGTCTGCTGAATCACGCCACGAAGATCATGCCCCAGGGCCGGTCTTCCCTGGCCAGCCTGTTGCATCTTCTTTCAACAGTTCATGACCAGGATTCTGTTGTCCACCTGGACTGCCACGCCATCTCAGACCTTGCCATGTGGAACACCTTCCTTTCGGATTGGAACGGCATTTCCCTCTTCGTTCCCCGCTGGGACTCGGCTTCTCCGATTATTTTCTCAGACGCAGCCGGTTCCATCGGCTTTGCCGCTATCTTCAGGTCCCACTGGCTGGCGGCCAGGTGGCCTCCGGAAATCCAAGTAGACCCAGCTGCCATCAGTTCTTCTCCCCTCTTGGAATTATATCCCATCGTGGCTGCCGCCTTGGTCTGGGGCAATCCTGGTCCAACTTGCCAGTTTTGTTCGTCACGGACAACCAGTCCCTGGTCGATATCATCAATTCCGGCAGGTCCAGATCTCTCCGGGTCATGGCCCTGCTGCGGAAATTAGTGAGGCTATCCCTCACCCACAACTTCCATGTCCGTTGTGCTCACATTCCAGGGGATTCCAACACTGCCGCTGATGCCCTCTCCCGTTTCTGTTTTTCCACTTTCTTTCAGGAAATGCCCGAAGCGGATTGTTCCGGCTCTCAGGTTCCTCCACTCAGCTCATTCATCCTGGATTAGCATCTCTGGTGGTCCAGGCAGAGAGACTGGTCGAGGGTTCTCTGTCTCAAAACACAGCTAGGAATTATCGGGCCGGGTTTACAGCTTTCAGCAAGTTTGCTCGAGAGTTCCCAAGGGGTCAGCTGGAGGAAACCTCATATGTCATGGCGTTCATTGCATTTTGCCACACCCGCCTCTCCTTGTCGCACAAGACCATCAAGCTATATTTAGCGGGGCTCCAGCATCATCGCTTGATCGCCAAGCCAGATGGGGGTTCCATCCTCGCTTCACAAGCCGTCAAAGCAACGCTCAGGGGTCTGCAGAAGATGGGGAAGGGTCCGCGCACCCGTAGACAGCCGGTGTCGGGGGACTTATTCAGAGCCCTATCCTCGGCCTTAGACGGCAGTCCTTTTGGGCCCTCTCTCAGCACGGTTCTGAAGGCGGCTATTTACCTCGGGTTCTACGGCTTCCTGAGGCCTGGTGAATTCACGTCGGGCTCCGGGCGTCATAGCTTCCTCCAGAAACGCCACCTAGTCTGGTCCGCAGACCATTTTGTCCTCCATCTCCCGTCCTCCAAAACCAACCAGTCTGGTCCTCCCACGGAGATCAAGTTTTTCCCTTCAGGTAACCATTGGTGCCCGGTCAAGGTTCTGTGGCAATTATCGTCCTGCTTCACGGTCTCTCCACCAGACTCTCCTCTTCTGCCTTGTGTAGGTAAGCCTCTCACCACATCGAAATTCATGTCCCTCGTCCGGTCCCTGATGAAGGGGTTGGGTCACGACCCCAGTACTATTTCAGGTCATTTCTTCCGCATTGGGGCTGCGTCAGCAGCTTCTAAGCATCAGGTCCCCGCACATGTCATTCGCTGCATGGGGCGTTGGAGTTCGTCCTGTTTCGCCCGTTATATACCAGATCCCCAGGCAGAAATCTCTCAGGCCTTCCGTACACTGGCTTTGTAATATTCAATAAAACCATGTTACCTATTCAGAGTCTTTGGCCCCTTTTCTTGGCGTACCCGCGATCGTGGCTCCCGGCACACCCCAGCCACTAGGTTCAGGGTTAAGGGTTTCCCCTTCCCACTTCCACCATCCTTAGCCCTGACCACAAATGGCGCAGCCTGTAGTTGTGGGAGGGGCATGTAGTATTTAGGCCGGCACTCACCTCCTCTCCAGCCTGTCGTTCCTGCGGCATGCCCCTCCCTCCCCTTTCTTCCACTCTCACCTTGGGTATGCCCCCTTTTCTTGGCGTATCCACGATCGTGGCTCCCGGCACACCCCAGCCACTAGGTTCAGGGTTAAGGGTTTCCCCTTCCCACTTCCACCATCCTTAGCCCTGACCACAATTATAGTAATAATTATGCCCCCCCTTCAGCCCCTTCAGCATACAGTCCCATGTAAGATACAACCTTCCCCCTGCCTTCAGCCCCTCCAGCATACAGTCTCATGTAAAATACATCACTCCCTGCCTTCAGCCCCTCCAACATACAGTGCTATGTAAATAATATCACACTCCCTCTCTTTGCCGTCTGCCTTCAGCCCCTCCAGCATACAGTCCCATGTAAGATACATCACACCCCTGCGTTCCAGCCCTTCTTGCACAGTCCCATGTAAAATGCATCACTCGTCCTGCCTTCAGCCCCTCCAGCATCCAGTCCTATGTAAAATACATCACTCCCCCTGCCTTCACCCCCTCCAGCATACAGTTCAATGTAAAATACATCACTCCCCCTGCCTTCAGCTCCTTCAGCATACAGTCCCATGTAAGATACAACTCCCCCTCTGCCTTCAGCCCCTGCAGCATACAGTCCCATGTAAAACACATCACTTCTCTGCCTTAGCCCCTCCAGCATATAGTCCCATGTAAAATAATATCACCCCCCTGCCTTCAGCCTCTTCAGCATACAGTCCCATGTAAAAAATATCTTCCCCACTACCCTCTCTTCAGACCCCTCTAACATACAGTCTCCAATACAAAGATGATTCCTTCTCCTTTCAGCCCCGGCAAAAAGCCCCCCAAGTAAAAATAACAGTCACTATTCTCCTCCACATACTTACCTGCAGACTCTGCTCCTGCTCTGTAGAATCTCCTGCACATCGTTAGGCCCCACCCCCTGGATGACGAGACTCTGCCTCTTCCCCTGACATCATACCTCCCAGGATCAACTACATTCTTGACACTACGCTCACTCTACAGCCTCATAGGCTTCAGGCCACCAGCCTGAAACCTATGAGGAAGAACGGAGGGGACAGGAGCCATAGGCTCCCATGACCCTCATTGAAGTGTTTGCTGCCTGGCGCCCCCAGCAATTTTGCGCGCGGGGCAACGCACCCCCCCCTACCCCCCCGGCATCCCCCATGCTACGCCCCTGCACATACCCATTGATTTTAATATGCTTGTTCACCGATCATTCTTTTTTTTTTACTGACCATGAGTCAGTGAAAAAATTACACAAGCATACACTACTTTGGTCCATGGTGTGGACCAAACAAGCCCATTATAGTCTATTGGTCCGTGAAAAAACATGGACACTGATGGCATTCTTGTTGGGTCCATGTTTGGTCCAATTTAAACATATAAACGCATGAAACACATACTGATTTTTTCACGGATGTCATAATGAAAATGTAAACGCGGCCTAGGGCTGCTTTCACACAGTCAGTGTTTGATCAGTGATTGTGAGCCAAAATCTGTAGTGGAGGTTAGGCCAAGTTCACACTTCAGTTATTTTGTCAGTTATTTCCATCAGTTATTGAGAGCCAAAAATGTAGGGTAGGATTGCTGGGTGCAACGGAGTCCATTCAGATCAGACATTGTGGATTAACAGGAACTGGCTTTATTGGAACATGCGTGCAATAACAGAAGTTCACCTTACATGGTGACTGGCACAGACAGGAAAAAAGAAATCATAGAAATGCATAGAGAGACTACAAAGTAACAGTGACATCTAGTATTATATCTATGAACTGCAGTCAATCCAGCAATAGACTAAGCTGTAAGTTATTGTACTGTATCTCTAACACCCCTTTTCAACAGCTAAGGCTTAGTCCGTTAAACCCATCTTCTTTGTAAGCCTTGAGTGTTTTTCAGCACTATCTGCTGTCATATCCTCAGTTGGGAAATAAAGTAACTCAAGAAGTCCCTGTTCTTGGAGATCCTTAAGAAAGTGGAACTTCACATCAATGTGCTTGGTTCTCAAGTTAACTCTTTCCATCTGGGTAAGTCAAAGGCATCCTCGATTGTCCTCAAAGATTTTTGTTGGTTGCAACTGTGGTTGACCCAAGTCTGTTAACAGTTGTCTCAGCCATATAACTTCTTGGCTTGCCTGCGCTGCTGCAACATACTTTACTAGAAGATAGTGTAACAGAGAGCTGCTTTCTGCTAGTCCAACAGATAGCACCTCCTGACAGAAGAAATAAGTAGCCACTGGTAGATTTTCTGTCACTGGTGTCTCCGGCCCAGTCAGCATCCACATATCCTGTTAGGGTGCTTACATCACTCGCTGGTAACTTTACCTTGTAGTGCAAAGTGCCTTTAAGGTAGCAAATTATTCGCTTTACAGCATTCCAGTCCATCTAACTTGGCATTGAAAACCTTTCTGCATAGGATTTCAATAGTTGCTGCAATGTCAGGCCTTGTAGCAGTGGTAAGGTACAGCAATTTCCCTATTGCTTTCCGGTACTGAGTATTAGTTGGTAACCGGGTATCTTGGCTGTTCATCTCCTTCAGGTAGTTGGTTTCCATGGGAGACTTTACTGGTTTGGCATCTTCCATTCCAAATGTTTCAATAATTTCTTGTATTTTGTGTCTTTGGTTCAGGAGAAAGCTGCCATCTTCCTCTCTCTCAATCTGAATGCTGAGGTAATTCTTTATGTCGCCAAGATCTTTGGTCTCAAAGTGCTGATTTAGGGTTTGCAGTATTTTTTGCTTCATCCCCTTCTTGCTCAAAACAAATCAGGATATCGTCCACATAAATAAGCATGTAGATCCATCTGTTTGCCAATTTCTTGTATCTTATGTCCTGTGAATTCACCTTCTTGTAATTTGTCAAGAATTTAACTCTTGTGTTGCATTAGGTAGGTCATTGTGTATCTTGAATAGTCGTCTATGAAAGTCACTATGTACCTGTTGCCTCCAGGTGTAGGTGGGTTTAGGGGACCACATACATCACTGTGAATTAGTTCAAGTGGTCTTGAAGCTCTCTTCTGACTGACTTTGGGAAGTGTTGCTCTTGTAGCTTTGGATTTGATGCAACATTCACACTTAAAGGGAGTCTGTCAGCAGATTTACCCCTTTTTAACAGTTGCCATTATGCTGTAGCCGCAAAACAGACGATTAACACAGTACCTTGATACGCTTTGGTGGACTTTTAAATCTGCCAAAAACGAACTTTGATGAGGGCTCGCAAGTGCCCAGGGCGGAGTCCACCGTGTTGGAGCCCAGGCAGCTCTGCCTCTTCGGCTCTTATCCCCGCCCAGCCTCCTCCTCTGCTCGCCTATCTGTTGTCTTTCCCCCTCAGCGAGATCCCGCGCCGACGCGATGACTTCCTTGGTCGGGGCATGCGCATAAGCTACTGCGATGCCGTGTCAGCAATGGGCATTGCAGTGCGCATGCCCCGGCCAAGGAAGTTATCGCATCGGCACGGGATCTCGCTGAGGGGGAGAGACAACAGATAGGCGAGCAGAGGAGGAGGCTGGGCGGGGATAAGAGCCGAAGAGGCAGAGCTGCCTGGGCTCCAACACGGTGGACTCCGCCCTGGGCACTTGCGAGCCCTCATCAAAGTTCGTTTTTGGCAGATTTAAAAGTCCACCAAAGCGTATCAAGGTACTGTGTTAATCGTCTGTTTTGCGGCTACAGCGGAATGGCAACTGTTAAAAAGGGGTAAATCTGCTGACAGACTCCCTTTAACAGTAACTGGACAAGTGGATACTATTAGATCCTTTGTCAGATTCCTCTTTTGTAGTTCCTGTATGCATTCTGGGTGTCTGTGACCTAGACGCCTGTGCCATATGTGTATACAGTCATTGTACTTATGTGTACATAGTTTCACCTTTTCCTTCACTATAGTGAGGTGATATAGATGATCATCCTGCTTGGCACTTGCTATTGTCTGCTTGCTGTCCAGGATAGAACACTTGTCACCTTGGAATTTTACAGTGAGTCCTCTGGTTGTTACACGCTTCACAGATAAGTCTTCCTTTTAGATCAGGAGGACTTATCTGTCTGCATCCATTCAGAACGGATCTGTAACACCCCAGAGTTGTGTTACTACACGCCTCTACCCTACTACTATGTCTTAAGAGCCTTTATACCGTCATCTGATATAATTTATATTATGTCTTCACAAATGTGCATATAAAACCATGTTAAATGTAACTGTTCATGTAATTTGCTTGGTTACCAGTAGGTGGCAGCAACACGTTGGCAAGGTACAAGTCTCAATTTAGTATATCTGAGCTGGAATGGTTTATTCCAGCTTAGCTCACCCTTTGTGGAGAGAGTGGGCAGTTCCCACATCCTGCAGCATGGGTGGAGAAGGAAGTTAGAGTCAGTGTGCCAGCCACCCCTGCTAGGGGAAGGCTGTGTGATAGCATTCAGGAGATCCCCTGTATAGGAAAGACAGCAATAACCTTCTCTCGGTCATATACCCAGCCTGAGCACCTTCAGCCTCAGCTGGATGAGAGAAGCAGAAAACTACAGACAAGGGGGTGTGGCTTGACCGGGGATGTGAGCAGCTGCAGTGTGTGTCTGCTCCCGCCAATACTGCTCAAATAGACTGCTCCGGTGTCCTCTGCAAGGATACTTACCCTGGTGCGCATCTAAAGGAAGTCCCATGGCCGGAGGCACTGGTAAAAAGCACAGGGAGGCAGCTAGAGGTTTCGAATGGGAGACACAAGATGGCGCTGGCACGCTTCTTTCAGTAAAGAGGCACAGCAGGACGGGAGGTACTCCGGCTACAGCACGGAGTGCGATGACCTCCAGGGCTCCACAACAAATGCCGGAGGTGAAGGGGCCGTATATGGAGGAGGAGGGGAGGATCCCTGATCTGGAGATGGCTTCTGCAGGAGGAGATCATGCTGATATGGAGGTTGGTGCAGCGGGGGTTGTGACGGCAGTGGTGGCAGAGGAGGAGGGGGACTTGTCTACCCACAGTGCAGAGCCTACATTGAAAGACGTTTTCCAGGCTGTTACTCAGTGTGGAATGACACTGACTGCATTACAACAGCAAGTGGGGTCCCTAAAGCAAGAACTGTCCTTTAAACGTCATGCCCTACAGAAAGTTAATGAAAGAATGGTGAAGGTGGAGGGTCGTGTCAGTGAGGTGGAGGATAAGTTACCCCCTCTAACCAGGGCGTCCCGCATCCACGAACAGCAAATCTCAGCACTAATCGCCAAGTTTGATGACTTAGAGAACTGTCTTAGACGCAATAATGTGCGGCTTCTGGGGATACCTGAAAAAGGTGAGAGGCAAGACCCTACTTCATACTTTGAAAATTGGCTTAAAGAAGTATTTGGCACTGAGGTGCTTTCATCGTTGTATGAGGTAGAGCGGGCACATCGAGTTCCCACCAGACCGCTGCCGCCGGGAGCGCCCCAGCGTCCTGTTTAGATTAAACTACTTCACTACCGGGACTAAGATGCCATATTACGGGCAGCCAGAAACCGTCCTGACATTGCTTCTTTTGGACCTCTGAGGAAAAATCCTGAAAAAACACAACCTTCTGCCCATTGATAGCAAAGCCAGTTCCTAGATGTCAAGCGGCAATACTGTCAAATATTGTTCACAAATCTGTCTAAATCTGTGTTAGTGAGCACTTCTCCTTTGCCGAGATAATCCATCCCACCTCACAGGTGTGGCATATCAAGCTGCTGATTAGACAGCATGAATATTGCACAGGTGTGCCTTAGACTGCCCACAATAAAAGGACACTCAGAAATGTACACAATTTTGCCTTACTGGAGGGATGGGGTCAGAAAACAAGTCAGTATCTGGTGTGGCCATCATTTGCCTCACGCAGTGCAGCACATCTCCGTTGCATAGAGTTGATCAGGTTGTTGATTGTGGCCTGTGGAATGTTGGTCCACTCCTCTTCAATAGTTGTGCGAAGTTGCAGAATATTGGCAGGAACTGGAACACGCTGTTGTATACGCTGATCCAGAGCATCCCAAACATGCTCAGTGGGTGACATGTCCGGTGAGTATGCTGGCCATGCAAGAACTGGGATGTTTTCAGCTTCCAGGAATTGTGTACAGACCCTTGCAATATGGGGCCGTGCATTATCATGCTACAACATGAGGTGATGGTCGTGGATGAATGGCACAAAACTGGGCCTCAGGATCTCGTCACGGTATTTTTGTGCATTCAAAATGCCATCAATAAAATGCACCTGTGTTAGTTGTCCATAACATACGCCTGCCCATACTATATTCCCACCGCCACCATGGGCCATTCGATCCACAATGTTGACATCAGGAAACCGCTCACCCACACAATGCCACACACGCTGTCTGCCATCTGCCCTGAACAGTGAAAACCGGGACTCATCCATGAACAGAACCCCTCTCCAACGTGCCAGATGCCATCGAACGTGAGCATTTGCCCAGTCAAGTCGGTTACGACGACGAACTGCAGTCAGGCCCAGACCCCGATGAGGACGACGAGCATGCAGATGAGCTTCCCTGAGACGGTTTCTGACAGTTTGTGCAGAAATCCTTTGGTTATGCAAACCGATTGTTGCTGCAGCTGTCTGGGTGGCTGGTCTCAGATGATCATGGAGGTGAACATGCTGGATGTGGAGGTCCTGGGCTGGTGTGGTTACACGTGGTCTGTGGTTGTGAGGCCGGTTGGATGTGCTGCCAAGTTCTCTGAAATGCCTTTGAAGACGGCTTATGGTAGAGGCATGGGCAAATTGGCCATACTCTACATGGAAATTTCCTGGTGGCCTGATGTCCAGAGGACCACTTAATCCCTCCTCTTTGCTATCAGAAAGGTACATAACGATCTGATGCTCTCCGCATTAATTAATGTAGGAGCATCGGGTACTTACGCAACTGGCCTATGGCTGAAGGTGCCCTCCTGAACTGAATTATACTGCCGTCCTCAGGATAATGATACAGCTTCATACTGTAGGGCAGGAGGCTCTGTGGTTTTTGTTTTTTCCTGAGTATATTGTGCTGCACTGTGGCATTTGGTTCTACTGGGGTGTTATATTGTGCCGCACTGTGGTATTTAGTTCTGCTGAGTCGGTATATTGTGCTGCACTGTGGTATTTGGTTCTGCTGAGGCAGTATATTGTGCTGCACTGTGGTATTTGGTTCTGTTGGGGCAGTATATTGTGCTGCACTGTGGTATTTGGTTCTGCTGGGGCAGTATATTGTGCTGCACTGTGGTATTTAGTTCTGCTGAGGCAGTATATTGTGCTGCACTGTGGTATTTGGTTCTGCCGAGGCAGTATATTGTGCTACACTGTGGTATTTGGTTCTGCTGGGGCAGTATATTGTGCTGCACTGTGGTATTTGGTTCTGCCGAGGCAGTATATTGTGCTACACTGTGGTATTTAGTTCTACTGAGGCAGTATATTGTGCTGCACTGTGGTATTTGGTTCTGTTGGGGCAGTATATTGTGCTGCACTGTGGTATTTGGTTCTGCTGGGGCAGTATATTGTGCTGCACTGTGGTATTTGGTTCTGCTGGGGCAGTATTTTGTGCTACACTGTGATATGTGGTTCTGCTGGGGCAGTATATTGTGCTGCACTGTGGTATTTGGTTCTGCTGGGGCAGTATATTGTGCTGTGACCACCATACAGTATAATGACCCCCAGTGCCCCCTCCATACAGTATTCCCCCAGTGTGGGGGCTACTGGGGTCATTATTCTGAATGGGGGGGCGACTGGGGGTTATTATTCTGAATGGAGGGCCGCTGTTGGGTCATTATACTGTGTGTGGGGCCCTAGGGGTCATTATACAGTGTGGGGGGGCATTGGGGGTCATTATACTGTGTGAAGGGCCACTAGTGGTCATTATACTGTATAGGGGCCACTGGGAGTCATTATACCGTGTGGGAGCCACAGGGGGACATGCAAATGTAAAAAAAAAAGCCTCAAGGGGGCCCCCTGGGATTTATCGCCCAAGGGCCCACATGAACCTGGAGCCGGCCCTGGCGCTGGCCCCGCTGATCAGTGAGAGATAGCAAGGAGAATAAAGATATAATTAGTCTGCAGATACTACTGTCCTGTCCACTATGTGGGGGAGCAGTGAGGACAGAAGCCTGGCTTCCCAGTCAATACTGCACTATACTGTATTAAGAAGACAGATGTGCCTTAGCCACGCTCATTTAAGAGGCCGCTGCTAAGGGACATTTCTGGACACGTTTTGTAATATAAATTTAAGATTTCTCTAAATAAAGTATATTAGGAAAAAAGTTCCCTATCCCTGGCCCCACACATTAGCAAAAAAAAAACAAAAAACATGAAAGCTACACTTTAATATCAAACACAATCAATTGGAAATCAAACAGTTTCCATTTGATGATATAATTAACCTTTATCTGTGTACTGTACATGTATTAATAATCTAGGCGGCCTGGGGTACCTGCGCTTTGTGAGCCATTACTGGAAAGAGCAGAGCTACACATTATCATAAGCTAAAAGGTTATCAGTCACCAGGCTATTTATACTCCTTTCTCATGTTGAGACACAAAGCTCTACCGTGACTTTTCCTGATAGTTTTGCAGCTGAATGAGTTCAATAATTGATGCATAAAAAGCCACAAACAGAATTCTTCCATAGAAAACTGAATGAAGTTGTTAGTTTTTCTCAAACCACAGTTTTGAGATTATTTTTTTCTGTCTGCGCCGCCTTCAAATTCTGCAAACAAGATCGTTAAGGACTCTTTCACAAGTTTGACGGATTAGGTCCGGATGCGTTCAGGGTACGTTCAGTGAAACTCGCACCATTTTGCACGCAAGTTCAGTCAGTTTTGTCTGTAATTGCATTCAGTTGTTCAGTTTTTTTCAGTTTTTTGAGGGTACAATGCGTTTTGATGCGTTTTTCACTCACGTGATAAAAAATCTCCTAGCAGCCATCAGTGAAAAACACATTGCCTCTGCACTTCCAGATGCAATGCGTTTTTCACGCAGCCCAATTCACTTCTATGGGGCCAGGGCTGCATGAAAAACGCAGAATATAGAATATGCTGTGTTTTTCACGTAACGCAGAACTGATGCGTGAAAAAAAAAAACACTCATGTACACAGACACATTGAAATGAATGGGTCAGGATTCAGTGCGGGTGCTATGCGTTCACGTCACGCATTGCACCCGCGCGGAAAACTCGCTTGTGTGAAAGGGACCTAATGGGTAGCTGCACATGTGCAGAAAATCTTTAAGAAATCTGCGCCAAAACGGCACAAAAAACCCACATAATTCCTATTTATGACATGCTGCAGATTTCAAAATCCGCACAATTTCTGCACCTAGGACATTTTGCTGGTACTGTATTACGCTGCGTACATAATTCACATCGCATTTATCATGTGCTGTCCAAATGGAGACCCCTTTCTGCAGTGATTAAGCTGCAATACAGTGATTCTGCCCATAGTGTATTATATTTACGCTCTGTTTCCATAATGCTGTCTGTCATTTACCGGACACAGCATGCTGCACTATTTTTTCCGCTTTTACTTTTAGCACAATAAATATTGTCGGATGCTTTCCTATGTGAAAAAGCACCGACAGCATTCATCATTAGTGATGAGCGGCAGGGGTCATATTCAAATTCACAATCTTTGCAAATATTTCGTAGAATATGCGTCAAATATTTGCGAATTCAAATATTCATTATGTTCTACTTTTTTTTTATTGCTCGCGTAATATGCGAATATTACGTGATCAATACAGGCATGGGTCAAAAAATAATATATAGCACTATGGAATATAGTGCTATATATTCATTATATCGAATAGTCATAATTTTTTCCATCTAAAGTCATGATTCCTCCCTGCTTAAGTTCAGATGGGAAAAAATGCCGAATATTCGCTATAACGAATATATAGCACTATATTCGAAATATTCGCGAATTATCGAAGTTGCAATATTCGAGATAAAAATTTGCTAATAGAATATTTGCGCTCAACTCTATTCATCATACGTATTCACCCCTGTACTAACAAGTTTTATTGCATTACAACAGTAAATCTCGGTTTCAGGATTTCACACACAGCATTAAAAAAAAAGTATGTTTTTTTTTTTTCGCCGAGTTTTTGATGCAGTTTTTTTAGCCGAATTCAGAAGGAAGGGGAAATATAAAGGAAATAATCACCGTGGTGATGTACCATGTGATTGGAGCATGTGATCTGACGTCACCAAAGGTCCTTTAGCCGACAGCTCATCAGAAGAGACCGGGAACTGCGCGATGAAGAGGACAAGGTGAGTTAATTTCTTTTATTTTTTTTAACCCTCAATTGACCTTGTACTAAGCATTCTGTATTCAGAATGCTATTATTTTCCCTTATAACCATGTTATAAGGGAAAATAATACAATCTACACTACAACTAACCCAAACCTGAACTTCTGTGAAGAAGTTCGGGTCTGGGTACCACAGTCGGTTTTTTATCACGCGAGTGCAAAACACATTGCACCCGCGTGATAAAAACTGAACATCGGAACGCAATCGCAGTCAAAACTGACTGCAATTGCGTACCTAATCGCGCGGGTTTGCCGCAATACACCGGGACGCATCCGGACCTAATCCGGACACGCCCGTGTGAACCCAGCCTTAAAATCGCAGCATGCTCTATATTCTGCGTTTTTAACGCAGCCCTGGCTCCATAGAAGTGAATGGGGCTGCGTTAATAACGCATTGCATCTGCAAGCAAGTGCGGATGCAATGCGTTTTCACTGATGGTTGCTAGGAGATGTTGTTTGTAAACCTTCAGTTTTTTATCACGCGCGTGAAAAACGCATCAAAACGCATTGCACCCGCGCGGAAAAAACTGAACAACTAAACGCAATTGCAGCCAAAACTGACTGAACTTGCTTGCAAAATGGTGCGAGTTTAACTGAACGCATCTGGACCTAATCTGTCACGCTCGTGTGAACTCAGCCTAAACGTTCAGCTGGTATCTGTAGTTGGAGTTTTTTCATTAAAAAACACACACCAAAAAACATATAAAAATGTAGCAAATAATGCAAAAGTCCGCACAAAAACACCATGTAAAAACTGTGTAAACCCTGGTTTCACACAAACCTGAATTTTTGTGACAGTTTTTTATATAGTCTTTGGCCCAAAGCCAGAAGTGAAAAAGAAATATAAAGTCTCATTTACACAAAAACGAGGCTGTCACGCGGCCCTTTATAGGACCAATTAAAGTTTATGGGACTATTCTGGTGACTGTTTCTTTTTAAATCGTCAGTCAATAATGGCTGTCAAAAAATTGGACATGTCCTATTTCTGGTTGTTTTCATAGCCAGGTGGGCCCTATTGAAATCAATGAGAAAGATTTTAATGCCCATTTACGCTGGGTTCAGACCTGAGCGTTCGGAAACGAGCGCTCTGTATGCGCGATTGTACGGGCGTTTACAATCGCGCATACAGAGATTGGCGTTCACACATTGTCACGCGTTCCCGAATTTCTATGTGCGGGAACGCGCGACAAACGCCCAAAAAAAAGCTCAAGCACTTGTTTGAGCGTCAGGCGTTTTACAGCGCGATCGTACGCGCTGTAAAACGCCCAGGTGAGAACCATTCCCATAGGGAATCATTGGTTCTTGCCTGTTGTGCGTTTTACAGCGCGTAGGAACGCGCTGTAAAACGCTCAGGTGTGAACCCAGCGTTAGGCTAGTTTCACACTAGCGTTCGGCTGTCCGCTCGTGAGCTCCGTTTGAAGGGGCTCACGAGCGGACCCGAACGCTTCCGTCCAGCCCTGATGCAGTCTGAATGGATGCGGATCTGCTCAGACTGCATCAGTCTGGCGGCGTTCAGCCTCCGCTCCGCTCAGCAGGCGGACACCTGAACGCTGCTTGCAGCGTTCGGGTGTCTGCCTGGCCGTGCGGAGGCGTGCGGATCCGTCCAGACTTACAATGTAAGTCAATGGGGACGGATCCGTTTGAAGATGCCACAATATGGCTCAATCTTCAAGCGGATCCGTCCCCCATTGACTTTCAATGTAAAAGTCTGGACGGATCCGCTCAGGCTAATTTCACACTTAGCTTTTTTTTGCCAATATAATGCAGACGGATCCGTTCTGAACGGAGCCTCCGTCTGCATTATTATGATCGGATCCGTTCAGAACGGATCCGATCGAACGCTAGTGTGAAAGTAGCCTTAGACAGGATTGGACCCGTCTAATGGCCATCATAAATGGGTACACTAAGGAAAAAATGGCCTTTCAGGGTATAAAAAATAAAATACAAAAATACAGCAATTGCTTGCACACGAAGGAGCACTCGCTCCTTACTGAATGCAGCAGGACCTGTGCTCACCACACTGGGAGCATCAGGTTCCTGCTGCCTGGAAACTATGTGGGGATATATGCTACCGGGACACTATGGGGGCCATTTATAATACTGGGGGCACTATGGGGGTGATACTATATACAGAGGGCACTGCTGAGGTTTATGAAGAAAAAAAAAAAGCCAATGAAATTCATCAGTTTTTAATGGCCATACAAAAACTGATACAAAATAGCCATTAAAAATGGATAGATGGCCAGAAAATGCATGACTACACGGATGCAAAATGGCCATGAAAAACTCAGTTGGTGAGATTTTTTATTTTTTTAACAAATTTTTTTATTATTGCAGGAAAAGGCATGTACAGATTAAGTTAAAACATAACTTGTCGGTTACAAATCATATCCATAAAGAGACATTTCTTACATGGAGAAAGAAAATAGAATAATGATGACTTTTGCATCAATCATCTAAAAAGTAAATGATCCATACAATTCGATCCCCACTTTCAATTGTTCATTTATAGTCCCCCTCCCCCTTCCCTGATCTGAGAAAAGCTTAAATGGCATTATGCATTAACCTAAAATGTGAGTCCCTCCATGTTTTGTTGACAATAGAGTTCCTTAAAGCCCACCAACCTTTTAAGATCTTCTCCCATGCCTCATCGTCCTCCAAAATTCGGGCCCATGGGCGAAAAGCCAGATGTGGCAGACCATCCCCCAAGATCTCTCGTAATTGGGAATACAAGAGAGAAATGGACTGTGGGCCTGTACCCTTTAGTACTATCTTGTCAAAATAATTTTTCGTTGATTCCTTTGAAACATCCCTCAGCCTATCAGTCAGGAATTTTTTGACCTGGGCATATTGAATAATTTGAAAAGGACTCAGTTGGAAAAAGTCCCTTATCTCCTGATATGACAGCCATCTATTCCCGGCTGTATGTAACAATTGTTGGGTTGTTAGTATTCCCTTCTGTTTCCATTCCTTAAACAGAGCATTACTCCTCCCCTGCTCGAATTCCGGATGCCCCCACAAAGGCATATATTTCGACACCCTCTGGCAAAGTCGTAGGTTCTTCCTAATCGTTCGCCAAGCTGCCCAAGTGTGTCAGAATATAATCGAATTCCGCAGATGCATGGGGAGGGCTCTTAAGGCCGTGTGTAACAAGGTGCAAGGATCCCATGGTGCACAAAGTTCCTTCTCCAATGCATAGTCAGAGTGAAAATTAGTATGGCGTAACCAATCAATAATATGTCTAAGAAGACACGCATGATTGTATAGTCTGATGTCAGGCATATTCAGTCCCCCCTTAATTTTAAGGGCCATAAGCTTCCTCAGACTGATTCATGGTCTTTCACCTTTCCAGATAAAGTGTGTCACTTCGCTATGAAATCTGGTGATGTCTATGTGCTTAATCAGTAAGGGCAACGTTTGGAGTGGGTAGAGAAGTCTAGAGAAACTGATCATTTTGACTAGATGAATTCTGCCTAGTAGGGATAGGGGTAGATTCTGCCATTTGCGCAACTCATGCGTCACCCTGTTCAGGAGAGGGGTATAATTTAAAGGGACTCTGTCACCAGTTTCTAACCCCCCCTTTTAAAACTATTGTTCTCTCCATGGTGCCCTTGTCATTACAAAGCTGTTGTTATAAGATAAATCCGCCGTGTAGTTTTGATAAAAATCGCTTTTATCTAACCTGTCAATCTTCTGGATAAGGTGCCCAGGGCGTTTCTGAAGGTCTGAATCTGCCGCTCTCCGCCGCCGCCGTTGGTGCCCAGCTCCTCCCATGATCCTTTCAGCGCCACCTCGATGTAATGAAATCCGCCTCCGGCTCTCCTCAGTGCCCCCTCCTCCTTTTCAAAGATCCCGCGCGTGCGCACAGGCCTGTGCCTGATGCGCCCGTGCGGACTTTTAGATTCTGCCTCGTTGAGCGAAGCGCGCATTCGCGCGCGTTCGCGCATGTTCGCGCGCGTGCGCGCGCATGCGCACTTCGCTCAACGAGGCAGAATCTAAAAGTCCGCACGGGCGCATCAGGCACAGGCCTGTGCGCACGCGCGGGATCTTTGAAAAGGAGGAGGGGGCACTGAGGAGAGCCGGAGGCGGATTTCATTACATCTAGGTGGCGCTGAAAGGATCATGGGAGGAGCTGGGCACCAACGGCGGCGGCGGAGAGCGGCAGATTCAGACCTTCAGAAACGCCCTGGGCACCTTATCCAGAAGATTGACAGGTTAGATAAAAGCGATTTTTATCAAAACTACACGGCGGATTTATCTTATAACAACAGCTTTGTAATGACAAGGGCACCATGGAGAGAACAATAGTTTTAAAAGGGGGGGTTAGAAACTGGTGACAGAGTCCCTTTAAGGGACTCTGCTCTGGAACCTATCTTGATCCCTAAATATGTAATGTAATCTTTAGCTACTGGTATTCCGCCTATAGCATTCCCCCGGTTCACTCCTGTCCCCTCCCTCCGTAACTGTAAAAGAGCACACTTGGACACATTTATCTTGAAGCCTGAAAACTGACCAAAATCCGCTATAGTATTCAGTACCTTCTGTAGCTCTGAAACAGGGTTCTCCATAAATAAAAGTATATCATCAGTGAAGAAAATAGCTTTCAATTCAGTGTTCCCTATTTTGATGCCTTCAAAAGTCCCACCAGAGTTTAAAAGTTAAACCAGTGGCTCCACAGCCAGGTCGAACAGCAGGGGGGATTAGGGACAACCCTGCCTGGTTCCTCTATGCAAGCTATAAGGGTTGGAGAGAAAGCCCTGCATACCTATCCTGGCCATAGGGGTTGTGTATAGCTGAGATAGGTACTCTCTGAAAGAGCCCCTCACCCCAAACTTGTCCAGCACCCTCCCTAGCCACTCCCAGTGTATTTTATCAAAGGCTTTCTCAGCGTCTAGGGTGACTATGGAGGGTGCCGACCCATCCCCCTTTCTCCGGCTGACCTCATCTAAAACCGCCAGGACCCTACGTATGTTGGTGACCGCCGAACGATCTCTTATGAATCACACCTTCAGATGACGTAACACCATTATGCGTTTCTGCGGGGAACGCAGGCCCTTGACGTTCCAAGTAATAATCTTAACCATTACACCACATTTTCAAAGTACTCTCCCCCCGGCTATCACATTGAAAGTTATGCATTGAAAGTTAGCAGGAAAATTCTAACATGACTGTAACTTGCATAAAGAACATATAAGAACAGCATTGAATATCCTGTATAAGATAGTAAACAAAACATCACATCGTGGACTTCACTTTTTTCTGGTACCATAATAAATTCCACATACTCCCTTCTGTTTTGCTCACATCAGAGGGCGAAAGCTACTAGATCAAAACAGCCCCCTTTTCAAACTCCCCCCCCCCCTCCTTTACGGAGGTGTTCCTACGCTATGTATAGCGATCTTTACTTTCGCTGCCGCCTTTGGTTACTAGACGAAGGAGTGAAAACCTCCTCTTTCCGCTGCGACTTGTCACGAAAAGTCCCTTGCGAAGTAAGCTGTGTGGTATTCGGCCCTTTTCTTTCCTTCTCCGCCTGATCCTCCTGATCTGAGATGTATGGGCCTTGAGCAAAAAAAGCTGCAGCATCTGAGGCGTTATTAAAGTTCCTATAAACTCCGTCCGCACACTTCACCTTCAAAACTGCTGGGTAGAGTAGTTGGAAACGGATTTTCCTTTGAAACAATGACGTGCATATTTCACTAAAACCTCTCCTTTTTTTTGTGATCACTGCAGAGTAATCATTGAAGAGCATGATTTTTTGCCCCCTGTAAGTCAGTGGTTCCTTTCGCGCCCTAAAAGAACGCATAATGTCCTCCTTATCAGAGAAATCAAGGTACTTCATTATGACCTGTCTACCCCTCTGAGACCATCTAGATATCTCCTTGGATCCCCAGGAGGGCTTTGTAATGACCCCAACCTATGCGCTTGTTAAGGAAATTATCCAGCTTTTCTGAAAGTGGATATAAAATTCATAAAATGTTTTTCATTTTCTCTGTATACGTGATATAATGTGCTGACATTTGAAAAGAACAAGCGTAAGCAAAAAAAAAACTATAGAAGTGAACTGTGTGTGTTAAGATAAGATAACATTTGTACTACTCCTTGTAATTTTGCCTCTTTTGCTAAAAATTCTAAATACATTAGTTAACACATTTTTGTAAAAGTGAAACTTGAAAAATAACTAACCAATCAATAGATGGATTCAAAAGCCATTATTGAAATGTCTGTAAACCAATCATGTTTTACTTTGAGGGGTTACACCCTGTGAACTGTGTATAAATAAAGGGTGCAGGACACTTTCACTTTAGGGTCCTGACAAGGTTTTGAACTATACTCAGACTTCTGTCATTTTCCTCCGTCGACGTCATTCACCTGAACACGAAGCAACGATCATCACGTGGCTGACCCTTGGCCTGCCGCAACACGCTCTTTCTACTTTGCGGGGAATCGACAGTCCCAGCGCTCTGGGGAGTTCTAACTCACAAATATGTTTAAGTTCCGAACCCGGTATGTCCTCTGGGAGACCCACTAACCTGAGGTTGCTGCGACGTGAGCGGTTTTCAAGGTATCTACCTTGTCTCTCAGCTCATTCACCGTTTGCAGTAGCGTTTTCACTCGTGAATTCGTGCCTTGTAGTTCCTCTTCCACACAGGACGTCCCCTGTTCAAGCTCCTCTATGCGGTACCCCTGCTGGTTGTAGGCTTCCTGCAGCTCTGTGAGGGATTCCTGTATCGTCGCTGCTAGCGTGGACTTGAGATCAGTTGGCAGGTGTGCGGCAACCTCTATCGCCAACCTCTTGAGATCCGCAGCTGGTAGCGGAGTATGATTAAACATATCCTTCTGTGAGGAGAGCAAAAGCTGGTTCGGTTCAGCAATGTGCGGCACGACCTCATGTTCGGCCGCCATCTTAGCCTCCTTATGCACCCGCTCTGGCCGCGGCTCGTCTCCGTCCTCTTCCCGCTACGAAGCAGTTACCTCTCCATACTAGGTGAGCTTACTGCTGACACTCACCACACTTTGTGCGGTTAACTGAGCCCGCGGGCGGCGATCAGAGGGTAATGCTATCCGGGAGAGTGCCGGAGCTCCGCTAAGCGCGACTCCTCATACCAGCGCCGGAACCGGAAGTCCAGTTGGTGAGATTTATCAAACTAGTGTAAAAGAAAACTGGCTTAGCTGTCCATTGCAACCAGATTCTACCTTTCATTTTCCAAACAAGCTCTGAAAATGAAAGGTGAAATCTGATTGGTTGCCCAGTGTATTTGTTTTTAATGGATTTTTCTTTCACTTGTGAATGTTGTGAATGTTCCCTAAAGGAAGTACTTATGCGGTGTCTTACTTAATTACTAACACAGTGGTATTCCCACCCATATTTTTTCTTGTTCCTAGAAGTAAGATGGATTTTGGGGGTTTGTACCATTTGATTTATACGACATGCATACCACTTTAAAGGTGCAATTTTTTTTTTCTGGGACATAAACAGTAATTAAGACAAAAAAACATAGAACTTTAATGTGCATTAGTATTCACTCCCTATTGCGCAATAACTTTTAACGCCGACTTTTCCTTCAATTACATACTGTCCCATTTACAAAGTCCCATTTGAAGGTAAACCTTCATCAAAGTCTCATCTCTCTGGCACACTGAAGCAGGGTTTCTTCAAGAACTGCATTTACTGCCTCCTTTCTTTCAATCTTGACCAGTTTTCCAGTCCCTGATGATGAAATGCAGCCGCTACAGAACAATTCTGCTGCCGCCATGCTTCTCTATGGAAATGGTGTTCTTGGGGTGATGGGACGTATGGGTTTGTGCCACGCATAGCTTTTTCCATGATGGTCTCATCTGACCAGATAACCTTCTTCCATGTATTTGGGGAGTTTGCTACATGCTGTTGAGTGAACTCAGTGGGGGAGATTTATCAAACTGTAGAGCGTGCTTAGTTGCCCATAGAAACCAATCAGATTCCACCTTTCATTTTTCACAGCTCCTTTGGAAAAGGAAAGGTGGAATCTGATTGGTTGCTATGGGCAACTAAGCCAGTTCTACATTACACCAGTTTGATAAATCTCCCCCAGTGTGTTTTCATATATTTTTCTATAACCAATAGCTTTTTTTGCTGACCGCTCACCAGTGGAATGTGAAACTTATGATGGTCCTATTGACAGATATATCCATCTCCGCTGTGGATCTTTGAAGCCCCTTCAGCGTTATCGTTGGTGTCTTTGTTAAATCTCTGGTTAAAGTCCTACTTGCCCGGTCTGTGGGTTTTGGTGGATCAGGTTTCTAGGTGCTCTGTGAGATATTTAGAGTTTGGGATACATTTTCCATAACCCAGCCCTGTTCTGTACCTCTCCACAACCTTTGTTTCTGACCTGTTTGGATCGCTCTTGGTCTTCATGTTGCTTTGTAGTGTTATAGACTCAGGGCCCTTTTAGAACAGGTTAGTGTTGCGGCAGGCCAAAGGTCAGCCACGTGATGATCGTTGCCTCGTGTTCAGGTGAATGACGTCGACGGAGGAAAATGACAGAAGTCTGAGTATAGTTCAAAACCTTGTCAGGACCCTAAAGTGAAAGTGTCCTGCACCCTTTATTTATACACAGTTCACAGGGTGTAACCCCTCAAAGTAAAACATGATTGGTTTACAGACATTTCAATAATGGCTTTTGAATCCATCTATTGATTGGTTAGTTATTTTTCAAGTTTCACTTTACAAAAAATGTGTTAACTAATGGGTTTAGAATTTTAAGCAAAAGAGGCAAAATTACAAGGAGTAGTACAAATGTTATCTTATCTTAACACACACAGTTCACTTCTTCTATAGTTTTCTTTTCAAATGTCAGCAAATTATATCATGTATACAGATAAAATGAAAATCACTTTTATATCCATAGTAGAAGCTGGATAATTTCCTTAACATTTCCCTCCTTTTTTTCATTTTTCTGTTCACGTGGTAGACGTTTTCTTCCTTCTGAAGGCTTCATTGTATCATGTGTGTCTTGCTAACTACTAACCTGCCTAAACAAACAAATGACCCCTTAGACAGCCGTACTTCACAGAGTATACAGATAAGCTGCATAGACCATGCGATGCAAGCATCGATTCCAGCCTGTCTAGTAGTTGTCATTTGATTAAGCATACATTTTATTAAAACCACATACTACACACAAACACACTATCTAAGTGGATGACAACAGCAACTAGGGATACATCGCAGCACAGGAGCTTCAGACTGTCATCTCCAGGGCTGTTGTGTCATCTATTTTCAAGGGAGGGAATTTCCCCTACTGCAATGAGAAATACACAACATTAGTAATTTCCAAGCAATTAGCAGTATCAAAACCAGGCCTATCACTACCACTATGGGCTTCAGTAAATCAGAGATCATATTGTTGAACCAGACACCTATAGACCCCATCCAAGAGAAGGGGTTCCATCCTTCTTTAGCTATGTCTCTAGCTTTTTGTTGCAATTCCTTTACCTTATTCATGTGGGCCTCTATGGGATCATGTGAATCTTCAACCCAGGTGCAGCATTCTTCTCCTATGATAGCACAAGTCCCACCCTCTATAGCTAGGAGGTAGTCTAAGGCCATCCTATTTTGGAGAGCCACTTTCCTGACTTGTGCCAGTTCCTCATTAAGGGCATGGATTGAACTTGTGGTCTCATTAATAATTCCATCCATGATATTTGCATATTTGTTTAATTTATTTGCTAACTCAATTCCCCAACCTGTCCAAGAAGGGAACCACATCCAGGCTTTATCTGCTGATGTGAATAACTCTCGTTTGTTTCTAGTCATCCCAAGAAGAGTTTCAGGGGCATCAGTAAGTGAAATGTTTGTGCGTCGTCTGATGGCTGGGACAACTCTTCCTATGGTACAGTTGCCCCATGCCCCCATAGGGAGCCATGAGTAGGCTCTGTTACCACAAATGTAATATAGTCCTTGTTTCAGGACTTTGGGAATCATCCTGCCGTGATGTCCCAGCCATCCCTGAAACCATATCATATTATCATACAATTTCGTCTTACAAGTCCATTTGTCCTTGTCCTTCTTTTCTGGACAGGCACACCTTGGGGCACAAGAAACTTTCATAGTTGGACAGAAACACAAACTATTACAGTTAGTATTAACTATGTCACATGAAGTCTTCCTAAATTCCATATTGAATATCAGAGTAGCATTTCTACAATCTGTTTCCCCCACATATATCTGTGGTAAACTGACAAAACGGCCCTTTATCTTAGCTATATGGTTCACAAACATAGGCCCCAAACATATAGTGGGCGGAGAGATTATACCAGTAATCTCTAAGTATATCCCTTGATCAGAAACAGCATTATGTGAGGTGTGATCTACATCTATTTGAACATCATAGCTATAGTCTGTGAGATTCAAATCATTCATAGAGATTGGAACACCTATCAGAGGGATTCCCTTGTAGTTGGCAGGGATATGAGAGCATATCCAACAGTCAGTAGTATTCAGCTGCTTGGCAGTCTGTTGATGTAGTTGCCAAATGGAATTTGTATGTTTTCCTCCTTTCACCTGCGCACAAAAACATAGAATATAAAGAAACAGGCAAGGCATTGCATGCATTGTGATGGTCTACTGATCCACGTTACTCTCACAACTGGTTGGATTTACAACTGTAGGGCTGCTTTCCTGTTCGTGACTGTCTGTCTTCAGAACCTTTTTGCAGTGACTTGCATGGACCCAGACTGGTCTCCCGTTCAGCTTGACGGCGGTGGGTGTGGTCAGTTGCACCTGATATGGACCGTCAAACCTTGGCTCCAGGGTCTTTCTTACATGCCTCTTCAGGACTACCCAATCTCCAGGAACTAGAGAATGTGTACCTTCAAGAGAATTAGGATCTGGTATAGAAGAGAAAACACGTGAATGCACCTTTGACAGATGTTCATGCAATTCCACCAAATATGAAGTCAGGGTAGAGTAGTCTGCTTGCAGCTGCTGTGGAAAATATAACCCTGTCCTTGGTGCAGAACCAAACAAAATTTCAAACGGACTAAGCTTTTCTTGTCCAGTAGGAGTAGTGCGGATGGCATATAATACTACTGGCAAAGCTTCTACCCAGTTCATAGAACTGTGTGAGTCTAAATACTTTTGCAATTTTAATTTAATTGTCCCATTAAGTCTTTCCACCTTTCCGCTGCTTTCCGGGTGATAGGGAGTGTGCAGGGCTTGTGTGATCCCTAGGGTCTTCAGTATGTGTCCCATTATCTCCCCAGTGAAGTGGGTACCTCTGTCTGACTCTATTACCTCTGGAATCCCATATCTGCAGACTACCTCTGACAATATTTTCTTAGCAGTATTTTTGGCTGTAGCTGTAGTTACTGGCCAAGCTTCTGGCCAGCCTGAGAATACATCAATGGCTACAAGGACATACTCATATGTGCTCACCTTGGGTAGCTGGATGTAATCCACCTGCACTCTTTGAAACGGGTACAAGGGTTTGGGAGTGTGTTTCTTGGGGGTCTTTACAAACCTCCCAGGGTTATGTCTGGCACATGTAAGACAACCCTGAACAAACTTTCCAAAGAGGGTCTGAATTCCAGGTGCAAACCAATGTTCTAACACTAGTGCGCTCATAGCTCCTTTCGACAAATGAGTAGGGCCATGTGCTAAATTGGCCATCATCGGATACAAATTCCGAGGCAAACATGTTCTGCCATTTACCTGCCAGAGCTCTTCTGTCTTCGTAGCCCCCGCCTCCATCCATACCTTTTTGTCTTGAGGCGTTATCTGGGCCTGTAATTCCTGCAAGAGCGACAAATCTGGCATAGTTGGAAAAAACAATGTCAGGAGCGGCAGACCGGCTGCTTGTTTGGCTGCTTGGTCTGCTTGAGCATTTCCCACAGCTAGCGGATCATCTTGCTTCACATGGGCTGGCACTTTAACAATGGCTACCTCTGTGGGCAGCTCTAGGGCCTCTATGAGGCTCTGTACTGCTTCTGAATTTTTAATTGGTTTGCCCGAGGAAGTCAGAAATCCCCTAGTTTTCCAGATAACACCAAAATCATGTGCTACCCCGAAAGCATACCTGGAATCAGTGTAACAATTTATTCTCAGTCCCTTACCCATTGTACATGCGTCAGTGAGTGCCTTCAACTCCGCCTCCTGTGCAGACGCACAAGATGGGAGTGGTTTTTGTATGATTACCTTACCATCCTGGATTACCGCATACCCGGTGACAAAGTGTCCTTGTTCGTCATTCCACCATCTGGAGCCATCTACAAAATACTCAGCATCAGGATTAGTTAATGGTGTTTCAGTAACATTTGGTAACCCTTTTGTTTCTGCAATCATCAATTCATGACAGTTATGATTTGCAACTGGATCAGACATGTCTACTACTCCCACTCCCCCCTCCTCTTCTAAATCCACTGGCATCAAAGTAGCTGGATTTAGAACAGTACATCGCTGTAAGGTAATGTGGGGACTGAGGAGTGTCATCTCATATTTCGTGATCCTGGCTTGAGACAAATGTTTCAGTTTGGTGGAGTGCAGTAATTCAGCAACTGAATGTGGTGCTTGTAAGGTAAGAGGGTGTTGCAGTACCAAGTCTTCCGTCTTTAGCACCAATTCAGAGGCAGCAGCGACAGCTCTGAAACATGTGGGTAGTGCTCTGGCAATACAATCCAAACTGGTAGAATAGTATGCTATAGGCCGCATACGATCCCCATGTTTCTGCGTCAATACACCTGAGGCAAATCCCCCTTGCTCATGACAATACAACGTGAAAGTTTGTTTGTAATTGGGGATGCCCAATGCTGGTGTCGTGGTGAGAGTGAGTTTTAATGTATGAAATGCACTCACAGCTCCTGGTGTGAGTTCAAAGGTCTCTCCTTTGAGGCAATCATATAGTGGCTGCATCATCTGAGAGCAATCCTTAATCCAGGGGCGACAGTAACTGACAAGTCCAATAAAGGCACGCAGAGCCCTTGGAGTACTTGGCAGGGGGTGCTGCCGGATAGCAGTAACCCTCTCAGTTGTGAGGTGTTTGGTACCTGGAGAAATACAGTGACCTAGGAAAATCACAGTAGATTTACAAAGTTGCAGCTTCTCCTTGGAGGCTTTACAACCATTTTCAGCAAGGAAAATAAGCAAAGATAAAGTTTCTTCTTTACACTGTTCAGAGCTGTGGCAACAAAGCAACAGATCATCAATATATTGTAAAAGAACAGTGTCCGGATAGGCCGGCTGCCAGGACTGCAACACAGAGTGTAAAGCAGTGGAGAAAATATCAGGGGAATTGGCAGCCCCTTGTGGTAAAACGACCCATGCATACTGCTTGTGACGAAAAGTGAAAGCAAAGTAGGGCCAGCATTCTTCATCTAAAGGGACAGAGAAGAAAGCATTTGCAAGATCAATGACAGAAAAAGATGTGGCATCTATGGGCACTTGGTTTAACAGTGTGTGTGGATTGGGCACTTGTGGTGTATTTATGACAGTTACAGCATTCACTGCCCTTAAATCATGTACCATACGATAGACTGGAGGCTGACCCTTCACAGTCTGTTTCTTCTTTACAGGAAATAGGGGTGTATTAAAGGGGCTTTTTATAGGGATTATTAACCCTTTCCCCAACAGCTCTTCCAGATCATTTGCAATGGCATCTTCCTGTGAAGAATTTAATGGGTACTGACGCACACATGGCGGCTTAATGCCAGGTTTCAGCTGCACAACCACCGGAGTTACTGGTAGTCTGCCCACATCTGTCTTGGAAGTTGCCCACAAATGTGATGGCACTTCAGACAGCCAATCTGGGGGTGTATTCTGAGAGGCAGAGGGGGCACTAAATGTCATTAAGTACATAAGTGCACACAGAGTCTCTTCAGACACAGGGGCTGTAATTTGGGGTTTTCCTGAAGAGAAATCCACAGATGCCCTCATGGCACTGAGTACGTCAGTCCCCAGCAAATTGTATGGACTATCTGAGCTTACCAACACACGTGTGACAATAGATGCAGCATCATGAATATTAAGTTTAACAGGCTTTGTTAGTGGGAGTTTAACAGTAGTCCCCTCAACCCCTTGACAGTAGATGTAATCTGAGGAGATAAGCTCCTCAGGCACATATTTTTCTTGTATTAGGGTATGGGCTGCTCCTGTGTCTACCAAAAAGTCAATTGAATTCCCCGTGTCCTCACATGTGGATGTGATGATTAGTTGTGGACCTGGGATTGCGTCAAGGGGGTAGTTAACGTTGAGGGAACTCACAGGATTGCCGTCACTTCATTGAGAGGTCCAGGCAGTAGCCTGACCTCTTCGGGGACATTTGACTGAGAAATGCCCTTTTTTCCCACAATTCCAGCATGTTACTTGGTCCCAGTTACGTGGAGACTGATCCCCACCTGGTATTCTTTCGTGAAACCTGCCCTTAGGTTTAAAAGGTTGGTTAGCCATTATTGGCTTCTTTTTATTTTGTAAGTCTAGCTCAGCTCCCTTTGCTATGGCCACTAGGTCAGGGAACTGGCAGGTCCGCCAATCAGGGCGAGCCTTCTTCACCGCATCCTGTATGGGTGCTTTTAATCCAGACATGAATGTATGTTTTAGTAGTCTCATGTCCTTACTGTCTCCTGTCTCATACCCATAGTCAAGCCAGAGCTGTTCTAAAGCTGTGGCATAGTCAGCTACAGTCTGCTTAGCGTCTTGTGTTTGCATCATAAAAGTGTCAGTCTGATTGTCCTGTTGCTCTTTTACCCAGGGTTTAAGGGCCATGATAAATTCCTGGCCTGACTGGTCTGTGGCCTTATCCACTGGGACAGTACCAGGGGCTTTTGCCATCATTTGATTCTTAAGTACTTCCCCTCCTTTAGTCTCTAGAAGACTCTCCAGATCCGCCCAAGTGGCTTTATATGCGGTCTGGATACTTTCCAATTTACGAAGGAAAGTACTGGGGACAGTACGGGGGTCTGGCAAAGTATTACACATAGCCAGTAACTCACTAGGAGTCCATGGCCTATAGACCTCATAATCATGTGTTTCCAGTTGCCCAGCTTTCACTGTGGGGAGGGTCTTATTGACTAATGGGTATAAGCCCACACGAGAGTGTGGCTTGGACCCCCCACAGGCTGAGCATCTCACTCTTGTGTCTGGGTTCTGTTGTCCACAATTAGGACAAGTCCACCCCTCCGGGCTTTTATATGGAGGTGGTGCTGTGGGAGGGAGAGATTTTTGTGGGTTATGGGGGATAATACACCGTACTTCAGAAGGGATGTTTAATTCTTTTGTAGGCAATTTAATTTCATCCCATATTTCATACATAGTCCCTTTGTCAGTGTCTTTTGCCTTATGGGCAGTCAAAGTCATTCCCTGGGCTACATCATACCACATTGTGGCCTGGTCATATTTGTTATGGTCTTCCAACCACCCCTTAAAATTTGTAAGAAATTTCTGCCATACTGGTTCATCCAATGTTCCATTCACACCTGCTCCTAATTTCTTTAGCATTTGTCTACAGTCTTTGGTTGCTTCAGTGCCCTTTGCGCATTGCATAATATCAATTGCAGAGACCCATTTCTCTGCTCCCTTCTCAGAGGAACGCTTACTCTGTGTAGCCCCCATCCCGTGGGTGGCTCCTTGTAATTCACTATCCAGGTACTCACACACCTGGTGAATTACAACAGTGCTGTGGACACACTTCCGAGGCAGCACTATCAGTAGTGCCGTGGACACACTTCCGAGGCGGCACTACTATTGGTGCCGTGGACACACTTCCGAGGCGGCACCAATTTTCCTACCAGTGGTGCTGTGGGCACACTTCCGAGGCAGCACTATCCACTGGTCTGGCAATACTACAATATAGTCTTGCCCTCACACAGAGTAACTCACACGTCCTCTCTGGGGTTACTCACTGGAAACCCCTTAAACCCCTCTTCGTTCTTTCTATGGCACAGGAAGCAAACAAATACTGCAATCCAAATGATTATAACTGCAACCACCCAATCCAAACTGGAATCATAATACCCACGCATGTATACACTGTACAGCACAGGAATTGGCAGCAATGCAGTAATTCTTCCTCACACAATATCAGCAGGCACTCAGTACATGTGAAACCACACAGTATGACATAACATTGGAACAACCCCTGACCTCAGGCGCCTTTTCAGGTACCAACAAGGAACTGCAGGGCCCCTATCCAAACTTACTGGACAGCTTTATACACTGCCACTTCTCACAGCCTCCTCCAGTATAGGTCTGTCAACCCTTTCTCCACCAGAACCAGAGGCCTCCAGAGACAGGGACCGGACAAGCCAGTCAGCGAGCTCTAGACTTTCAGCTTGGCTCAGGAGGAGCAGGGACAGACCCCTCCAAGATTCAGCTTATCTCAGCCACTCACACATTCGTGCATTCATACGCCTAAAGACAGTTTAGCACATATAGGGGAAATATTACATTCACCAGAACACGGTACAGGCACCACGTTCACACACCACACTGCAGAACAGCGAGCAGAGCTCAGGAGACAGGTAGTAACACAATGGGTTACTTACCGCGGTCTTCCTGGGTCCTGGTCTCCGTGTCGCGATCTGCAGCTAGGAGTGTTGTTATGGTGCCCGCATTCTCCACCAGAAAATGTTGCGGCAGGCCAAAGGTCAGCCACGTGATGATCGTTGCCTCGTGTTCAGGTGAATGACGTCGACGGAGGAAAATGACAGAAGTCTGAGTATAGTTCAAAACCTTGTCAGGACCCTAAAGTGAAAGTGTCCTGCACCCTTTATTTATACACAGTTCACAGGGTGTAACCCCTCAAAGTAAAACATGATTGGTTTACAGACATTTCAATAATGGCTTTTGAATCCATCTATTGATTGGTTAGTTATTTTTCAAGTTTCACTTTACAAAAAATGTGTTAACTAATGGGTTTAGAATTTTAAGCAAAAGAGGCAAAATTACAAGGAGTAGTACAAATGTTATCTTATCTTAACACACACAGTTCACTTCTTCTATAGTTTTCTTTTCAAATGTCAGCAAATTATATCATGTATACAGATAAAATGAAAATCACTTTTATATCCATAGTAGAAGCTGGATAATTTCCTTAACATTAGTTATACTTACGTCATGTGACACTTTGATTGCACCCAGGGGACCCTATTCAACCAATTACACTACTCACAAAAAGTTAGGGATATTTGGCTTTTGGGTGAAATTTATGGAAAACTTAAAAAGTTCACGCTACAGTGATATTATATCATGAAAGTAGGGCATTTAAGTAGAAGCATGCAATGGTGATTTCTTCATCTCAAACAATTTATTGAAACAAAAGCCAACAACAGTGGTGGGAAAATCCCCCCCCCCCCCACACACAAAAAATGTCAATGTCTCAATAACTTGTCATAGTGTAGTGTTCCACTTATGTGTGTATGGGCCACTCCAAATTGCTATATGCCCTTTCATGCCATCTTGCACTAATCGTTGTATTTTCCTTTGTCGATGCTGCTAAATTCCTATTACAGGCTGGTGAAATGCATTACACACTACCAACACTAGAGGTCACTATAAAACCATTTATATAGGTCAGCCATAGGAAGTTAGGGAGATTTAGGAGTTAGGAGGCAGGAGGAGGAGGAGGAGGAGAGGAGACAGACTTTGCTCTGCTCTCCTGGGCCCGGCTACTTGAACGTTTGGAATCCAGAAGCAGGATTTAGTAATCCTACATTGTAGAGTCAAGGCCAGGCACTACTTGGACTATAGTTTAGACAACCTTTTCAAAGGATGGAGGAGAGAGTTTGCCTGCCATGAGGGAGACCGCCCTTGGGTTGTATACTATTAGTACCAGAGTATCCATATTATTGGAAGACTGAATAGCCAGAGCAAGATCAGGAACCAAGTAAAGTGTCATCATTACTCCTGCATAAGTTAAGCTGGAACCTACATACATCACCTCACAGAGCCTGCTAATTGGGATTTGCAGCTTTATCATCTTCACCAACTTCATGTACGACAAAGTACTGCTATTAAATGTTACTTATTGCAAGACTACAACTTACGAGTAAATTCCCTGTTTGGTTCAACTACTGTCTCTCTCATCATTCTACTTAATCTCCTAATTGCACCTAATGGTGCTGGCGTCACAAACAACACAAGGGCCCAGCCACCAAAGCACCCTAAGCATACCCATTACCATCAAGGGCACCTCAACTTCCATCTAGCTGATGTTCCCTGCAATAGAGTCCCCAGGAGGATTTAGTGCTGTCTTCCCCTCCACTACAGGCTGGCCCAGGGGACAACTGAACTGTGGGTACTATTACCCTCACTCAGCACATCATCACCATTACACTCACTACACCCCTGTGGTCTGGTCGTTGCAATAGGGCCTTTAGCATCAATTACAGATTGACAACGACGTCTCATGCTGTTCACAAGTCGACTTATTGTCTGCTGTGGCATGGCATCCCACTCTTCTTGAAGAGCGGCCCTCAGGTCATTGAAGTTCTGGGGTACAGAGTTACAAGCCTCTACATGGCGACTCAGCTGATCCCATAGGTTTTCAATGGGATTCAGGTCTGGAGAAAGAGCAGGCCACTCCGTTTGAGGTACCCCAGTCTCCAGCAGCTGTTTTCTAATGATGCTACCTCGATGAAATTAGACCTGTGTTGTTTATGCAGAGGCACAGTGACTGGATTAATAATGTTATTCAAGTAGTATGGGCTTGTCACTGTACTATTCACAAAGTGTAGAAGTTCTGTATTGACTAGACACAACTGCCCACAATGTAACACCACCACCACCACCAAAGGCTCATCTGGTGGCAACAGTGGCTGATGCAGAGCGCTCTATTTGGTGGCTCCAACATCGTTGGCCGCCATAATTTCTGCTGAGCATGAATCGACTTTCATCAGTCAACAGCACTGAGGCCCACTGATCCCTCGTCCAGTGTAGCTGCCTCCGGCCCATGCAAGACAAAGACGCCTGTGGTCAGGTAACCTTGCAGGTCGTCTAGCACGCAGACCACGCTGATGTAAACGTTTTTGAATCGTCTGAAATGACATGCAGGGCATTGTTCACAATGAAGGGTTCATCAGTGTGGGATGTGACCAAAGAACAACACTTCTATGCCTTTATGTGACTCTTCTAGTTGTAACCTCCAGGTGACACTGTAAGATCAGTGGCCACTTCCTTCTGAGAACATCCTGTTTGAAGCCTCACAATGGCAAGGTGCTGTTGATCAATTGTCAGGTGTCGTCTTGATCTCATGATGTCAAAATATGAACAGCATGATGAGGAGGACTGTTTAAATACCAACTCTTATTATGCCAAGAAATTTATGGGCGATTCATGGATCAACAACCTGTTTTGAATTTTGCTGTTAAGCTCCTTGTTAGAGAACAGCAAGTTGTGCAAAAAGTAATGAAACACTGAGGCTGGGTTCACACCTGAGCGTTTTACAGCGCGTTCCTACGCGCTGTAAAACGCTCAACAAGGAGAAACCAATGATTCCCTATGGGAATGGTTCACACTTGGGCGTTTTACAGCGCGTACGATCGCGCTGTAAAACGCCCGACGCTCCAAAAAGTACATGAGCGACTTTTGGGGCGTTTGTGGCCATAGGACACTGTAGTGAATCACAGAAACGCGCGTCAAACGCGCGTTTACTATTACAAAAACGCGCATAAAAATGCGCGTCAAAAACGCGCGTAAAACGCGCGTAAAACGCGCGTTTGCGCAACGCTCAAGTGTGAACCCAGCCTGAACAGTTGGACATCTGAACTCAAAAGTTTAGAGAAGATTACATTAAGTTCACCTGTAAAGGTTAGAGTGCATTTTAGGTTCATCCTAAAATTTTACCCACAAGCCAAATATCCCTAATTTTTTGTGAGTAGTGTATGTGACTTTGGAATATAATTAGTTTGACCAGAACTTATTTTGGAGTTTCATAGCAAAGGGGGTGAATACATATACACACACAACTCAATAGGGTTGAGCGAATTGAGCTTTGGATCATAGATCCGAAGTCGATTAGTTAAAAAACTTGTTTGTAACGCTATTTCCGTACAGCATTTACAATGTATTTGCTTCATGTAGGAAAACTTTGTCTTGGCTGAAGTTGCGTGAGACTTCGGTAAATGACTCTGGTATTTCTATCTGCGGATTTGAAAACATTTTAAAATAGGAATCTGAAGTCGGATTCGGTACTGGTGGGTACCTTGCTACCAAAGCTGACTTTGGATTCCTATTTTAAAAGGTTTTTAAAAATAAAATAGAAAAAAAAATCTGGTAAAAATAAACCTGCATTATTCCCCCTATCAAATGCCTTTATTTTAGTAAAAAATAATAATAAAAAAAATAATAGACTATACATAACTGGTATCACTGTGTCCATAACAACCTGACTGATATTACAAACGACAATTCTATCTATGCAGAACGCTCTAAATTTTTTAAGAGGCACAGTCCACTTAATACATCTGCCACATTTCCAGGCAGTTTGTGTGCAAGAAGTTTACATTTTCAACACCTATTAGGCGACTTTCACATCTGCGTTTTCAATTTCGCTATTGAGATCTGTCATAGGATCTCAATAGCGGAAGAAAACGCTTCAGTTTTGTTCCCATTCACTGTCAATGGGGACAAAACTGAACTGGACGAAGTGGAATGCACCAAAATGCATTCCGTTCTGTTTGGTTGTGGACCCATCGCTGCAAGCAGCGTTTTTCTGTCCGCGATATGGTGCGGAGCAAGACGGATCTGTCATGACACACAATGTAAGTCAATGGGGACGGATCCGTTCTATGACACAATAGAAAACGGATTCGTCCTCCATTCACTTTCAATGGTGTTCATGACGGATCCGTCATGGCTATACAAGACATAATACAACCGGATCCGTTCATGACGGATGCATGCGTCGTATTATTGTAACGGAAGCGTTTTTGCAGATCCATGACGTATCCGCAAAAAACGCTAATGTGAAAGTAGCCTTAGCTGGTGGAGATTAACTATCATTTATGCCAGTTTCTGGGGGTAAATTATGGTAAATCTGTTGGGTGGTGGAGGACACACCCCTTCTGCTAAGCCCTGCCCACCTTTCCTACCATTTTTGAAAAGTGGCAAGAGAAGTGAAAGGTGGCAAATTATGGTGCCAGCCGCTATAATTTATACCTTTTGTACCAAACCTTTATTAAATGTTCCAAATGATTTATCCCGTGCAACAATTATCAACTGCCAAAAACATGCAATAGAAAATGCTAAATTGTCTGCACCCCAAAATGCCACTACTGAGGCCTCGTCCACATTTCCGTGCCAGTGACACATCTGTGAAAAAAAGTGTACGTTTCATCTGTGAAGGATCCGTGTGTCCGTTTTTACCATCCATGTGTCATCCGTAATCCACGGACATTGCTCAGCTGAAAATGAATTTTCAAAGAATCTCCTATTAGTCTTCAGTGAAAAAATGGATGCAACACGGATGCCGCGGAGACTTCTATGGGCGTGCTTGGTCTGCATTACGGATCAATAAATCAATATGTACATGTACTGTCCGTGGAAAAAGCGGACAGCCCACGTCAATGAAAAAAAGGAAATGTGAACGAGGCCTGAAACTGAACAGCTGGTCCTGCTAAAAACCAGGCCGTACACCGCACCGTGGCCGAAAATTTATTTATTAAGTTATGGAATGTGAAGATATAAAACAGGGGAAATAACCGGCACCAACGTAGCGCATCATGACCGTACCCCCCATGTGGTAGGGCAGTCCCACAGTACAATACCATATTCTGATGGCTTTCTGCTGGTGTGTACAGGACTCTAGTGTGAAGCTCAGTGAACTGGAAGTGTCCCTTGCACCATCAAACATGGTGGCAGCTGCACCCTGCCACCACCACACCTGTCACGGGCAGGTAATGACAGTTCCTGGTTGTGCCTCTTCCTGTACTGCCAGTCTCCTCCCTGGCGCTGCCTGCTGGGCATTTACCGGGTAGCTGAGGTACCAGCCCCCGGTTCCCCACTCCTTTACAGGCGGACTGCTGCCGGAAACCGTCAGTTAATGATTTATCAGCAGGAAGGCCATTACTGTATACATTATCACCCAGGCTGGCGCTTTCAGCCATGACAAGCACCCGCCTGTTCCTTTAACGTCCTCTGGCAGGTTGATATCCTGACGTCACCTGCTGGCGAGGGGCTGCCAGGCGGAGGAGGAGGAAAGCATCTGCTCGGCAGCTATGGCAGAGCACGGGGACCGCGCGAGGAGACGCAGGGCACAGGATGCGGGCTCGCAGGTAACGCGCCGGTACTGCATCGGGTATTGAGGCGGGAGGGGGAGGAGACAGCGAGGCTGTAATGTAAGCGCAGAGGGTAGTACATGGAGTCAGCATATGAAGCCATTAAAAGTCACCGTGGGGATGGCTGGTTCCATAGTGTTCGGTACAGATGCTTATCTATACAGCTGCTGCATTGCATACACTGACCTTGTGCTGAAACACAGGCATGGCAGCCTCTGGAGTTAACCCTTCCTGCTCCTCACTGCTTGTCCTCATGTGTCCCTTTACTATGTCCTAGTGGTGTCCTCCCTGACTCCTGTGTGACCCTTCTGTGCTGGGCTCCATGATTCTCCACAACTCAGTTCCCTTTCTCCTTGTCCTCTCCCTCATATAGTGTAACAGACTCACACCAGTCTGATAAATGCCTCATGCCCATCAGATAAATGCCTCACACCAGTCTGATAAATGCCCCACACCAGTCTGATAAAGTCCTCACACCAGTCTGATAAATGCCTCACACCAGTCTGATAAATGCCTCAAGTCACACCAGTCCGATAAATGCCTCATACCAGTCTGATAAATGCCCGACACCAGTCTGATAAATGCCTCACACCAGTCTGATAAATGCCTCACACCAGTCTGATAAATGCCTCACACCAGTCTGATAAATGCCTCACACCAGTCTGATAAATGCCCCACACCAGTCTGATAAATGCCCCACACCAGTCTGATAAATGCCTCACGAGTCACACCAGTCTGATAAATACCTCACACCAGTCTGATAAATGCCTCAAGTCACACCAGTCCGATAAATGCCTCATACCAGTCTGATAAATGCCTGACACCAGTCTGATAAATGCCTGACACCAGTCTGATAAATGCCTCACACCAGTCTGATAAATGCCTCATGCCCACCAGATAAATGCCTCACACCAGTCTGATAAATTCCCAACACCAGTCTGATAAATACCTCACACCAGTCAGATAAATGCCTAACATCAGTCTGATAAATGCCTCACGAGTCACCCCAGTCTGATAAAGGCCTCACGAGTCACACCAGTCCGATAAATGCCTCATACCAGTCTGATAAATGCCTCACACCAGTCCGATAAATGCCTCATACCAGTCTGATAAATGCCTCATACCAGTCTGATAAATGCCCCACACCAGTCTGATAAATGCCCCACACCAGTCTGATAAATACCTCACACCAGTCTGATAAATGCCCCACACCAGTCTGATAAATGCCCCACACCAGTCTGATAAATGCCCCACACCAGTCTGATAAATGCCCCACACCAGTCTGATAAATGCCTAACATCAGTCTGATAAATGCCTCACTGTCATGGTCTTACCTTCTCACTGTTCTCCTTCGTTTGACATGTGCTGGCTGCCATCTTGGTTTCTGGGTTTCTTGTAGCCTCCCACCCTGCGGCTCCTCCTTCCCACTGGGAGGAGCTGGATGCTTAGCTCATATATAGAAGGTCTGTGGCTTCAGTTCCTTGCTTGGTCCTCCTGTGTGCACATGCTTCAAAGACTGCTGCTGCTTCTGGTTCCTGATCCTGGCCTCGTCTGACTACCCCGTTGGTTCCCGATCCTGGCTTCGTCTGACTACCCCGTTGGTTCCTGATCCTGGCTACGTCTGACTACCCTCCTGGTTCCTGACCTCCGTCTACGCAAGACCCTGCTTCAGTTTAGCCATCCGTTTGGACTTTAGCTACGGCTTGATTTTCAATAAAGCCTTCTTATTCCACCTATCTCTGTTGTACGTCTGGTTCATGGTTCCATGACATTAGGACCAAGCCATGAATTCTGACGGTACAGGGCCATCCTCGCTACCTACGCTGGTTGCCAGACTTGATCAGCAGGATCACCTGTTGGGTCGGTTCGCTGTGGCGTTACAAACCCTGCTTGAACGCACGGCTCATTTAGCTTCCGTTGCCGATGGGTCGGTTGTCGCTCCTGGGCCCGCTCCTACTGCCGCTCCGGTTGTTGCGCCAGAGTCTACCCCGACACCTGTTGCTGCACCTGCGGTGTTTCGGGGTATGACCGGTTCTGCCCCCCTTCCACAGCGCTTTGGGGGAGAGCCAACTCAGTGCCGAGGTTTCCTTAACCAGGTGGCCATTTATTTCGAGTTGCTGCCACATGCCTTTCCTACTGAGAGATCAAAGGTGGGCTTCTTGATCTCGCTGCTCTCGGACAAGGCCTTGGCCTGGGCCAGCCCTTTATGGGAGAACAACAATCCGGTGGTTGCCGAGTTTTCCGGTTTTGTTGCTTCTCTTCGGAAGGTATTCGATGTGCCGGCTCGTGCTGCCTCTGCTGCGAAGCTTCTTATGTCCATCAGACAGGGTTCACGATCCGTAGCTGAATACGCCATTGAGTTTCGTACCCTGGCAGCAGAGGTGGGCTGGAATAATGAGGCTCTGGTCGCTGCTTTCTCTCATGGTCTCTCGGATGCCTTGAAGGATGAGATTGCAGCCAAGGACCTACCAGTGGAGCTCGAGTCCCTTATTTCTTTCCTGATTTTGATTGACACCAGATTCAGGGAGAGACCTTCCTTTAAGGAGAGCCTGCGGAGGCCTTCTAACAGATTGGCGCCTACGTTTGCTGTCCCACCCGTGCCTCCCTCTCCTCCCACGCCTCCTGGAGATGACTGGTCTGGGGGTCAACCCATGCAGCTGGGGGTTGCTCGCCTGTCCGAGGGGGAGAGGGTACTCCGGAGACGCGAGGGCCGATGCATGTACTGTGGTCTCGGTGGGCATTTTCGGTTGGCATGCCCGAACCGTCCGGGAAACGCTCGCACCTGAGATCCTGTCGGGGGCAGATCTTGGGTGGAGTCTCCTCGTCCCCGGTTTCCCGTGTTGACAAACCACTGATTACTGTTGTCCTCTCCTGGGTCGGGGGCTTGGTGACGACCCAGGCGTTGGTGGACTCTGGTGCTGGTGGCTTGTTCATTGATAGTGTGTTCGCCGCCGCCAATTCCATTCCTCTGCAGCCTCGAGGTTCCCCACTGGCTCTTGAGGCGATAGACGGCAGACCCCTTCTGCCGCCACACGTGACTCAGGAGACCCTTCCAGTGGGGATGGCCATTGGTGCCGTTCACAGAGAGTCGGTCTGTCTCCAGGTTATTTCGTCTCCACACTACTCGGTGGTCTTGGGGTACCCCTGGCTCCAGAAGCATAATCCGACTTTCGATTGGAGATCGGCCGAGATCCTCTCGTGGTCACCGCAGTGTGGGGCTAGTTGCATCCATGGGCCTGTCAAGTTGCTGTGTACTTCCTCGGACTCTCTGTTGCCTCCTGAATACGAGGAGTACCGGGATGTATTCGATAAGGTGCGTGCGGTTGCCCTACCTCCGCACCGCCCATACGATTGTGCCATAGAGTTACAATCTGGTGCCATTCCTCCTCGTGGCAAAGTCTATCCACTGTCGGTAGCGGAGAATGAGGCCATGGAGGAGTACGTGAGGGAGGCGCTTTCACGCGGACACATTCGCAAATCCTCGTCCCCGGCAGGGGCTGGATTTTTCTTTGTGAAAAAGAAGGGCGGTGAGTTGAGGCCTTGCATCGACTACAGGGGTCTCAATCGCATCACGATCAAGAACGCTTACCCGATACCCTTGATTTCCGAGCTGTTCGATCGCCTCAAAGGGGCCACGGTCTTTACCAAACTCGACCTGAGGGCGGCATATAACCTGGTAAGGATCAAGGCGGGCGATGAGTGGAAGACCGCGTTTAACACCAGGACCGGTCATTATGAATCCTTGGTTATGCCCTTTGGGTTGTGCAATGCGCCCGCAGTCTTCCAGGAATTCATCAACGATGTTTTCCGTGACCTGTTGCAGCAGTGTGTGGTGGTCTATTTGGATGACATCTTGGTATATTCTGCATCCATGGAGGCCCACATTCTGGATGTCAGACGAGTGTTGCAACGCTTACGAGAGAACAAGCTGTTCGGTAAGCTTGAGAAATGCGAATTTCACCGATCCCAGGTAACCTTCTTAGGTTACATCATTTCCGCTGAGGGGTTCTCCATGGATCCTGAAAAGGTTTCGGCTGTCTTACAGTGGCCCCAGCCCAGTGGGCTTCGTGCCCTGCAGCGCTTTTTGGGCTTCGCCAATTATTATCGGAAGTTCATCAGGGACTTTTCCATGCTAGCCAAGCCTCTCACGGATCTGACCAGGAAGGGCAATAATCCTCAGGTCTGGCCGCTCGAGGCCATCCGAGCTTTTGAGGCTCTAAAGTCCGCCTTTGTGTCGGCTCCGATTCTGTCGCATCCCAACCCTGGGTTGCCTTTTGTCCTCGAGGTGGACGCGTCTGAGACGGGAGTAGGCGCCCTCCTGTCTCAGCGTAGAACACCAGAGGGTCCTCTGCTTCCTTGTGGGTTTTACTCCCGGAAACTGTCTTCCGCGGAGTGCAACTATCAGATTGGTGACAGGGAGTTATTGGCCATCGTGCAGGCCCTTAAAGAATGGAGGCACTTGCTCGAGGGCTCGGTGGTTCCGGTTCTCATTCTGACGGACCACAAGAATCTGACCTACCTCTCTGAGGCCAAGAGATTGACACCACGTCAGGCCAGATGGGCTCTGTTCTTGTCACGTTTTAATTACGTGGTCTCCTACCTACCCGGCTCCAAGAACATCAGAGCGGATGCCTTATCACGGCAGTACTCCGAGCTGTCCGGGGAGGAGTCGATTCCGACTACGGTCATACCCCCGAATCAGATCCTGGCTGCTATTCGCACCAGCCTGACCTCTCCTCTGGGTGAGCAGATTTTGGCGGCTCAATCTGGTGCTCCCTCTGGGAGACCCAACGGCAGATGTTTTGTGCCTGAGGAGTTGCGCACTCGGTTGTTGCGAACCTACCATAACTCCAAGGCCGCGGGGCACCCTGGAAAGAATCAGCTGTCCTGGGCGGTTTCACGTCTGTTCTGGTGGCCTTCTCTACGTTCCGACATCGCCGCATATGTAGCGGCATGCTCCGTTTGTGCCCAGAGTAAGTCCCCTCGGCACCTTCCGCTGGGCCTTTTGCAACCCATAGCCACCGGGGAGCGTCCATGGTCACAACTGGGGATGGATTTCATTGTGGACCTTCCTGCATCCCGAGGCCATATGGTCATTCTCATGATTGTGGATCGGTTTTCCAAAATGTGCCACTGTGTTCCTCTCAAGAAGTTACCCTCTGCACAAGAGTTGGCTTCGATTTTTGCCAGGGAGGTCTTCCGGTTGCACGGTTTGCCCAAGGAGATTGTGTCGGATCGGGGGAGTCAGTTTGTGTCCAGGTTCTGGCGCGCCTTTTGCTCCCAGTTGGGGATTCATCTCTCTTTCTCCTCGGCCTACCACCCTCAGTCCAATGGGGCCGCAGAACGATCCAATCAGGCCTTGGAGCAATTCCTTCGTTGCTATGTCTCCGATCACCAAGACAATTGGGTTGACCTCCTGCCTTGGGCTGAGTTTGCCAGGAACACGGCGGTGAACTCTTCCTCTGGGACGTCTCCCTTCATGGCCAATTATGGGTTCCAACCTGCCGTGTTACCGGAGGTATTCTCTCCCCAGGATACTCCGGCTGTGGAGGATCACCTTTCCATCCTACGTACTTCTTGGGTACAGATCCAGAGGTCCCTTGAGGTCTCTGCGCAACGCCAGAGACTCCAGGCTAATCGCAGACGAGCGCCCGCTCCTTCCTACCAGGTCGGAGACCGTGTATGGTTGTCCACCCGCAACCTCAACCTTCGAGTGCCCACTCCCAAGCTGGCGCCTCGCTTTGTTGGTCCCTTCCGAGTGCTTCACAGGGTAAACCCGGTAGCCTATGCCCTTGCGCTTCCTCCTGGCATGCGGATCTCCAACGTGTTTCATGTCTCCCTGTTGAAGCCATTGGTGTGTAATCGTTTCACTTCCTCGGTTCCTCGGCCCCGTCGGGTCCAAGTGGGCAATCGTGAGGAATATGAGGTGAGCAATATCCTGGACTCACGCCTGGTCCGCGGTCGGTTGCAGTTTTTGGTCCATTGGCGTGGTTATGGTCCAGAGGAGCGTTCCTGGGTTCCCTCCACAGATGTCCATGCTCCTGCGTTGCTCCGAGCCTTCCACGCACGCTTCCCTCTGAAACCGTTCCTTACTCCGCGGAGGAGGGGCCCTTGAGGGGGAGGTACTGTCATGGTCTTACCTTCTCACTGTTCTCCTTCGTTTGACATGTGCTGGCGGCCATCTTGGTTTCTGGGTTTCTTGTAGCCTCCCACCCTGCGGCTCCTCCTTCCCACTGGGAGGAGCTGGATGCTTAGCTCATATATAGAAGGTCTGTGGCTTCAGTTCCTTGCTTGGTCCTCCTGTGTGCACATGCTTCAAAGACTGCTGCTGCTTCTGGTTCCTGATCCTGGCCTCGTCTGACTACCCCGTTGGTTCCCGATCCTGGCTTCGTCTGACTACCCCGTTGGTTCCTGATCCTGGCTACGTCTGACTACCCTCCTGGTTCCTGACCTCCGTCTACGCAAGACCCTGCTTCAGTTTAGCCATCCGTTTGGACTTTAGCTACGGCTTGATTTTCAATAAAGCCTTCTTATTCCACCTATCTCTGTTGTACGTCTGGTTCATGGTTCCATGACACTCACGAGTCACCCCAGTCTGATAAATGCCTCACGAGTCACACCAGTCTGATAAATGCCTCATACCAGTCTGATAAATGCCTCACGAGTCACACCAGTCTGATAAATACCTCACACCAGTCTGATAAATGCCTCAAGTCACACCAGTCCGATAAATGCCTCATACCAGTCTGATAAATGCCTGACACCAGTCTGATAAATGCCTGACACCAGTCTGATAAATGCCTGACACCAGTCTGATAAATGCCTCGCACCAGTCTGATAAATTCCCAACACCAGTCTGATAAATTCCCAACACCAGTCTGATAAATACCTCACACCAGTCAGATAAATGCCTCACGAGTCACACCAGTCTGATAAATACCTCACACCAGTCTGATAAATGCCTCAAGTCACACCAGTCCGATAAATGCCTCATACCAGTCTGATAAATGCCTGACACCAGTCTGATAAATGCCTGACACCAGTCTGATAAATGCCTGACACCAGTCTGATAAATGCCTCGCACCAGTCTGATAAATTCCCAACACCAGTCTGATAAATTCCCAACACCAGTCTGATAAATACCTCACACCAGTCTGATAAATGCCTCACGAGTCACCCCAGTCTGATAAAGGCCTCACGAGTCACACCAGTCCGATAAATGCCTCATACCAGTCTGATAAATGCCTCACACCAGTCTGATAAATGCCCCACACCAGTCTGATAAATGCCCCACACCAGTCTGATAAATACCTCACACCAGTCTGATAAATGCCCCACACCAGTCTGATAAATGCCCCACACCAGTCTGATAAATGCCCCACACCAGTCTGATAAATGCCCCACACCAGTCTGATAAATGCCTAACATCAGTCTGATAAATGCCTCACGAGTCACCCCAGTCTGATAAATGCCTCACGAGTCACACCAGTCTGATAAATGCCTCATACCAGTCTGATAAATGCCTCATACCAGTCTGATAAATACCTCACACCAGTCTGATAAATGCCTCAAGTCACACCAGTCCGATAAATGCCTCATACCAGTCTGATAAATGCCCGACACCAGTCTGATAAATGCCTGACACCAGTCTGATAAATGCCTCATACCAGTCTGATAAATACCTCACACCAGTCTGATAAATGCCTCAAGTCACACCAGTCTGATAAATGCCTCATACCAGTCTGATAAATGCCTGACACCAGTCTGATAAATGCCTCATACCAGTCTGATAAATGCCTCATACCAGTCTGATAAATGCCTCGCAGCAGTCTGATAAATGCCTCGCACCAGTCTGATAAATGCCCCACACCAGTCTGATAAATGCCCCACACCAGTCTGATAAATGCCCCACACCAGTCTGATAAATGCCTCACACCAGTCTGATAAATGCCTCATACCCATCAGATAAATGCCGAACACAGGTCTGATAAAAGCCTCGCACCAGTCTGATAAATGCCTCATACCCATCAGATAAATGCCTCATATCAGTCAGATAAATGTCCCACACCAGTCTGATAAATGCCCCACACCAGTCTGATAAATGCCTCACACCAGTCTGATAAATGCCTCATACCCATCAGATAAATGCCGAACACAGGTCTGATAAAAGCCTCGCACCAGTCTGATAAATGCCTCATACCCATCAGATAAATGCCTCATATCAGTCAGATAAATGTCCCACACCAGTCTGATAAATGTCCCACACCAGTCTGATAAATGCCTCACGAGTCACCCCAGTCTGATAAAGGCCTCACGAGTCACACCAGTCCGATAAATGCCTCATACCAGTCTGATAAATGCCTCACACCAGTCTGATAAATGCCCCACACCAGTCTGATAAATGCCCCACACCAGTCTGATAAATACCTCACACCAGTCTGATAAATGCCCCACACCAGTCTGATAAATGCCCCACACCAGTCTGATAAATGCCCCACACCAGTCTGATAAATGCCCCACACCAGTCTGATAAATGCCTAACATCAGTCTGATAAATGCCTCACGAGTCACCCCAGTCTGATAAATGCCTCACGAGTCACACCAGTCTGATAAATGCCTCATACCAGTCTGATAAATGCCTCATACCAGTCTGATAAATACCTCACACCAGTCTGATAAATGCCTCAAGTCACACCAGTCCGATAAATGCCTCATACCAGTCTGATAAATGCCCGACACCAGTCTGATAAATGCCTGACACCAGTCTGATAAATGCCTCATACCAGTCTGATAAATACCTCACACCAGTCTGATAAATGCCTCAAGTCACACCAGTCTGATAAATGCCTCATACCAGTCTGATAAATGCCTGACACCAGTCTGATAAATGCCTCATACCAGTCTGATAAATGCCTCATACCAGTCTGATAAATGCCTCGCAGCAGTCTGATAAATGCCTCGCACCAGTCTGATAAATGCCCCACACCAGTCTGATAAATGCCCCACACCAGTCTGATAAATGCCCCACACCAGTCTGATAAATGCCTAACATCAGTCTGATAAATGCCTCACACCAGTCTGATAAATGCCTGACACCAGTCTGATAAATGCCTCATACCAGTCTGATAAATGCCTGACACCAGTCTGATAAATGCCTCATACCAGTCTGATAAATGCCTCATACCAGTCTGATAAATGCCTCGCAGCAGTCTGATAAATGCCTCGCACCAGTCTGATAAATGCCCCACACCAGTCTGATAAATGCCCCACACCAGTCTGATAAATGCCCCACACCAGTCTGATAAATGCCTAACATCAGTCTGATAAATGCCTCATACCAGTCTGATAAATGCCTGACACCAGTCTGATAAATGCCTCATACCAGTCTGATAAATGCCTCATACCAGTCTGATAAATGCCTCGCAGCAGTCTGATAAATGCCTCGCACCAGTCTGATAAATGCCCCACACCAGTCTGATAAATGCCCCACACCAGTCTGATAAATGCCCCACACCAGTCTGATAAATGCCTCACACCAGTCTGATAAATGCCTCATACCCATCAGATAAATGCCGAACACAGGTCTGATAAAAGCCTCGCACCAGTCTGATAAATGCCTCATACCCATCAGATAAATGCCTCATATCAGTCAGATAAATGTCCCACACCAGTCTGATAAATGTCCCACACCAGTCTGATAAATACCTCACACCAGTCCAGTCTGATAAATGGCTCAAGTCACACCAGTCTGATAAATGCCTCCTACCAGTCTGATAAATGCCTCACACCAGTCTGATAAATGCCTCATACCAGTCTGATAAATGCCTCACACCAGTCTGATAAATGCCTCACACCAGTCTGATAAATGCCTCATACCCATCCGATAAATGCCTCACACCAGTCTGATAAATGCCTCACACCAGTCTGATAAATGCCTCACACCAGTTACATAAATGCCTCACACCAGTTACATAAATGCCTCATACCCGTCAGATAAATGCACAGAAGGCTACCCGTCAGATAAATGCACAGAAGGCTGAAAGTTTATTTTTAGACACTATTTGTCGATGACGAGTGTGAGTCAGATAAGGGCAGTAGTAGTACGCTGCTTGTGTATAAGTCCTTCTGTGCATTTTATATTCAGCCTTTTCTTAGTTCTGTCTGTTTCTAGGAAAGCTGGGTGATTTGGCCATTACTACAATTTCCACCCATGCTCTGAACTAGTTATACAGTCATACAGGGATCCATTACTGCACAATATGGTAGATTTTTCATTCAGGTAAACCTCAATGACAATGCCATATTGGTTGTTTCACAGTTTTTCAAGGAAAACACGACAAAGAATATTTTAGGCTGTATTCCTTATTCCTTTATACGTATACTAAGGTTGTATCCCTTATTCCTGTATATATATATATATATATATATATATATACACACACTAAGCCTGTATCCCTTATTCCTGTATATGTATACTAAGCCTGTATCCCTTATTCCTGTATACGTATACTAACCCTGTATCCCTTATTCCTGTATACGTATACTAAGCCTGTACCTCTTATTCCTGTATACCTATACTAAGCCTGTATCCCTTATTCCTGTATACCTTTACTAAGCCTGTATCCCTTATTCCTGTATACGTATACTAAGCCTGTATCCCTTATTCTCGTATACCTATACTAAGGTTGTATACCTTATTCCTGTATACATTTACTAAGCCTGTATCTATGGCTGCAGTAAAGGATTATTTTAAAAGCATATAGTCTAGGTGCTAATGTACGCCCTGATGTCTGAGTCCTTAAGGACACAGGGCGTACATGTATGCCCTGTGTATTTCCGATCACCGCCATGCGGTGACAATGCCGAGGGGGGTCCTGTTACCCCCGTATCGGTGATTGCTGCAAACCGCAGGTCAATTCAGACCTGTGGTTTGCAGCGTTTCCGGGTCTCCGATGACCCGGAATAGGAGGGTGATCGGTGGTATAATATACACCACAAATCACCCTCTGTAGATCCTGTGAGGTGGCGGTGACGCAAGCAAATTTTTTTTTTGTAGGTGTGCTGACTGTGGCTGGCACTCTTAGCCATAAAAGAGCGTCCAGCCACTGTTAGCGCATCGCCCACCCCACCGCAGGGTATACGTAAAAACACACCGTCCCCCTACACACACAGTAAATAAAGTTTTACAGACACGCAGGCCCGCCGGATGTTCTCGGCCGAGGAGGCATACGCCCAGCTGCTCTCCGACTCTGAGAGCCCCAGTGAGGACAAGGATGACCCCACTTTCCTGTTGTCATCCTCGTGCTCCTCATCATCTAGTGATGATGATGAGCCCCCAAGACGGCGAAGACACCGCCAGGCGGAGCCAGGAGCCCCTCCATGCCAGGAACCCTGTGGCCCACACTAGTATGAGCAACCCTGGGGCTCGTACTAGTTTTCCGGCCCACCAGGCAAGTCCACCTGAGCCAGCCTAGACAGAACACAAAAGAGAAACAAAACCAACTTATCTGTAGCTGAGCAGAAACAGCAATTCCTTCCTTCCTCAGAGCAAGATAGAAGCTATAACCCGCACAGGACACTGGGAAAGGGAGTAATTTAAACTCATACAAATAACCCCACCCAGTGCACCTGGAAGGAGGCGGATACAGCTCAAATCCAAACCCAAAACAAAACAAACTACAAATGTGCTGCTAGCCTGGCAGACCTCCGCACATAACCTGAGCAGGGCATGACACCGGTCATTGATCACTTCGGGGCCAAATATTTGGAGGTCTATGTACCTGGAAGGGAGGTCGCTGTTGACGAGTCTCTCATTGCTTTCAAGGGGGCGAGGTATGGCGTGAAGCTGTACAAACTTTATGGGAGTACCTCAGGTACAAGTTTCGTGTGTACTAGGGGCAAGATTCCCGTATTGAACCCCCAGAATGTCCCCCACTCATAAGGGTTACCACCTGTACGTGGATAACTTTTATACTAGTACCCCCTTGTTCCAGTCCCTAGCCGCCAGATCCACGTCTGCTTGTGGGACCGTGCGGAAAAGTCAACGAGGCCTCCCTACCCACCCCCTCCAGGTACCTATCTCCAGGGATGAGACCCGTGCCCTTACCAGTTGAAACCTGTTGCTGGTCAGATATAAGGACGAGAGGGATGTCCTTTTACTGTCCACAATTCACGGTAACGGCATCACCCCTGTCCCTGTGCGAGGTACCGCGGCAACGGTCCTCAAGCCCGATTGTATCGTCGACTACAATCGGTATATGGGAGGAGTTGATCTCTCTGATCAAGTCCTTAATCCATATAATGCCATGCGCAAAACTCGGGCATGGTACAAAAAAGTTGCGGTCTACTTGGTACAGGTTGCCATGTACAACTCTTGTGCTGTCCCGGAGCGCTGGCAACACAGGGAAATTCCTGCAGTTCTATGAGGCAGTCCTCAAGGACCTGATCTTTTCTGACCGGTACTTGGGAACTGGAGGCACTTTCCAGGTGTGGTCCCTCATACTGGAAAGAAGGGTAGGTCCCCCAAAACGTGCAGAGTGTGTAACACCACCACTCAGTGTGACACGTGCCCCAATCCTCCGGGCCTCTGCATTGACGGTTGCTTCAAGGAGTACCACACTTGCATAGAATACAAAATTTATAATCCCCTTCCCCTGTTTTAATTTATTTGTCCACAGTCTTCCAAATTTTAAACCCCCAAATTCTCTCTACAAAATCCCAATGGTACTCCTTCTCTTCTGAGCCGTGTAGTTCCCCCCCCCCCGCAAAGAACTTTACGTCCACATATGGGGTATGTCCTTTCCCGGGAGAAATGGGGCTACAAATTTCGGGGCGCTTTTTCCCCTATTAACCCTTGTAAAAAAGAAAAATTTGGGGTAACACCAGCAATTTAGTGTAAAAAATACCTCATATATGGATGTAGAGTGATCTATGGGTGAACTACACAGCTCAGAAGAGAAGGAGCGCCATTGGGATTTTGGACAGAGAATTTTGCTGAAATGTTTTTTGGGGGGGCATGTCACATTTAGGAATCCCCCATGGTGCCAGAATTACAAGAAACCCCACCTGACACACCATTTATGATACTAGACCCTTTGTTATGTTCCTTCCTTGAGGGGTCTAGTTTTCCTAAATGGTGTGCCAGGTGGGGGTTTCTTGCTGTTCTGGCACCATGGGGGCTTCCTAAATGTGACATGCCCTCCAAAAAACATTTCCGCAAAATTCTCTGTCCAAAATCCCAATGGCGCTACTTCTCTTCTGAGCCGTGTAGTTCATCCGCAGATCACTCTACATCCACATATGCGGTTTGCTCTCCGGTATGGGAACGCAACCAAACGTTTTGTCCCCATTAACAATGAATAGGCACAAAACGGAAGCGTTTTTTTTCCAGCATTGAGACTCTATGACAGATCTCAATACCAAAAAATAGAAACACTAGAGTGAAAGTAGCCTAAGTCAATTATATGTTTGAGCAAATACAGCAGTAAAATTGAGAATTTTGTATGGCCCGCGAACAATCTTAGGCTAGTTTCACACGAGCGGACCCGAACGCTTCCGTCCAGCCCTGATGCAGTCTGAATGGATGCGGATCCGCTCAGACTGCATCAGTCTGGCGGCGTTCAGCCTCCGCTCCGCTCAGCAGGCGGACACCTGAACGCTGCTTGCAGCGTTCGGGTGTCCGCCTGGCCGCGCGGAGGCGTGCGGATCCGTCCAGACTTACAATGTAAGTCAATGGGGACGGATCCGTTTGAAGATGCCACAATATGGCTCAATCTTAAAGCGGATCCGTCCCCCATTGACTTTCAATGTAAAAGTCTGGACGGATCCGCTCAGGCTAATTTCACACTTAGCTTTTTTTTGCCTCCGTCTGCCTCCGTCTGCATTAATATGATCGGATCCGTTCAGAACGGATCCGATCGAACGCTAGTGTGAAAGTAGCCTTACAAATATCTAAATGGCCCTCGGCAGCAAAAATGTTCCCCACCCCTGCTGTATACCTATATGAAGGCTGTGTTCACATTTGCATACTCTGCCAGTTCCATTGAGCAGCGGACATCACAGGCGCCTATGGACCTCCTTGACTTTTGGGTTCCACCAAGGTGCCCATTCCATCAAATTTGATAAAATCTCAGATGCAGATGTGAACAGAGCCAAAAGTGTGATTGTGTTTTCCACTCCTCATATTTCTGTAGACAGCTTTATTGTAATTAACATGCTAGAAGCATTCAGAAGCTAGGCCTCCACTTGCACTGGGGTGCGGTATTCTACTGTTTTCACCAGTATGCTGCAATGATCTAATGTGATTTATATGTAGGGAAGCCACACTGTTGGGCACCATCTCTCTGGGAAAGTCTGATTAATATTACTTGCTGACTCCAAGTGTTTTCCCTTGAGAAGAGCAGTGCTGGCAACTGGTCAATTCTTGGATTTCCTTGGGATTTATATTTGCTTTCAACTAGTCCACATCATTTCAGTAGGGGTAGGTTAAGTGCCTGTAAGTATTCACATATGTATGAGCAGTCAGCAGTCATGCCTACAATCTGATGATGATCTATTAGAATTATCTACGGCAGGGTGGATTTGATTTAAATCAAACTGATTTAAATCACAATTTAAATCACTAGTCAGTAAGGCTTGATTTAAATCATAGTTTTCTACATTCTACATAAAGACTAATTCTTGCTGGTATAACTTATAATATGCAAATAGATGAAGATTTTTAGAATAACAACTTAACCTGAGGGGTTAATTGTGCGGATCACAGCCCCCTGTAAGAGATCGGGTGCTGCCAGGCAGCAGGGGGCAGTCATGTACACACTTCTTAGTATATTCTAACTTGAAGCATCCCCATCACCATGGGAACGCCTCTGTGTTAGAATATACTGTCGGATATGAGTTTTCAGATGTAACTCAAATCCGATGGTATATTCTAACAGAGGCGTTCCCATGGTGATGGGGACGCTTCAAGTTAAAATATACCATCTAATTGGAGAAAACTCCGATCTGATGGTATAATAGGGACTCCTGACTTTACATTGAAAGTCAATGGGGGACGGATCCTTTTGCAATTGCACCATATTGTGTCAACGTCAAACGGATCCGTCCCCATTGACTTGCATTGTAAGTCAGGACGGATCCGTTTGGCTCCGCACGGCCAGGCGGACACCAAAACGACTTTTTCCTTCATGTCCGTGGATCCTCCAAAAATCAAGGAAGACCCACAGAAGGAAAAACGGACAAGGATCACGGAACTACGGAACCCGTTTTTGCGGACCGAAAAAAAAATAACTGTCGTGTGCATGAGGCCTTATTCTACATAATTAAAAAACTCATCTTTATTTCTTGATGGAATAACCTTTGGATGGTAATATATTTTCCTCAAAAAGCATTTTAGGCTACTTTCACACTTGCGCTTGATCGGATCCGTTCTGAACGGATCCGATCATATTAATGCAGACGGAGGCTCCGTTCAGTACGGATCCGTCTGCATTAATAACTTTAAAAAAATTCGCAAGTGCGCAAGTGCGCAAGTAGCCTGCGCGGATCCGTTCAGACTTTCAATGTAAAGTCAATGGGGGACGGATCCGCTTGAAGATTGAGCCATATGGTGACATCTTCAAGCGGATCCGTTCCCATTGACTTACATTGTAAGTCTGAACGGATCCGCACGCCTCCGCACGGCCAGGCGGACACCCGAACGCTGCAAGCAGCGTTCAGCTGTCCGCCTGTCCGTGCGGAGGGAGCGGAGCGGAGGCTGAACGCCGCCAGACTGATGCAGTCTGAGCGGATCCGCATCCATTCAGACTGCATCAGGGCTGGACGGAGGCGTTCGGGTCCGCTCGTGAGCTCCTTCAAACGGAGCTCACGAGCGGACCGACGAACGCTAGTGTGAAAGTAGCCTTATATAAAAAAAATCTGATTTAAATTTAAAAAAATCATTTTTTTTTATTTTTTATTTAAAAAATCCGATTTTTATCCACCCTAATCTACGGTATTTAGGCCTCATGCACACGAACGTATTTTCTTTCTGTCTCCGTTAAGTTTTTTTTTTTTGCAGACCGTATGTGGAACCATTCATTTCAATAGGTCCGCAAAAAAAACGGAAGGTACTCCATGTGCATTCCATTTCCGTATGTCCGTATTTCCATTACGCAAAAAACTAGAACATGTCCTATTATTTTCTACATTATGGACAAGGATAGGACTGTTCTATTAGGGGCCAGCTGTTCCGTTCCGCAAAATACGGAATGCACACGGATGTCATAAACATACATTTGTGTGCATGAGCACTTAGTCTGCCATCTGTCATCTTGTATGGATTCTCTGTACAGAATTCCTGCATATACCTAAGGACATGAACTCAAGACAACTGGGGACCGCAGGCCGATACCCACTGCAGCAGACCTCTATGTAGCAACAGTATGTGGGCCTCTTGCTGTTGAATGGCTCATCACAGAACACCTCTTATCTAACAACCCTCTAGTAATTGTGAACCATGGAATTCATTGTCTCATTCTCTTACATGCATTAAAATACAGAGTAGCCCTTTACCTTCTAGGCCCCTGTTCAGCTGCACATGTTGCACATGTGGTTTGTCCGCCAGTGCTAGGTACATGGACTTTAGAGAGAAGTTGTATGCAGAAGCCTATGTTTAATGGATCTGTTTTTTTTTTTTTCATTAACGTAGGGCTGGGGGATTTTGTAAAAAAAAAAAAGAAAAATCATGATTGTTTTCAATTTAAAGAATAACTGTCATGTTTTCATAAAAAAATCAATGTTAGCATACGTTACTGCTGCAGCAGCATTAAGCATAAAGCAATCTTTAGTTTCTTCACATACCACTTAGTTACAGCTGTCTTGAATGCTACAATATGAGGACCTTCTCAAGATGGCTCCTCTGACAGTTCTCTGAGGCCAAAACTGCTTTGCCTCACTTCCCATACACACTTGCTGTAGCCAGAAGCTCCCTGCCAGCCAATCAGATTGGATTAATGAGAGACACGCCTCCTCACTCTGAAGCCTAATGCAGGCATGCAGTGTGAAGGACCGCCCCTCTGTCTTCCTAGCTGGAGACAAATGAGCCATAGTAACGGTCTTTTAAAGGACTAGTGGAAAGGGACAGGGGACATTAATGAAAGCTGTTATTATCAGGTAATTACAGATCTTTTAGCAATCATTGACAGACTAAGGCCTCCTGCACATGACCGTAGTTGTCCCGTTGCCGCATTGCGAACCGCATTTGCAGATCCGCAATACACGGCCACTATTCCGTGTGCAAATTTATTAAAAAGGAACAAAATAACATTTTGCATGGACATAAGTATTCAGACCCTTTGCTATGACACTTAAAATTTAGCTCTGGGGGCCTCCCATTTAGTTTGAGTATCTTTGAGATAATTGGAGTCCACTTAGGGTAAATTCAGTTGATTGGATATGATTTGGAGAAGACACACAACTGTTTATAGAAGGTATCATAGCTGAATATGCATATCAGAGCAAAAACCAACCCATAAGGAAGAAAGAACTGACTGTAGGGCTCAGAGACAGGATTGCCTGGAGGCACAGATCTGGAAAAGGGTACACAAAACATTTCTGCTGCACCGAAAGTTCCCAAGAGCACAGTGGCCTCCATAATTCTTAAATGGAAGATATTTGGAACAACCAGGACTGTTCCTAGAGCTGGGCACCCCACCAAACTAAGTAATTGGGGGAGAAGGACCTTCATAAGAGAGGTGACAAAGAACTCAACGGCCACCATGGCTGAGCTCCAGTGATCCTGTGTGCAGATTGGAGAAACTTACAGAAGGCCAGCCATCACTGCAGCACTCCACCAATCAGGGCCGTATGGCAGAATGGCCAGAAAAAAGCCTCTCCTCAATAACAGACACATGAAAGCCCACATGGATTTGGCAAAAAAAGCACCTGAAGGACTCTCACACTGTGAGAAGCAAAAATCTCTGGTCTGATGAAACCAAGATTTAACTTTCTGGCCTCAATTCTAAATGTCATATCTGGGGGAAACCAGGCACTGCCCTATACCATCCTTACAGTGAAGTATGGTGGTAGCAACCTCATACTATGTGAGTGTCTTCAGGGAAAGCTGAATGGACAAAAGTACAGAGATATTCTTAATGAAAACCTGATCCAGAGTGCTTTGGACCTTAGAATGGGCCGAAGGTACAGTTTCCAGCAAGACGGTGACCCTAAGCACACAGGCAGGGACAACTCTGTGAAAGTCCTTGAGTGGCCCAGCCAGAGCCCTGACTTGAACCCAATTGAATATCTCTGGAGAGACCTCAAAATGGCTGTCCGACAATCCAACCTGACAAAGCTTGAGAGGGTCTGCAGAGAAGAATGGCAGAAAATCCCCAAATCCAGGTGGTACAACCTTGTGGCATCATAGCCAAGAAGACTGGAGGCTGTAATGACTGCCAAATACTGAGTAAAGGGTCTGAATACTTATGTCAATGAAATACTTTAGTTTTTCCTTTTCAATAAATTAGCAAAGATTTCTAACATTCTGGTGTACTTTCTCATTATGAGAGCAGAATGACGGGGACAAGGCTGCAGGATAACAAAATGTAATAAGGTTAAAGGGTTTAAAAACTTTCCAAATGCATTTTATGGGGCATCGAGAAAGCTAGCTGTACCTGTTGTTAGCATACTGAGCTATGCTAAAATACAAGAAAAAAGGAAAGTTAAAGCCCCACATGGGTACATTATAATGTACACGTGTGTGTGAGGAATATGGATTAATATTTCCTGTCAGCCATGTCCTCACACCCCCAGTTGCTGACAGATAGCAGAGGTAGTGAACTTCACAGGAGGGCCCTGCTTCAAAGCCCCCCAGCCCTGATTGTCATTTGATGCACCTCTTGGCATGTTCAGTGTACATGCAAAATAAGTTTCCACCCCCCCCCCCCATCCATCTGAGTGTCAGTTGGCAAGGAAGAAAGACCCCAGGGGGTCCAGGCTTCAAGGAGAAGGTCACACCTCAGTCCAGTTTGAAGCCAAGCTGAATCCTGCAGGAAAACCCCCAGCATGGGGTATCCGCCCTTGCCCAGGATCAATGAGACCTCCCAGACATGTTGGCACCTACCTTTCATAAGGAATTATGAATCGCCTGGCCATCGCAGGCGCAAACCCGATACATATTTGTGTCCCGGTGGCCACGAGGTACGTTCCCATGGTCTTTGTTTAATGGGACGAGGTCAGGGTAGGGAGATATCCATAATAGCTGAGATCACGGCCCTTCATGTGGACTCCAGCAAAGAACATCTCAAAGGAACTTTCATCTTACTCGGTAACTGACTTTTACACTGCTTAACCCTGTTGTAACCATATAGCCTGTAATCTCTAACCTCAGACCACTGTACATATTGTCTGTGTGTAGTGTGTTAAATCTGGTGTGCTCTTATGGCGATTAAATCTATAATTTAATCTTGTGCTATCTTGTATCTCGATCACGAATCCCCACGTCCGTGTTTTGGCCTAGTTAGAAGCTACCGCGGGTTGGTTTCTGACCCTATATAATCCCGTTAGCGGACCTGGCTTATATCAAACGAGAACTGGTGGCAGATACCCGGGCTGAGGAGGCACTGTTTCACTGCGGCAGTGAAAAGGCTCTCTCAGCTTGTTGCCTCTCTGTGCCGGCGTGGACAGGAGGTGTGTGTGTGTAAACGATACCAACCTGACCTTACGTGCTCCACTGGAGGGCGTAACTTCACGTTTTTGGTAAACCCGTGATCATACCAGGTCTCGTGAGCTCGACATGGTTGACGTCAAGCAGGCACGAGGTGTGGTATTCATCACAGTGTGTGTGTGTAAGCATAGTATTGTAGTACTACAGTATATAAAGTATATTGTAGTACTATACATACAGTAACAAGTTTCTCTGGTTTATCTCAGTAAAAATGTATTACCATCTTATAGCATATCACTAATGTATGCCATAATGTGATCTGTAGTGGTCTAGTCTAGAAAGCCACACTTACCATTCATAGTTAAACAAAAAAGGCTCTGCGTCGGTGCGAAATCACTGGTGAAGACGGTCTTAATAAATTAATTCTTCTTGTTTAATAGAAACAACACGTTTCGGGGATCAGGATCTCCCCTTCATCAGGTTTCACAATAAACACTAACCATTCATGACACAGATCTAGGTGAATAGGTTGTGTCATAGCTTCCTGGACAGCAGGTGGAAAGTAGTGCGCACTCCCTCTAATCAGCTGTTTGAGGAGGCCATGGCACTCCGGTGAGCGCAGCGGCCTCTTCCTAGGCCAGTGATGTCACATTAATCGGTCACATGGTCTACAGTATGTGCAGCTCATTCCCATTCGAATGGGCCTGAGCTGCAATACCAAGCACAGCCACTATACAATGTTTGGCACTGTGCTTTTTATGCTGTGATCAACTGATCGGTGGCAGTGCCGGGAGTCAGATCTCCACTTATCAGATATTGATGACCTATCCTGAGGATAGGTCATCACAATTCTATTCACAATAACCCCTTTAAATACACTTACAATTGTCAAGCATATCCATGAATTATAAATGTGCAATTGATGTAAGTCTGCTTTGACAGCATCTTCCGCAGACAGTGGGTTAGCTGAGCTTGGTATGGATGTTTTTTTGCAGGAAGTGGCAAATGCAGCATTAGGGAAGAGGATGAATGCTAAAATGTATTTTAAATGTGAAAGGCACACATCCCATAACTCTGAATATCCTGTGATAGCTGTACAGCACAGCTGTCAGTCACTAGCTGTACACATGGGAGGTGTTATCTGTTGATTAATAGTATTCTCTGTGTAAGTGTGTATACAGAAATAGCTGTCAGTCACTGATAGATGTACATGGGAGAGGTGTTATCAGTGATTGATAGTATTCTCTGTGTAAGGCTACTTTCACACTTGCGGCAGAACGGATCCGACAGGCTGTTCACCCTGTTGGATCCATCCTTCTGCAATTTTGCCGTGCCGCCGGACCGCCGCTCCGTCCCCATTGAACAGCCTGTCGGATCCGTCCTGCCGCAAGTGTGAAAGTACCCTAAGTGTATATACATAGATAGCTATCAGTCACTAATAGTTGTACACATGGGAGGTGTTATCAGTGATTGATCGTATTCCCTGTGTAAGTGTGTATACAAAGATAGCTGTCAGTCACTGATAGCTGTATATGGTGTAGGTATTATATGTGATTGCTAGTATTCTCTGTGTAAGTGTATATACCTAGATAGCTGTCAGTCACTGATAGTTGCACACATGGGAGGTGTTATCAGTGATTGATAATATTCACTATGTAAGTGTGTATACAGAGATAGCTCTCAGTCACTCATAGATGTACATGGGGGAGGTGTTATTAGTGATTGATAGTATTCTCTGTGTAAGTGTGTCTACAGAGATAGCTGTCAGTTTCTAATAGATGTACTTGGGAGGTGTTATCAGTGATTGATAGTATTCTTTGTGTAAGTGTGTATACAGAGATAGCTGTCAGTCACTGATAGATGTACACGGGATGTGTTATCAGTGATTGATAGTATTCTCTGTGTAAGTGTGTATACATAGATAGCTGTTAGTCACTGATAGATGTACACAGGGGAGGTGTTATCAGTGATTGATAGTAAGTGTGTATACATAGATAGTTGTCAGTCGCTGATAGATGTACACAGGGGAGGTGTTATCAGTGATTGATAGCATTCTCTGTGTAAGTGTATATACAGAGATAGCTGTTAGTGACTGATAGATGTACATGGGGGAGGTGTTATCAGTGATTGATAGTAAATGTATATACATAGATAGTTGTCAGTCACTGATAGATGTACATGGGGAGATGTTATCTGTGAATGATAGCATTCCCTGTGTAAATGTGTATACATAGATAGCTGCCAGTCACTGACAGTTGTACAGGGAAGATATTATCAGTGATTGATAGCATTCTCTGTGTAAGTGTATATACATAGATAGCTGTCAGTCACTGATAGTTGTACACATGGGAGGTGTTATCAGTGATTGATAATATTTACTATGTAAGTGTGTATACAGAGATAGCTCTCAGTCACTCATAGATGTACTTGGGGGAGGTGTTATCAGTGATTGATAGTATTCTCTGTGTAAGTGTGTATACAGAGATAGCTGTCAGTTTCTGATAGATGTACACGGGAGGTGTTATCAGTGATTGATAGCATTCTCTGTGTAAGTATGTATACAGAGATAGCTGTCAGTCACGGATAGATGTACATAGGGGAGGTGTTATCAGTGATTGATAGTATTCCCTGTGTAAGTGTGTATACATAGATAGCTGTCAGTTTCTGATAGATATACACACGGGAGGTGTTATCAGTGATTGATAGCATTCTCTGTGTAAGTGTGTCTACAGAGATAGCTGTCAGTCACTGATAGATGTACACAGGGAGGTGTTATCAGTGATTGATAGTATTGATCTACAGTCTGGCAGCATGTCTTTTCTGAACCCCAAGCAGAGCTATCAGTGACAGAAACTATTTACTATCGCTATATACACATTAAGGGTCCATTCACACATCCGTATTGCGGATTGCGTATCTGCAAAACACGGACACCGGCAATGTGCGTTCCACATTTTGCGGACCGTACATCGCTGGCACTCTCATAGAAAATGCCTTTTCTTGTCCTCAATTGCAGACAAGAATAGGACATGTTCTATTCTATGTTCTTTTTTTGCGGAAAGGAAGTGCGGATCCGCGGATACGGACAGCACATTCCAGCCTATTGAAAATGAATGGGTCCGCACCTGTTCCGCAAAATTGCGGAACGGATGCGGACCCATTTTCCAGACGTGTGAATGGACCCTTATACAGGGAAGGGATCAATCACTCTGTCACTGATAACATCTCCCTGTTCACAACTGAAATCAGAAAAATAAAAGATAGAAAAGTTACAACTTTAATAGAATTTTTAACCACAAAACTATATATTATTCTGTTTAGCTTCTTCTGCTCTATCACATGCAGATTACACTGCATTTTGGAGTGACGGGCTCTCCTCAGCCCCTGCTGCTGGCTGATTTACATTTTTTTCCAACTGAAATCAGCAGCAGGAGGGCGGAGAGAGTCTGGAGCTTACGACTTTTTCAGACTTTAGCAAAATGGTTAGGGCAATTAAAGAAAGCAACCCATGTTTTTCTATGGTGATCTGTCTCTAGTTTATGGCTGAGTGTTAACATACTGTATGTTTTGTGCTTGCTCCCTATAGATGGATACACAACGTGTGTTTGTTGCTCCACCATCTCCAGAGTTGTCCACAAGGCCTGTGACCTCTCCTCGACTTAGTCCAACAGGATCAGGTAGATCTCAGCCTGAGGGTTCTAGCGCTTCACAAGCTTCACTTCCAGTGGGACAGCTGTCTATCCGTCCTTTAGCACCAGTGGGATCTTCTGCTCCTGATCGGTCACAACCAGAAGGATCCTTGAGACTCCACCCTGTGGGTTCTCAGTTCAGTCCAAAAGATGAGTCTGCTAGATCACAACCTGAGGGATATTGTCCAAGTCTCTTATCTCCAACCCATCAATATAGGCCACTTCCACCTTCTCCATCCTCACCTCATGGATCTCCAGCCCCTAGCCCAAGAGGATCACCACAACCTAGGAGATCCCAAGCTTCTCCACGACCTATTAGATTTCAGGAACCTTGCATGAGATCTGATTCCAATCAACTGTTCCAAGTTGAAGTAGACAAATCATCTTTCAATGGTGCCGAACAAAACAAAGCTGCAGAGGATTTTAGGTAATTTTTTTTTTTAATACAGCAAATTACTCAAACTAGTAAGCAAAAAAATTATGTTGAACCATATTGATAACACATTAAAACAAGCAATAGACATCGCTCTAAACGGATTGTCCAAGATTTTTTACCTGACGTCCATGACGTCTGGATAGGTCATTACTATCTGGTCATCAGTATCTGATCAGTGGGAGTCCAACAACTTCTCTCATTTCACCAAGCACAACGCCATACATTGCACAGCAGCTGTGTTTGGTATTGCAGCTCTGCCCTATTTACTTCAGTGGGGCTGAGCTGCGCCTAGGTCATGTGACCAATGATCGTGATGTCATATGACCTAGTCAAAGCTGAAGAAGGTAACGGGGGTCCTGCGTGTTGGATCCCCACCGATCATATACTGATGACCTATGCAGGGTATAGATTATCAGTTAAAATATCTCCGACAACCTCTTTAACCCCTTAAGTACCGGTCCCACTTTTGTTTTTCCTTCCCCACTTTCCAATAGCCATAACCTTTAAAATTTTCCATTCATATAGCCATATGAGGGCGTATTTAAGGAAACCATTTAATTTACCATGTTTTCACTGTGTGCTAAAAATGACATAACACCCCTGTTCTGTGGCTCAATACGATTACGGTGATACCAAATTTGTATAGTTTTTTGTATTTTTTTTTGTATAGTTTTTAAAACCAAATTACATTTTCTTTGTTTTTTGCAGGACGAACTGTAGTTTTTTATTGATACCATTTTTGGGGCATGTATGGTTTTTATGATCACTGTCATTCAATTTTTTTATGGGTTAAGGCGACCAAAAAGTGGCAAATCATGTATTTTTTTTTCTGTTTCTGTTCTGCAGGAAAAATATTTATAATTGTAAAAGTTATGACATTTTTGGAAGCGGCAATACCTGTTATGTTTATTTTATTACTTGTGTATTTAGTTTTACATTTAAAATTGGGAAACAGGATGATTTGAACTTATAATATTTTAATGTTTTTTTTTTGTTTTGTTTTTAAACAACAAGTTTTAGGGGACTAGAACCTGGGATCCATTCACCATAATAGAAATCTTGCGTCTGTGCAGCTCCATGCTTGCCCCGCACCTGAGCACTGCTGTGCCCATTATGGGCAGAGGAACAGGAAGTTGCACTGCGCATGCACCGACACGCCCCTTCTTTGGCTTCACTACCGCCCTCTGATGCGGCTGGTTACTTCCGCTGGCTGTATTTTGAGGTACGGATCTGCACATGCGAAGGTCAACTCCCTGTTCCTCTGCCCATAATGGGTACAGCAGTGCGCAGGTGCGGGGCAGGTGTGGAGCTGCGCAGGTGTGAGATTTGTGAGGGAGAGGTGGAGGTAATAATAGGAAACGAGGGCGGACCAGAGGGGTGGTTTTCTGGGCACATCGCCGAGGGGCCTGGGCACTTGCTGCAGTAATGCCGCCCCTGGGCACTTGCCGAACCTCATTAGCATAAGCTTTAAAAGTCTTTTTTGGAAGAACTTGGCGAGGGACAGTAAAAATTAAGGTACCATTGGAATGAGGGCAAAGGAGTCTATAACCTGATCCGAGCGGTCTAAAACGCTCAGATTAGGTCGACTCCCTTTAAAGAAATGAAACTAACTTTTGCATACAAGTATTGGGAATTATGCAGTATATCATTTTTCATCCCACTATACAAACTGTAATCTTAATGAGCAGTGACATTCCCAAACCTAATATAATCTATTAAATAGGCCTCTTTCAGACTGGTATAATATGGTAGCTTTATTACTCCAGTGTTAGGGACCTTCTGCAGCTTATCAGAAATGTCCGGGTGTTGCGTTCATAATAAGGGCACATATAAGCCCTTGTATAACACCCGTCTGAAAAGCGTCTGAATACAGTTTTTTTTAAACCAAAGTAATTGAAAACTATTATTTATTATGACAGTAAATGAGCAACAATGTATTTTCTGACTCATGAAAACCTTTTTTCCATCTCCCAGAAATACTACATATTTGATATTTGTCTATTGAGTTCTTATTGTTATTACTGTAGTGTGTAGGTAAAAGCAGTCTGTATATTTTACTCTAAGGTTAGGCTACTTTCACACTAGCGTTTCTATTTTCCGGTATTGAGATCCATCATAGGGCCTCAATACCGGAAAAAAAAGCTTCCGTTTTGTCCCTATTCATTGTCAATGGGGACAAAACGTAACTGAACAGAACAGAATGCTCCAAAATGTATTCCATTCCGTTCTCATGCCGGAGAGCAAACCGCAGCATGCTGCCATTTTCTTTCCGTCATGGGATGTGGAGCAAGATGGATCCGTCATGACCCACGATGCAAGTCAATGGTGATCCGTTTTCTCAGACACAATCTGACACAATAGAAAACGGATCCGTCCCCAATGACTTTCAATTGAGTTTTTGATGGATCCGTCTTGGCAATGTTAAAGATAATACAACTGGATCCGTTCATAACGGATGCAGACGGTTGTATTATCAGTAACGGAAGCGTTTTTACTGAACCCTGCCGGATCCAGCAAAAACACTAGTGTGAAAGTAGCCTAACATACACACGACAGTGAAAAACAGATGTGTGATGGACGTTTTTTTAACGGCCATCACATGTCCATTTTAAGGCCAACGATAGTCTATGGCAGGGATGTCAAACTCGTGGCCCTCCAGCTGTTGCAAAACTACAACTCCCATCATGCCTGGGCATACTACAGCTATCAGGGAATGATGGGAGTTGTAGTTTTGCAACATCTGGAGGGCCATGAGTTTGACATCCATGGTCTATGGGTTTATTCACACTGCCGTTTTTTGACAGCCTGTGAATAATGGACGTAAAAAAATAGAACATGTTCTTTTTTTTCCATTTTTCACTGACGGACTGCCCCCAGACAATTGAATGGGTCAGTTTTTAACGTCCGTTTCTCAGAAAGGCGTCATTGAAAAAAAGTCAGTTAAACGGACACACAGCCAGTTTTTCATAGCCATTTTGCATCAGTGTGTGCATCCATGGCCATGTGTCCATTTTAATGTCTATTTTGCATCCATTTTTCATGTCCGTTGTAAAAAGGATGAATTTAATTGGCAGTTATTTCTAAACCCACAGGATGGTAGTCCCCCAGCTGAAAAAATATCTTCCATAGTGTAGCTATTTATTTTTTTACTGCCCCCAGCTTTAATAATGCCCCCAATGTAGGCCCCCAGCTTAAATAATTTCCCCTAGTGTAAATTATGCCCCCATAGTTGCCCCCAGCTGTTTTTTTTTTTGTGTATTTGACAAAAAAACAACAACCTCACCTCATCCACTTGATCGTGCTACAGCAGTCTCTTCTCTCTTCATTGAACAGGACCTGCCAAAAGACCTGCGATGTCCGTGATGACGTCACCGTGCGCTCCCATGTGGTTACGTCATAATGCATATCGTAGGTCCTTCGGCAAGAGACTGCTGCAGTGCGAGCAAGTGGATGAAGTGAGAGTTTTGGGCTATTTTAACCCCTAAATGGCCATATTGTGAAAGTGTATCTGTTTTTAACAGTCTGTAGACAGGTGCACTCCTGTCTAAGTGGCTGTTTAAAACGGTTCCATTGATTTCAGTGGGGTCCGTCTGGCTGTGGAAATGGGCAGAGGCTATTCACTGGCTTTTAAAAGAACAAGCATGTAAATAGCCCTATAGAGTTTCATTGGTGCTAAAAATGGCAGTTTTTCACTGTCATGTGCATGAGGCCTAAAGATTGGGTATGAACAGGATATGGCGGTGTATAATATAAACTTTATTGATGTTTGTGGTATATTTGGTACAACTTTATTTGCTGCTCTTATCTGAATGCTGGTAAACGTCATGACATCAATAAACAGCTTAATTAAGTGCAGAGGGGTAATTAGATGATTAAGTGCTCATCTACTCACTCCTTTTCTGGAGAATAAAAAAGACATCCTCCCCAAATGTGACAAGTATGCTCTCTGATTGATGGGAGGGATTGATAACATGGACAGAAGCCAAATTTACCTTCCTCCTGGGGCCATGTACAGTTAAGACAGGGAGAGAGGAGGATCTATGTGTCTCCTCTCCTCCTCAAGGCTGGCTGACGTGGGGACGGCTGCTATAAACTGGAATATCTCTGGCTGTCTAGCATCTAAAGATGTGAGCCAAGTCTTGTTTTAAAGCTGACAAGCTAAGCTTGTGGTCCTAGCAGATTCACTTAAAGAGATACAGTCTTTAAAAATCAGGTTTGAGTGAAAGCTGCAGGTATGTGGAGCTCTCACTGGGACCTGTTTCTAATGGCTGAAACTTGGGATGTGTCATAGCTAGCAATCTTGGTCTTGAGTTAAAGCTTAGATTGTGAGCTTTAAAGGGGTTGTCTGCTTTTTGCTGTTGATGACCTATCCTAAGGTTACATCATCAATTTCAGATCAGCAAGGTTCTGACTCCTGGAACCCCCACTGATCAGCTGTTTGAAGAGAATGTAGCTTTCTCTGCTCTGTCTACCTGAGGAAGTGCCCCCCCCCCCCCCCCCCCCGCTGATCCTGAGGACAGGTCATCAATAGTAAAAAGTGGACAACGCCTTTAAATAGCACAAAGATATCAGATACTTCCCAGGCTAATGAAGTGCCACCCTTCAAGGACATATGAGATACGTTCTTGGAAAGGAGAAGGTTAGTTAGCAGGACGGGGGCCGCAAACCTTGGCTCTGGGGGCTAGAGTCATTGTCCTGCTGGTTTTCCTCAGGAATTCAGGAATTGCCCTGTATTTACTGAAATCCATCTTTCCTTAATTCCTGACCAGTTTACCAGTCCCTGCTGATGAAAAGCATTTCCCACATCATGATGCTATCACATTCACGATTCACTGTGGAAGTGTAGTTCATAGGGTGATGGGAAGTGTGGGTTAGCACCAAACATAGCTTTTCCCATGATGGACAAAAAGTTAATTGTTAGCATCATCTGAGCAGAAAACCTTCTTCCTTGTGTTTGGGGAGTCTGCACCAGGGGTGTACCTAGCCTTTCTTCTGCCTGAGGCAAAAATTAAAACAGCGCCTCCCCATGGCAAATTCTCAGCTTAACCTCCTCACTCCAGCCCTGCTGTTAAAGACATACTTAGAAAACATTCAATACAGTGCTACATACTTCTTACATCCAGTGATGTCTCCTCTGATGTAGACATTCTCTTTCCTTATCTTCTCCATTCGGATCAGACCACCATGATGGTTTCTTTCAGCAATCTCTTGTCTCTGCAGAGTTTGATGCACAGATATCTTTGTTTCCTATTTTCCATCCTCCTCCCTCTTTCTGAACTCCCCATCCTGCCACTTTCAATACTGTGCCCACTGTGTTCCCCAATATTATACTGCAGAAGCAGATTATCTCCCTGAAAATACTAGTAATACACAGATAGTGTCCTATTCAATAATTATTGGCACGCAATGCCCTAAAAAATAACTGAGCCCATCAAATAGTGTCTCTGACAGTAATAGTCCCGTAAACATAGTGTCCCCAAAAAATAATTGTGCTTAGCTGATACTGTGCCAGGGTGGCCCCCATAGTAGTAGTGCTCCCAAAAGTCCCACCAATAGTTATAATTCTCAGCCAGTGTGCACTTAGTTTTTACAGTGCTCCCAATAGTAATAATAACCCCATTGTGCCCCAGAAGTAATAATTGTAATGTGTGCTGGACCTTATTATACCACCTTATAATGTGCGTCAGTACAAAAGATACCACCTTATAATGTGCACCAGTACAAATAATACCCTCTTATAATCTGTGCCAGTACAAAAACCACTGTCTTATAATATGTGCCAGTACAAAAAAATACCACCTTTTAATGTGTGCCAGTACACAAAATGCCCCATTAAAATGTGTGCCAGTACAAAAAATACCCCCTTATAATATGTGCCAGTACAATAAAATACCCCTTATAATGTGTGCCAGTACAAAAAATACCCCCTTATAATCTGTGCCAGTACAAAAAATACCCTCTTATAATCTGTGCCAGTACAAAAAATACCCCCTTATAATCTGCGCCAGTACAAAAAATACTGCATTCATATGCCCCTGACAAATGTGAGGAATTTGCTATACACCTATTTACCATTAGCTACTAATTACCTGTCATGGTCTTACCTCCTTGCTGTTCTCCTTCGTTTGACATGTGCTGGCGGCCATCTTGGTTTCTGGGTTTCTTGTAGCCTCCCACCCTGCGGCTCCTCCTTCCCACTGGGAGGAGCTGGATGCCTAGCTCATATATATAGGAGGTCTGTGGCTTCAGTTCCTTGCTTGGTCCTCCTGTGCTCACATGCTTCTAAGACTGCTGCTGCTTCTGGTTCCTGATCCTGGCTTCGTCTGACTACCCTGCTGATTCCTGATCCTGGCTTCGTCTGACTACCCTGCTGGTTCCTGATCCTGGCTTCGTCTGACTACCCTTCTGGTTCCTGATCCCTGGTTTCGCAAGACCCTGCTTCGGTTTAGCCATCCGTTTGGACTTTTGCCTTACAGCTTTATTTTCAATAAAGCCTTCTTATTTCCACTCATCTCTTGTTGTACGTCTGGTTCATGGTTCCATGACATTAGGACCAAGCCATGAATTCTGACGGTACAGGGCCATCCTCGCTACCTACGCTGGTTGCCAGACTTGATCAGCAGGATCACCTGTTGGGTCGGTTCGCTGTGGCGTTGCAAACCCTGCTTGAACGCACGGCTCATTTAGCTTCCGTTGCCGATGGGTCGGTTGTCGCTCCTGGGCCCACTCCTACTGCCGCTCCGGTTGTTGCGCCAGAGTCTACCCCGACACCTGTTGCTGCGCCTGCGGTGTTTCGGGGTATGACCGGTTCTGCCCCCCTTCCACAGCGCTTTGGGGGAGAGCCAACTCAGTGCCGAGGTTTCCTTAACCAGGTGGGCATTTACTTCGAGTTGCTGCCACATGCCTTTCCTACTGAGAGATCAAAGGTGGGCTTCTTGATCTCGCTGCTCTCGGACAAGGCCTTGGCCTGGGCCAGCCCTTTATGGGAGAACAACAATCCGGTGGTTGCCGAGTTTTCTGGTTTTGTTGCTTCTCTTCGGAAGGTATTCGATGTGCCGGCTCGTGCTGCCTCTGCTGCGAAGCTCCTTATGTCCATCAGACAGGGTTCACGATCCGTAGCTGAATACGCCATTGAGTTTCGTACCCTGGCAGCAGAGGTGGGCTGGAATAATGAGGCTCTGGTCGCTGCTTTCTCTCATGGTCTCTCGGATGCCTTGAAGGATGAGGTTGCAGCTAAGGACCTACCAGTGGAGCTCGAGTCTCTTATTTCTTTCCTGATTTTGATTGACACCAGACTCAGGGAGAGACCTTCCTTTAAGGAGAGCCTGCGGAGGCCTTCTAACAGATTGGCGCCTACGTTTGCTGTCCCACCCGTGCCTCCCTCTCCTCCCACGCCTCCTGGGGATGACTTGTCTGGGGGTGAACCCATGCAGCTGGGGTTTGCTCGCCTGTCCGAGGGGGAGAGGGTACTCCGGAGAAGCGAGGGCCGATGCATGTACTGTGGTCTCGGTGGGCATTTTCGGTTGGCATGCCCGAACCGTCCGGGAAACGCTCGCACCTGAGATCCTGTCGGGGGCAGATCTTGGGTGGAGTCTCCTCGTCCCCGGTTTCCCGTGTTGACAAACCACTGATTACTGTTGTCCTCTCCTGGGTCGGGGGCTCGGTGACGACCCAGGCGTTGGTGGACTCTGGTGCTGGTGGTTTGTTCATTAATAGTGTGTTCGCTGCCGCCAATTCCATTCCTCTGCAGCCTCGAGGTTCCCCACTGGCTCTTGAGGCGATAGACGGCAGACCCCTTCTGCCGCCACACGTGACTCATGAGACCCTTCCAGTGGGGATGGCGTTTGGTGCCGTTCACAGAGAGTCGGTCTGTCTCCAGGTTATTTCGTCTCCACACTACTCGGTGGTCTTGGGGTACCCCTGGCTCCAGAAGCATAATCCGACTTTCGATTGGAAATCGGCCGAGATCCTCTCGTGGTCACCGCAGTGTGGGGCTAGTTGCATCCATGGGCCTGTCAAGTTGCTGTGTACTTCCTCGGACTCTCTGTTGCCTCCTGAATACGAGGAGTACCGGGATGTATTCGATAAGGTGCGTGCGGTTGCCCTACCTCCGCACCGCCCATACGATTGTGCCATAGAGTTACAATCTGGTGCCGTTCCGCCTCGTGGCAAAGTCTATCCACTGTCGGTAGCGGAGAATGAGGCCATGGAGGAGTACGTGAGGGAGGCACTTTCACGCGGACACATTCGCAAATCCTCGTCCCCGGCAGGGGCTGGATTTTTCTTTGTGAAAAAGAAGGGCGGTGAGTTGAGGCCTTGCATCGATTACAGGGGTCTCAATCGCATCACGATCAAGAACGCTTACCCGATACCCTTGATTTCCGAGCTGTTCGATCGCCTCAAAGGGGCCACGGTCTTTACCAAACTCGACCTGAGGGCGGCATATAACCTGGTAAGGATCAAGGCGGGCGATGAGTGGAAGACCGCGTTTAACACCAGGACCGGTCATTATGAATCCTTGGTTATGCCCTTTGGGTTGTGCAATGCGCCCGCAGTCTTCCAGGAATTCATCAACGATGTTTTCCGTGACCTGTTGCAGCAGTGTGTGGTGGTCTATTTGGATGACATCTTGGTATATTCTGAATCCATGGAGGCCCACATTCTGGATGTCAGACGAGTGTTGCAACGGTTACGAGAGAACAAGCTGTTCGGTAAGCTTGAGAAATGCGAATTTCACCGATCCCAGGTAACCTTCTTAGGTTACATCATTTCCGCTGAGGGGTTCTCCATGGATCCTGAGAAGGTTTCGGCTGTCTTACAGTGGCCCCAGCCCAGTGGTCTTCGTGCCCTGCAGCGCTTTTTGGGCTTCGCCAATTATTATCGGAAGTTCATCAGGGACTTTTCCATGCTAGCCAAGCCTCTCACGGATCTGACCAGGAAGGGCAGTAATCCCCAGGTCTGGCCGCCCGAGGCCATCCGAGCTTTTGAGGCTCTAAAGTCCGCCTTTGTGTCGGCTCCGATTCTGTCGCATCCCAACCCTGGGTTGCCGTTTGTCCTCGAGGTGGACGCGTCTGAGACGGGAGTAGGCGCCCTCCTGTCTCAGCGTAGAACACCAGAGGGTCCTCTGCTTCCTTGTGGGTTTTACTCCCGGAAACTGTCTTCCGCGGAGTGCAACTACCAGATTGGTGACAGGGAGTTATTGGCCATCGTGCAGGCCCTTAAAGAATGGAGGCACTTGCTCGAGGGCTCGGTGGTTCCGGTTCTCATCCTGACGGACCACAAGAATCTGACCTACCTCTCTGAGGCCAAGAGATTGACACCACGTCAGGCCAGATGGGCTCTGTTCTTGTCACGTTTTAATTACGTGGTCTCCTACCTACCCGGTTCCAAGAACATCAGAGCGGATGCCTTATCACGGCAGTACTCCGAGCTGTCCGGGGAGGAGTCGATTCCGACTTCGGTCATACCTCCGAATCAGATCCTGGCCGCCATTCGCACCAGCCTGATCTCTCCCCTGGGTGAGCAGATTTTGGCGGCTCAATCTGGTGCTCCCTCTGGGAGACCCAACGGCAGGTGTTTTGTGCACTCGGTTGTTGCGAACCTACCATAACTCCAAGGCCGCGGGGCATCCTGTAAAGAATCAGCTGTCCTGGGCTGTTTCACGTCTGTTCTGGTGGCCTTCTCTACGTTCCGACATCGCCGCATATGTAGCGGCATGCTCCGTTTGTGCCCAGAGTAAGTCCCCTCGGCACCTTCCGTTGGGCCTTTTGCAACCCATAGCCACCGGGGAGCGTCCATGGTCACACCTGGGGATGGATTTCATTGTGGACCTCCCTGCATCCCGAGGCCATACGGTCATTCTCATGATAGTGGATCGGTTTTCCAAAATGTGCCACTGTGTTCCTCTCAAGAAGTTACCCTCTGCACAAGAGTTGGCCTCGATTTTTGCCAGGGAGGTCTTCCGGTTGCACGGTTTGCCCAAGGAGATTGTGTCGGATCGGGGGAGTCAGTTTGTGTCCAGGTTCTGGCGCGCCTTTTGCTCCCAGTTGGGGATTCATCTCTCTTTCTCCTCTGCCTACCACCCTCAGTCCAATGGGGCCGCAGAACGATCCAATCAGGCCTTGGAGCAATTCCTTCGTTGCTATGTCTCCGATCACCAAGACAATTGGGTTGACCTCCTGCCTTGGGCTGAGTTTGCCAGGAACACGGCGGTGAACTCTTCCTCTGGGACGTCTCCCTTCATGGCCAATTATGGGTTCCAACCTGCCGTGTTACCGGAGGTATTCTCTCCCCAGGATATTCCGGCTGTGGAGGATCACCTTTCCGTCCTACGTGCTTCTTGGGTACAGATCCAGAGGTCCCTTGAGGTCTCTGCGCAGCGCCAGAGACTCCAGGCTGATCGCAGACGAGCGCCCGCTCCTTCCTACCAGGTCGGAGACCGCGTATGGCTGTCCACCCGCAACCTCAACCTTCGAGTGCCCACTCCCAAGCTGGCGCCTCGCTTTGTTGGTCCCTTCCGAGTGCTTCGCAGGGTAAACCCGGTAGCCTATGCCCTTGCGCTTCCTCCTGGCATGCGGATCTCCAACGTGTTTCATGTCTCCCTGTTGAAGCCACTGGTGTGTAATCGTTTCACTTCCTCGATTCCTCGGCCTCGTCCGGTCCAAGTGGGCAATCGTGAGGAGTATGAGGTGAGCAATATCCTGGACTCACGCCTGGTCCGCGGCCGGGTGCAGTTTTTGGTCCATTGGCGTGGTTATGGTCCAGAGGAGCGTTCCTGGGTTCCCTCCGCAGATGTCCATGCTCCTGCCTTGCTCCGAGCCTTCCACGCACGCTTCCCTCAGAAACCGTTCCTTACTCCGCGGAGGAGGGGCCCTTGAGGGGGAGGTACTGTCATGGTCTTACCTCCTTGCTGTTCTCCTTCGTTTGACATGTGCTGGCGGCCATCTTGGTTTCTGGGTTTCTTTTTGCTTCCCACCCTGCGGCTCCTCCTTTTCACTGGGAGGAGCTGGATGCCTAGCTCATATATATAGGAGGTCTGTGGCTTCAGTTCCTTGCTTGGTCCTCCTGTGCTCACATGCTTCTAAGACTGCTGCTGCTTCTGGTTCCTGATCCTGGCTTCGTCTGACTACCCTGCTGATTCCTGATCCTGGCTTCGTCTGACTACCCTGCTGGTTCCTGATCCTGGCTTCGTCTGACTACCCTTCTGGTTCCTGATCCCTGGTTTCGCAAGACCCTGCTTCGGTTTAGCCATCCGTTTGGACTTTTGCCTTACAGCTTTATTTTCAATAAAGCCTTCTTATTTCCACTCATCTCTTGTTGTACGTCTGGTTCATGGTTCCATGACATTACCTCTCTTGACATTTGTCATTGCAATCTATTGTAAAAGTTCACCTTTAGGGCTCATTTAGATGACCGTATTTACGGAACGGATGCAGACCCAATAATTTCAATGGGTCCGCAAAAGATTTGGGCAGCATGCCGTGTGCTGTCTGCATCTGTACTTCAGTTTCATGGTCCTGCAAAAAAGATAGAGCATGTCCTATTCTTGTCTGAGAATAGGCATATCTATCATAGGGCTGGCCGTGTGCGTTCCGGAATGCTCACAGCTGGTGTCCGCAATTTGTGGACTGCAAAACACATATGGTCGTCTGAATGAGCCCTTATTTGTATATAATAAAATCAACTATGATAGCTAAACCTCTTTAAAAACCCATCCTGCAATTGCTATGCTGTTAATCCTTTTTATGTCTAGTCAGCAGAATATGTGGGGGAGAGAGCTAAAATGGGCTTATATAGCCTTTCATTATACTTTTCTGCCAATCTCCTTGTGCCACATACCATCTCTTAGGCCTCTTTCACACCGGGCGTTCCGTATTTGCTCCGGATGCATTGCGTGTGCATTGCTGGAAACCCTCGCGAGTAGGCACACAATTGCGTTCCAATGTTCAGTTTTTTCCACGCGAGTGCAATGCATTTTGCACACGCATGAGAAAAAACTGAATGTGGTACCCAGACCCGAACCCGGACTTCTTCACTGAAGTTTGGGTTTGGGTTAGGTGTTCTATTCATTTTATTATTTTCCCTTATAACATGGTTAAAAAGGAAAATAATAGCATTCTTAATACAGAATGCTTACTAAAATGTGGATTGAGGGATTAAAAAATAAAAAAAATTAACTCGCCTCATCCAATTGATCGCGCAGCCGGCATAGTCTTCTTGCTTCTTCTTTCAGGACCTGCAAAAGGACCTTTAATGATGTAATCACGCTCACCACGTGGTGAGCGCGGTGACGCTAGCGCAGGCCCTGCTGAATGAAGATAGAAGGATCCATCGCTTATTTATGTGAATGTCAGATTCATCCATTATATTTCTACTTTTGAAACACAGATCAGATCATTGATTTTGAATAGATGTGATAATTGTGAATATTTGCTGTGCATCTGTTTGTGCTCAGGGATGCACAGTATGCACTCACATTGCATTTAAACTGCATACTATCAGACTGCATTCACACTTAATTGTGTATTGTCCTGTGGTGACGCCATCTATATCATGTTTTCCAGTTACTGTTGTATACTATGTCCCTGTGCAGGATATATATCATTACGTGGAATGTCGGCTGTTCTGTGCCACCCTCAGACCTCACTGGTCTTCTATGCCTTAATGCTGGAGATGGCAAGACCGATATGTTTGTTATCGGGTAAGAATACAACCTTTTTACCTATCCATTAAATGTTGCAGTGATGACATTTAATATCTGTGACCACCTGTAGTGTTTTCACTTATCAGCCGGATTATACCATGTCTCTGCAGGTTACAGGAGGTCAACTCTATGATCAATAAGCGTCTAAAGGATGCACTGTTTTCAGATCACTGGAGTGAAGCGTTCATGGATATCTTGAGTCCCTTCAGCTATGTGCTGGTGAGATCTGGAGCAGGAGAGCGCGTAGATTAGTCTGTATGCTCTCATACTTTTTATTTTGCTTGTGATATACACACATAATGGCAAATGATCGCTGATTAGTGTGTGTATATATATATATATATATTTATTATTACGACCACTTCCTACTTTTAATGTTGGCAGTGCGTAGCTCATGAAGGAAGTCACGTTTTGTGAGCTGACTTGGTGGGTATATAAAGTGTGATTGGCTGTCTGCACACATATACCTCTTTGCTGTCATGGGTAAAAGGGGCAATTTATCAGAGTTGCAAAAAGGGCCAAGGGTTTCAGTATTTCTGAAACTGCAATTTATGTAGTGTTCATGTGCTGCTGTAGTAAAAGTGTATCGTGAGTGGACAAACGGCACCATTATGAATACAACGTGGAAACTACGCAGCATCATGTGAAATTGGAGAGGTGGACATCGGCTACAAAGGTACGTGAGGGCGGGCCAAAACGCTACAGTGGAGCAGCTACCAAAATTAACCAGGGAGCTGAAACAGCAGTTCAGAGAACCCCACTGTGTACGCTGCTCTGAAGCAGACGGATGGTCACTGCACCTCTGCTTCGGCAGAAAAGGCATCAATTTTTGTATCAGTATCGGCTTGGGCCTCTGCTGATTGACAAAGGGTTGCCTTCTCCAATGAGTCACATTTTCTTTTTCAACGGATGGACGTCAGGTGAGAAACATCAACACCCTGCAATCACTGCTGGAAGAACACAAGCTGGTGGTGGCAGCGTTATGATCTAGGGAATGTTTTCTTGGCATTCTCTGGGTCCACTTATCCATGTAGAAGGCACTCTCAACCGATCTGGGTATGAATCCATCCTTGCAGATCACATACACCCATACATGCTGATTGTCTTCCCTGGGGTCGATGAGATCTTCAATCAACATGATGCGACATGTCACTTGGCTAATAACATCCGACATTGGTTGGAAGAGCATGACCAAGACTTTCAAGTACTGCCCTGGCCCCCTTATAACCTAGACTTGAACCTAATTAAGCATCTGTTGGACCACCTTAATCATAGTGTTCACTCTGTGGAACCTCTTCCACACACCGTCCAGCAGCTGTGTGATGCACTGCAGTCAGTATGGCTCCAGATACATGAGACAACCACTAGGACCTTACTGAGTCACTCCCAGGCCGTCTAGCTGCTGTCCATGCTACACACAGCCATTACTCAGGATATTCGCTGGTGGGTATAATAATGTGACTCTACTGTGAAGCAGGAAATAATCTTGCTAAAAAGTGTCTTGCTAAAAAGTCAGCAGTCAGGGTATTCCAGCAGTTCCAGATCCCCTGACTGCTCCCTTAACCCTAAGTTCACACCTGAGCGTTTTACAGCGCGTTCAAACGCGCTGTAAAACGCTCAACACATGAAAAGCAATGCTTCCCTATGGGAATGGTTCTCACCTGGGCGTTTTACAGCGCGTACGATCGCGCTGTAAAACGCCCGACGCTCAAACAAGTACTTGAGCTTCTTTGGGGCGTTTTGACGCGCGTTTGTGGCCATAGGACACTGCAGTCAATGACACAAACGCGCGTCAAACGCGCGTTTACTATTACGCGTCTGGCGCGCGTTTGGGAAACGCTCAGGTGTGAAAGCAGGGTAACCCAAACGCTCAACACATGAAAACCAATGCTTCCCTATGGGAATGGTTCTCACCTGGGCGTTTTACAGCGCGTACGATCGCGCTGTAAAACGCCCGACGCATAATCAAGTACTTGAGCTTCTTTGGGGCGTTTTGACGCGCGTTTGTGGCCATAGGACACTGCAGTCAATCACACAAACGCGCGTCAAACGCGCGTTTACTATTACAAAAAACGCGCATAAAAACGCGCGACAAAAACGCGCGTAAAACGCGCGTTTGAGAAACGCTCAGGTGTGAAAGCAGGGTCAGTTCACACCTGAGCGTTTTACAGCGCGTTCAAACGCGCTGTAAAACGCTCAACACATGAAAACCAATGCTTCCCTATGGGAATGGTTCTCACCTGGGCGTTTTACAGCGCGTACGATCGCGCTGTAAAACGCCCGATGCTCAAACAAGTACTTGAGCTTCTTTGGGGCGTTTTGACGCGCGTTTGTGGCCATAGGACACTGCAGTCAATGACACAAACGCGCGTCAAACGCGCGTTTACTATTACGCGTCTGGCGCGCGTTTGGGAAACGCTCAGGTGTGAAAGCAGGGTCAATGATTTAGCAGTTGGATCAATGGGAAAGGTGTGTGTCTGCACACTTGTCTCTCCCCTTGCCACAATGATCTGTGTGAAATCGGTGCAGGTAGGAGAGGAGGCTGAACCATGGTCAGCACTTGCAGCAAAAGGTTTGTGAAAGTAAAAAAAAACAAAAAAAAAACTTGAGCTGAAGGTCTCTAACCCTAAGTTCACACCTGAGCGTTTTACAGCGCGTTCAAACGCGCTGTAAAACGCTCAACACATGAAAAGCAATGCTTCCCTATGGGAATGGTTCTCACCTGGGCGTTTTACAGCGCGTACGATCGCGCTGTAAAACGCCCGACGCTCAAACAAGTACTTGAGCTTCTTTGGGGCGTTTTGACGCGCGTTTGTGGCCATAGGACACTGCAGTCAATCACACAAACGCGCGTCAAACGCACGTTTACTATTACAAAAAACGCGCGTAAAACGCGCGTTTGAGAAACGCTCAGGTGTGAAAGCAGGGTAAAGGGTTTCTGTCACCAGATTTAACTCTATTAAGCTAGCTGACATTAGCGATGTGCTAATGTCAGCTAAACCTAACTAGCCTATTCCTACTTTTATCTATGCCCCCGTTACGCCAGAAATCTAACTTTTATAATATGCTAATTCACCTCTAGGAGCAGGGGGGGTGTTGTTCCTGGTCCTAGAGGCTCCATTCTCCCACCTTTGTCACCTCCCTCCTAGTCCTGATTGACAGGGCCAGGCAGCGCTCGCATCTGTCTGCCAGCCCTGTGCTCTGGTGAAATTTCGTGCCGTTCAGTATTTGGCATAGGCGCGGTGAGGAAGCTGGCAGCCTGCGAGTGTCTTTCCCTCACCGCGCCTGCATCAAATGCTAAACAACGCGAGATTTCACCAGAGCACAGGGCTGGCAGACAGATGTGAGCGCTGCCTGGCCCTGTTAATCAGGACTTGGTGGGAGGCGACAAAGGTGGGAGAACGGAGCCTCTAGGAGCAGGAACAATGCCCCCCCCCCTTCTCATAGAGGCTAATTAGCATATTATAAAAGTTAGATTTTTGGTGTAACGGGGGCATAGATAAAAGTAGGAATAGGCTAGTTAGGTTTAGCTGACATTAGCACATCGCTAATGTCAGCTAGCTTAATAGGGTTAAATCTGGTGACAGAAACTCTTTAAAGGGATTCTGTCACCTCTGATAACACAAATTCTGATTTTAAACCAGTCATGCTCCACAGATTACCTTGAATCAGCTTTGCTGTTCTATACTGTAATCCGTCCAGTAGTTTTGCTGAAAAACGACTTTTATAATTATGCTAATTAATCCTGAAGGTGCCCAGAGGGGCGTTATGTTCCACTTTGTGTGCCCAGTAACGCCACCCTGCAGTGCCCAAAACGCCTTCATCCTGAATCCCTAACCGCCCACAGAGTTTCATCCCTTTCCTCCCCCTCCCTGACGGCCGAGCGAAGTCTTGCGCAGACGCAGTACCCACTGAGGGCTGCGCCAGTGCGATTTGTTGGAGACTGAGGGCAGGAGCTTCATTGTCATCACTGGGCATGCGCCGAGCCCAGTGACGTCCGATGCTCGCTCTTCCCTCAGTCTCCAGCAAATCGCACTGGCGCAGCCCTCAGTAAGTACTGCGTCTGCGCGAGACTTCGCTCGGCCGTCAGGGAGGGGGAGGAGAGGGATGAGACGCTGTGGGCGGTTAGGGATTCAGGAGGAAGGCGTTTTGGGCACTGCAGGGGGGCGTTACTGGGCACACAAAGTGGAACATAACGCCCCTCTGGGCACCTTCAGGATTATTTAGCATAATTATAAAAGTCGTTTTTCAGCAAAACTACTGGACGGATTACAGTATAGAACAGCAAAGCCGATTTAAGGTAATCTGTGGAGCATGACTGGTTTAAAATCTGAATTTGTGTTATGAGAGGTGACAGAATCCCTTTAAGGACCTTTGATGATGTCATTGGTGGGTGGGGCCAGTCAGGAAGTGGAGAAAAAGGAGATTTTGTATAACTTACCAGTTAAATCTCTTTCTCGCTCTTCCTTGGGGGACACAGACCTTGGGTATAGCTCAGCTCCCTAGGAGGCGTGACACTAAGTAAAACTGTTAAGCCCCTCCTCCATCAGCTATACCCTCAGCCTGGAGATAGAGGCTACCAGTTGCGTGTCCAAGTAGTGAAAGGATAACAACCAATAACGGAAACAACCAGCCAGCAACCCAACGGGGCGCCAGACCATACCCTGTAACCAAACACAGAAGGGTGGGTGCTGTGTCCCCCAAGGAAGAGCGAGAAAGAGATTTAACTGGTAAGTTATACAAAAATCTCCTTTTCTCGCCCATTTTCCTTGGGGGACACAGACCTTGGGACGTTCAAGAGCAGTCCAAGAAGGGAGGGACCACAAACCCAAGGCGGAACACCACCAGAGCATCAGGAAACCGCTGCCTGCAAAACCAGGCGGCCCAAAGCAGCATCCGCTGATGCATGCGTATGCACCCTATAGAACTTTGTGAAAGTGTGCAGAGAGGACCAAGTGGCTGCTTTGCACAACTGTTCAGCCGAGGCCCGATGCCTCTGCGCCCAGGAAGCTCCGACTGCTCTGGTGGAATGAGCAGTGACGCCGAAAGGCGGAGGTCTGCCCTTGGCTCGATAAGCCTCAGACACCGCCAGTTTAATGAAACGGGCAATAGCCACCTTGGAGACCGCCAACCCTTTGCGCGAACCCTCCGGAACCACAAACAGGGAGTCCATGCGCCGAAAGGACCCGGTGACCTCCAAGTAAATCCTCAACGCCCTGACCACATCCAGACGGTGCAGTTCTCTGGGGTGGGAAGGAGAGGGACAGAGCGACGGAAGGACGATGTCCTCATTGATGTGAAAGGCGGAGACCACCTTTGGCAGGAAAGTCGGGACAGGCCGAAGCACAACCTTATCCTGGTGGAAGATCAGGAAAGGTTCGGAGCAAGAAAGAGCCGCTAACTCCGACACCCGTCGGAGAGACGTGACGGCCACAAGAAAGATGACCTTGCAGGACAGAAGGCGAAGGGAGACCTCCCGTAAAGGCTCGAAGGGGGCTGATTGGAGCGACGAGAGCACCACATTCAAGTCCCAGGAAGGAACTGGAGGGCGGTACGGCGGAACAGAGTGAGCCACCCCTTGTAAAAAGGTCTTAATTGGCCCTAGAGGGGCCAGGGGACGCTGGAGAAGAATAGACAGCGCCGAACTGACCCTTCAGAGAACTGAGGCACAGCCCCAGGTCCAGACCCGACTGGAGGAAGGACAGGATTGTGGGAAGAGAAAACCGGAGAGGTGGGATGCTCCGGGACTCACAGAACCCCAGATAGGACCTCCAAACCCGATAGTAGATCCTAGAGGATACGGGCTTACGAGCCCGGATCATGGTGCGGACTACGTCCGCGGAGAAACCCCGTCGCGTTAAGACGGCGGTCTCAATAGCCACGCCGTCAAACGTAGCGAGCCTAAATGCTCGTGGAAGATCGGTCCCTGAGAGAGAAGGTCTTCCCTGGAGGGCAGTGGCCACGGTGCGTCTGCCAACAGCAACATTAGGTCGGCGTACCAAGACCGGCGGGGCCAATCCGGGGCGATTAGAATCGCGGGGACGCCCTCTGCCGCGATCCTCCGAAGAACCCGTGGCAGGAGGGGAAAAGGAGGAAAGACGTACAGAAGGGAGAATTCGCGCCACGGAAGGACGAGCGCGTCGGCGCCGTATGCCTTCGGGTCCCGTGCCCTGGCCAGGTATAGGGGGACCTTGTGGTTGAATTTGGAGGCCATGAGGTCCACGTCGGGGCGACCCCAGCGAAGACAAAGGGCTTCGAACACCTCTGGGTGCAGGGACCATTCTCCCGGGTCGATGGTGGACCGGCTGAGGAAATCCGCCGCCCAGTTGTCCACCCCCGGGATGTAAATCGCAGATAAGGCCGGCACGTGCGTCTCCGCCCAGAGGAGAATGAGGGTCACCTCTTGCATCGCTGCAGCGCTGCGAGTGCCTCCCTGATGGTTTATGTATGCCACAGCCGTGGCATTGTCCGATTGGATCCGAACAGGGTGGCCCCTCAGCAGATGGGTCCAGTGTCTGAGGGACAGAAGAATCGCCCTCAGTTCCAGAATATTGATTGGAAGTCTGGACTCCGATAGAGACCAAACGCCCTGGACGGACCGGGGAGGGAAACCCCCCCCCCCCACCCCCGTAAGCTGGCATCTGTGGTAATCACCAGCCAGTTCAGTGGAAGGAAGGACTTCCCCCTTAGAGGGATATGCAACCACCAGCCGAGGGAAGCCCGAGCCAGGGGAGGCAGAAGAAAGGTCCTGTCCAGACTCCTCGGTGATTTGTCCCAGGCCGACAGAATTGCCCTCTGAAAGGTGCGGGATCGGAATTGTGCGAACGGCACCGCTTCGAAACAGGCAACCATCTTTCCCAACAACCGCATGCTGGATCTGAGGGAAGGGCGGTGATGACGAAGGAGACTGCGAACCGACCCGCGAAGGGCCAGACGCTTGTCCGACGGAAGGCGGACCTCCGCCAACTCTGTATCCAGGAGCATCCCCAGGAAGATCAGCCGTCTGGAGGGGGTAAGGGAAGATTTGGGGTGGTTGATAATCCAACCGAACCGCGTCAGGGTCTCCAGAGTGAGTTCCACACTGCGGGATGTCTGAGAGAAGGAGGGTGCCTTGACCAGGATGTCGTCCAAGTATGGGAGAAGAAAAACACTTCTTGAACGTAGAAGGGCCAAGACAGGGGCCAGGACCTTGGTGAACACTCGAGGAGCCGTCGCCAGACCAAAGGGAAGGGCGACGAATTGGAAGTGATCGTCCCCCACCGCGAAGCGCAGGAAGCGGTGATGACATGGAGCAACCGGAACGTGGAGGTATGCATCCTGAATGTCGATTGAGGCCATGAAATCCCCTCTTTCCAGGGAGGCCACTGCGGACCTGAGAGACTCCATCCGGAATCTCTGCAGTCGGAGAAAACGGTTCAGGCGTTTTAGGTCCAAGATCGGACGCACTGAGCCTTCCTTCTTGGGAACCACAAAGAGGTTCGAGTAGAACCCCCTGAACCTTTCCGTCGGAGGCACGGGGGCGACGACACCCTTGTCCATTAGAGAGTGAATGGCCGCGAAGAAGGCGGCCACTCGTACGGGATCTCGCGGAGGACGGGATCGGAAGAAACGGTCTGGCGGAATGGACGCAAATTCGATTTTGTATCCGCAAGATACAATCTCGAGCGCCCATGCGTCTGAGATGTGGGCCCGCCATACGTTCCTGAATAGGAGAAGGCGGCCCCCCACCCGGGTGGGTGGGGGCGCACCTTCAGGCAGAGGGCTGCTGGCCTGTGGGAGCCCGTGCAGGCTGGGACTTGCGCCAGGTAGGTTGCGTCCGAAAAAACGGCTTCTTGCGTCTATCCTGGGCTGGGCCAGAGGAAGAAGAACTGGCCGCGGGTCTAGACCCGGTGGGCTTGCGAAAGGACCGAAAACGGGACGAACCAGCGCGACCACGGGGGGCGCCCATTGGCCTGGACTGGGGGAGGTGAGTACTCTTCCCACCCGTGGCCTCTGATATAAGTTCGTCCAGACGGGTTCCGAACAGGCGGGAACCCGTGAATGGTAGGCCGGCCAAAGAGCGTTTGGAAGCGGCGTCCGCCGCCCAAACCTTCAGCCAGAGTTCCCTCCTGACAGAAACTGCCAGGGCAGAGGAACGGGCAATGAGGGCACCCGCATCAAGGGAGGCCTCACAGACGAATTTTCCGGCCTGAACAATTAGTTGGGCTAAGGAACGGAGGTCCTGAACAGGGACGTCCGACCCTAACTCCCGTTCCAGTTGCAAACCCCATTCAGAGACCGCTTTGCCAACCCAGGCGGAGGCAAAGACCGGTCTAAGGGCCGAACCAGAGGCAGTAAATATGGCCTTGGAGAGGGATTCCGTACGACGGTCCTCAACAGACTGGAGGGAAGATCCGTCCTGTACAGGAATAGTAGTGCTTTTGGACAGGCGAGCCACGGGAGGATCAACCTTAGGTGGGGATGTCCACGTGGTCACAGAATCCGCTGGAAAGGGATAACAAATGTCCAGCTTTTTGTGTAATAAAGCGGACGTTAGGCCGAGTCCAAGCCTTGGATACCACAGAAGAAAAATCAGCGTGTATGGGAAAAACCTTGGAGGCCTGTTTGGGGCGGAGAAAGGACACGCCGGCCTGTTCAGAGCTGGGGGGGTCATCGTGTAGCTGAAAGGTATCACGGATGCTAGTGACAAGATGCCCCACCGCGGACGCCAATTTGGACGGAAGCTCTGAGTCCATGTCCACGTCCGAATCCGCCAGTTCTCCCTCAGAAAGCGTATCCCTTTGAGAGGATAGACTTGACTGAGCTCGCACGCCTGGCGGAGAGAGCGAAGCATCTGGAGAAGATGTGCGCTCAACCCTTGAACGTTTCTGAGTATGCCGGGCCCTGGAAGATTCGCTGGGAGGCAGGGAACCAGTGGGGGCGGCAGAAACGGTAGTCCCAGCGGGTGCGACAGGGATTGTGGCAGCCTGCGGGAGAGGCGGTCTATCCACGAGACGGCCCACTACGTGTGTAAGGCTTTCCACCGCCTGAGACAGAGACCTAGCCCAGTCAGGGGGTTCAGAGGCACCGGGGGGCGCAGCGGGAAGCGGGCCCTGCACCGGGGCCTGACATGCAAGGCAATGCGGCTCAGATTGCCCACGCGGAAAAAGTTCCTTACAGGCGGTACAGGCATGGTACCAGGGTTTGGGGGCACCTGTGGGATCTGACATGCTGAAGTGTGGTTGTACTCTAATATAGAGACCACAAAGGGTTATAGCAGCTATGACCAGGAGGGTTAGGAGAGGGTTAACTGTCCTACCAGTGCCTCAGAAGAACGTCAGGAGATGGCCCAGATCAGCAGAAGCAGTGAACAGCAGTGAGCAGCAGAGAGCAGCAGAGAGCGCCCACAGAAGCCGAGCGATGTACACAGGAGGTTAGAGTCCCCCACTGTGTCCCAGCTTCCTGTCAGGAGTGAGGAAGCGCGGGAAACCTCAGCAGAAAGCACGGGGAACAAGCTCCGCCCCCTCCAGCGCTTGAAATGTCTCCTGTGAAGGAGAACGTAGCTCCGCCCCCAAAATGACGCGCGCGTAAGCCCCGCCCCCTGCCGGGACCGCTAAGCCCCGCCCCCCGTTCTCGGCGGGAAGGGGGAGAGAGAGAAGAGAAAAATGGAGTCAGCCCCGAATGAGGGGGAGGGGGGGGAGAAAGATAGCAGCGTGGGGGGGGAACGGCGTGGGGGTGCTGAGGATGCTGCTGTGCTGCATTGTCCTGCAGATGAGCGCTCAGAATGAGCGACCACGGGTGCCCCCCTTACCCAGAGGGGTAGATGCTGCAGATAGGGACGGGGTATGGGCTGGAATAGCCATCTCACCGTCCGACGTCTTCACCCTCAGTCCTTTCCAGCAGGGTCGCCCCTTCAGCCACTGGCACCGCAGTGGCAGGAAGCTGGAAGAGGGGCTTGGCGTGCGGGCGACCCCCTAGCTGGCGGGATGTAGGGGAGCCATTGCTGCCCAGATCCTCCTATTGCTTCTGTGGGGGAGGCAGCAGTGCAGATAAGTTGGCACTGGCGCAGCTCAACCCCGGGAGAGCAGAGAGGTCTAATGCGTCTCTGGTATCCCTAGGAAAAAATAAAATAACAAAATTAGAAGAAAAAGTAAAAATAACAAGGAGAAAACAGCCCTGCAGTAGCAGGGAGTGTCTTGCCTCCTTGGACACTAAGCTAAAACTGGGAGCCTCTATCTCCAGGCTGAGGGTATAGCTGATGGAGGAGGGGCTTAACAGTTTTACTTAGTGTCACGCCTCCTAGGGAGCTGAGCTATACCCAAGGTCTGTGTCCCCCAAGGAAAATGGGCGAGAAAATGAGTTTTTATTGTGCCAAATGTGTATGTTTGTGTGTTCCAGGACTGTGAGTACATGTAGCAAGTCTGTATTTGTTGTGTGCATTTAGCAGACCTGTGTATGTGCCTGTAGCATATCTGTGTGTGTTTGTGGATGCAGCATTGTTGTGTTTTTGTGAGCTTGTAGAAGAGCTTGTTTATGTGCATTTGGCAGACTGTGTGTGTGTGTAATTTAGCAAAGTTGTGTGCATGTAGCAGAGAATTTTTTATTTTTCATTTGAATTGGAACAGAGCTGCAGTGCGCTGGCATAGCCACTACACAGTGGATGGAGCCTTCTGCACGAGTGCTTACTCTCCATTCATGGTGGGTACTAGAGGTGGCATATCCTATCAATATGCCATAAATGTCCAGATGGGACAGAAGGTGTGAGGGTGTAGCAGAGCTGTGTGCATTCTACCAAGCATGTCTGTGAATTTTTCACAAGGCTTTCGAAATAGGAATTATAGTTAAAGGGAACCTGTCACCTGTCATTATTTTCAAATAGTTTTTTTTATACGATAAAAGCACACAGAGCTATGGGGACTGGGTATTGGGGATGTGCTAGCAGCCATCTAGCAACCTATGTCCTCAGCTCTATACCCAAAATCCCGGTGACAGGTTCCCTTTAACTTCATGGTAATTTATAGTCATCATGTGTAACATGTTCTTTTTATCAAACATTTAATTTGCTGTCTTTGTGTCATAGGTCAGCTCGGTGCGGATGCAAGGTTGCCTTTTGTTGGTGTTTGCAAAGTATTTCCACCTGCCCTATCTACGTGATATCCAAACTGACTGCACAAGGACTGGCTTAGGGGGTTACTGGGTTAGTATACCGCTACAGGCAGTTAGGCCTCATGTGCGGCACAATATGGATCCTTATACCTGAGGCTACACAGCAAATTTAGCTATCACATATTTGCATGACCAAAGATTCTGGTATAGCACAGTCTGCATTGTTGCCAATAAAAGTGAGCAAGGTCATGTCAACTGCAAAATATGTAGCCCTTTCTGTCAGCTTATCACTGGTACTGCAGATTTCGGTACGACCCTGTTCATCCTGAAGTAGGTTGTGCTGCACTGCAATCATTGGTCGCACAATGTGAGTGGTGAGTAAAGTCATCATACAGGCTTGTTGGTACTTGAAGCTGCACCACTAGAGATGAGCGAACTTCTGTTTTAAGTTCGGCGTCTAAAGTTCGGGGGCGGGTTACCGGAGAATCCCGATCTGGAACCGGATATGGATTCCGACTTCCGTTGTGGTCCGTGGTAGCGGAATCAATAATGGCCGATTATTGATTCCGCTACCACGGACCACAACGGAAGTCGGAATCCATATCCGGTTCCAGATCGGGATTCTCCGCTAACCCGCCCCCGAACTTTAGACGCCGAACTTAAAACAGAAGTTCGCTCATCTCTATGCACCACCCTTGTGTGTGTCTGTGAATGTGGATGGGGTGTGAGTGAGTGTGGTATTGCCTTTCTCATGACAACAAGATACTGTACTGTCATTACGTTTGTTCCCTACTGTCATGATATATGATGATGATGGATTCATTGTACTTGCTCATGCGAGTGGCTGTGTCAGACTGAACTGTTTTCCCTTTGGGATTGTTGTAATAACTTGAAAAGTGTTAAATAAACGCTATAAAAAAAAAAAAAAAAAAAAAAAAGTCATCATACAGCTTCAGCTCTAATGATGTATGTGTTGTGTGGTGTAAATTGCACCATGTATCACTGATCCTTATCATAATCTACAATGTGGTCATCAACCATTGCACACAGTGAATTGACATGCGGCGGATTTGAAAATCCTCAATCCGGGGCAATTTACATGTGGAAAATTTCTGTACCTGATATATTTTTGAAATCTGATCTACTTGCTGCTACACTCTGGATGTGTAAAACCATTCTTAGGTTCCATATACACATAATTTGGCTCAGGTATTTTTTTTTTACCTTTATCTTGCCCCTAGAAACCAATCAGTTTCCACCTTTCATTTTCCAAAGGAGCTCTGAAAAATAAAAGGTGGAATCTGATTGGTTGTTATGGGAAACTAAGCCAGTTCTACTTTACCCCAGTTTTGATAAATCTCTCCCACTGTGTCCTACCACTAGCAGTTTCTTCATGGCATTTTCCCCAATAGACAAGGTATTGTCAAAACACCAAATAAACCAGCATGCTGCTTTTTTGATAAGAAGTAATATGGTGGTGTGTATAAAGTATTACTCAGTAGTTTTTTTTTCTTTTGATTGTTTAGTATGTGGTTGCCTAACTTTTGCTGCCTCTTATCTTCACTTCTATTTTAGGGAAACAAAGGTGGTGTCAGCATTCGGTTATCTCTGTTTGGACACATGGTTTGCTTTCTGAACTGTCACTTGCCAGCTCACATGGAAAACTCTGACCAGCGTGTGGACAATTTTGAGAGTATTCTGCAACTTCAGCAATTTCAGGGTCCGCTGGCAAATGGTGTCCTAGACCATGAGTAAGTTTCTGGTCTAAAATAAGGTTGAATGATTAGGCATAACTCCTCAGCAGGGTTTACACTTTCATGTTTTTAATGCAGTTTTGAAGCCAAAGAATGGATTATTAACGGATGGAGAACACAGATAACTCTACATAACTTTGGCACATCCAGTGCCAGTCTAAATGTAAGGCAGCTTCCCAGCTGTCTTACATTTAGACCATTTTCTACACCTCAAACAGGCGTATAAAAAGGTGAATGAGACGGGCCTCCCAGCCCATCCTCTTCCTCGCCCACGCCACTCCCACTTTTTTAAATCTGGCATGAGTGGGGAAAACTCACAGATTGCGGTGCAACTAATCATTGCGCCACAATCTGCACCAGAATTATGCCTAATATAGGCGTATTTCTGGATCATAAATGACCCAGTGAGTCTTCTCCTTTTTGAATCCACTGCTGGCTTTGTCTTCAAACACTGCTTTAAAAAATCTGAATATGTCAGCTCAGCCTGCATCTTTAATATGTTTCTACACTTAGGTCAAACTACATTCAGAATTACAATGGTTAGTCATGTCAAGCAAAACTAACATGTGTAACTAGCGAATACCAGCAGCCATAATTTTGATGACTTGGGTTAATTATTATCCAGTTAAAAGCTGTGCTTTTACTGCTTATGGCCACGGTATGGCTCTTTTTGGTTTATCTTAAGGCCCCTTTACATGGGCTGACAATCTTGTCAATTATCAGGTAGGAGCTTTTCTAGAAAAGCTTGTTTACTATGCTTGCCCCGTGGAATGGTGCTGCCAATCTCCCTGTGAATTAGCAAACACTCATTCTTCTGGTTAAAGCATTATTGATACAGACACCAAAGTAATCATTTATGGGCGGCTGATCTTCCTGAGTAAACGGGACGAGCAATCACTGTAGTAATCCCTTGTCCCCATGTAGCTGCGGTGATTGCTACATGTAAATGCAGCTCTCACCTCCTCTAACGAGTAGGCCGTCATTGGGAATGAACATCAGATCACTGATGTATGTGACCTCCTGGGCATCAGCCCACCAGGAAATTTCCCTGTAAGGTCTATGGCCAGTCCGCTCTTGGATGTTATCACTTTTGATCCAGTGGGGATTGGAAGCCCCAGGGGTGGAACGGAGAGACCTGTAGAAGGTGAGCAAAGCTTTATTTTTTGTTGCATAAGCCCCTCTGCTTCCCTGAAGGTTTTAAAAACTCCTAGACAACCGCTTTTAGAATAAAAACATATGAGGTCATTTATCAAACTGGTGTAAAGTAGAACTGGCTTAGTTGCCCACTGTAACCAATCAAATTCCACCTTTCATTTTCCAAAGGAGCTCTCAAAAATGAAAGGTGGAATCTGATTGGTTGCTTTGCGCAACTAAGCCAGTCCTACTTTACACCAGTTTGATAAATGACCCAAATAGTTCAGTGAAAAAAGCGAGCCTGCCTCTGTTTCATACTACCCTCATCATGAACCTAACAATGGGTTCCCCGTAATTTAGTGCACATGTAAGTGGGTGCTGAAACAAAATCTCTGTGAGGCACCAATAAAGCCGGTGCTGCGCTTTTGAATAGATTCTGCCACAGTTTGAGAAGGATCATCTATTAGAATCACTTTCTATATTACTTTAGTGGGTGCTGAGGCACGACATGTTCACAGCCAAAGCCTTTATTTTAACCAGTATATTATATTGAGTTTTATACTGTGGGAAAAAGTGCTGCAGTATAAAGTTTGACCTTTATACAAGGGTGATTGATCCTTTGTATATAGCTTGTTTATACCTGTATATTGTGAGTATAATAAACCCAGTTTTACTCCAATTTGCATGACGGTATTTTACTATTGGCTGCATTTTTGGTGTTCCATAGAAGCTTGTAAGGGAGAGGAGGAGAGGCTTTGATTGGCCTGTTTGCTTTCCCATGTCCTCGATTATTTGACTGGCTTTGAATGTGGAATTTCTGCGACTTCTGAGGCAGCGCGGTCCAACAAAAAGAAACGCATTTACCTGTGTGAACTGCACCCACTTCACCATTGGGACCTGCGACGCTATTAGGCAACGTACTTTTTGAGACTTTTTTTTTATTATTATTGTTTATACAACCAAGCCCGGCTTGTCTATTAAGGCCTGGGACTGTGAGGAAAACAGGGTCCATAAGTGGAGGACCAAGAGGTATGGAAACCAGATTAAGTCACACCCTTTTAGTGCTGGCCAAACTCTCATTTTAATATAGCTCCTCAGGGTACAGCCATAAGCACAGTTGTGACGCAGCCGCCTTGTGACCATGCAAGGCGCAAAGGGATCATATTAAATTATCAGAACCAAATTATTTATTAAGTATCGATGGCTGCGCAGTAACCTGTAAAACTACGTAATTAACAATGAACACCAAATAATTAGGTTGTATTTAGTTAATATTATCCCACTGCAGCCTGCATGGCCGTGAGGGTAATTGGACATCATGCAGCCATACATGCTTGTTGTGAATATAAAAGACTGAGTGCAGGGGCGGACTGGCCATAGACCGTACAGGAACATTTCCTGTGAGCCGATACCCAGGGGGCCATCTGAGTCCTCGTCATAGCTGCTAGCCAGAAAAGTAATAGGCTGATGCTCCCAATTAACTAATGCTGGGAGCGTCAACGACTTATGCTCCTGGTCGGTGGCCGCAGGTGCCTTCTGACTCCTGAATTTAACTGTATTGCCATCCTGAGGCAACTGGAGTAGGAGGGCAGAACATGGCAGCTGGCTTTGGCCACCACAGAGGAGCTGCTTCTGGGGAGGTATTTTTTTTGGTGCTGGGGCATTAGTTTGTCATGCACTGTGGTATTTGGTTCTGCAGGGGCCAGACTATGGTATTGCTGGCCCCACCTACTTGTGTTGACCCTGTCTTTTGTCAGTTTGACCTGCCTACAACATAGGACCACTTTTTCCACTTTAAATTCCCAGTCTGCCTCTGACTGAGTGATCAATAAAGCTGAAGGCAATGGATTCCTGCATAGCTCGGTTGTGAGGAAGAGATCAGCTTCACAATCGTCTTGTGCACCAGCACCCGTCTTGGAAAACTCCTAAGGCCTCTTTAACACGGGCGTTGCGGGAAAATGTGCCGGTGCGTTGCAGGAACACGCACGATTTTTCCGCGCGAGTGCAAAACATTGTAATGCGTTTTGCACTCGCGTGAGAAAAATCACGCATGTTTGGTACCCAAACCCGAACTTCTTCACAGAAGTTCGGGCTTGGGATCGGTGTTCTGTAGATTTTATTATTTTCCCTTATAACATGGTTATAAGGGAAAATAATAGCATTCTGAATATAGAATGCATAGTAAAATAGCGCTGGAGGGGTTAAAATAATAATAATAATTTAACTTACCTTAGTCCACTTGATTGCGAAGCCGGCATCTCCTTCTGTCTTCATCTTAGCCGTGTGGAGGAACAGGACCTGTGGTGACGTCACTCTGGTCACCACATGATCCATCACATGATCTTTTACCATGGTGATGGACCATGTGATGACCGGAGTGACGTCACCACAGGTCCTGTTCCTCCACACAGGACAGAAGAGATGCCGGGCTGCGCGATCAGGTGGATTAAGGTGAGTTAAAAAATGTTTTTATTTTTTTTAACCCCTCCAGCGCTATTGTACTATGCATTCTGTATTCAGAATGCTATTATTTTCCCTTATAACCATGTTATAAGGGAAAATAATAATGATCGGGTCTCCATCCCGATCATCTCCTAGCAACCGTGCGTGAAAATCACACCGCATCCGCACTTGCTTGCGGATGCTTGAGATTTTCACGCAACCCCATTCATTTCTATGGGGCCTGCGTTATGTGAAAAACGCACAAAATAGAGCATGCTGCGATTTTCACGCAACGCATAAGTTATGCGTGAAAATCACTGCTCATGTGAACAGCCCCATAGAAATGAATGGGTCGGGATTCAGTTCGGGTGCAATGCGTTGAACTCACGTATCGCATCCACGCGGAATACTCGCCTGTGTGAAAGGGGCCTTAGACTTCTTCCTCGTAAACATCTCACTGGTTTAACGTAGTCAAATCTTTTGTGAAGAATGTAAATTAGCAAGCATATGAAAACAAAGTGATGTGGACATAATGAGGCCTCAGAATAGGTTTCTCCGGTTATACAAATTCATTCAAACACATGAACATAGTGACAGGCCGCCACAGCTGCGCACGTAGATGTATGATATTTATGTGCTCCAACTTTCAAAAGTGAGATGTGTTTTATGAAACTTCAGAATACTAAAGGTAAAACCCCAGACATTCTGAACGTATGACAAGTGCTTTTCCAGTTTTGTTTTGTTCCCTGAACCACACTTTAGTTTATTGTGTTCCCTTTTAAATTTTATTGTGCTTAAAACGGAAAATAAACTAATGAGATGAAATATAGATATAGCAGAGAATAATAGTGCTAAGTTGGAATATCAGTCATATACACAGTGCAGTGGAAAGCTTTGAACAAAGTTTAAAAGGGTTTTCTGAGAGTTAAGTACTAATGACTTATTCTCCGAATAGGTCATCAGTATCTGATCGGTGGGGGTCCTACATCCGATCAGCTGTTTGAGAAGGCACCAGCACTCCTGTGAGCGCTGTGGTCTTCTCTATGTTCACCAAGCATAGCGCCATACATTGTATAGCAGCTGTTCGTGGTATCGCAGCTCAGCCTCATTCACTTCTATGGGGCTGATCAGCCCCTAGGCCACGTGACCGATGAACGTTTCATCACTAGGCCTAGGGAAAGCTGTGAGAAGGCTGCATCGCTACTGCGAGCGCCACGGCCTTCTCGAACAGCTGAACGGTGAGGGTCCCGGGTTGTTGGTGCCAGAGGATAGGTCATCAGTATTTAAATCTCAGAAAACCCCTTTAACCTTCTCCCGACCGCCTAACGCAGGGATGTGTCCTGCGGGTAGCCGGGTTATTCCTCCTTTACGCATCGGCGTGTCATCCCACGAGAGCCGAGATTTCATGTGAACGCGCGCGCGCACGCGTGCGCGTTCACAGTGACGTGCGGCTGAGAAGTTAATCTACAGCCTTCCAGCAGCGATAATTTGATGGCAGGCTGTAGATGCGATTTTTTTAACCCTAAAAAGGTATATTAGACGCTGTTTTGTTAACAGCGTCTAATATACCTGCTACCTGATCCTCTGGTGGTCCCTTTTGCTTGGATCGACCACCAGAAGACACAGGCAGCTCTGTAAGTAGCACCAATCACCACACTACACTACACCCCCCCCATCACTTATTAACCCCTGATCACCCCATATAGACTGCCTGATCACTCCCCTGTCAATGATCACCCCCCTGTAAGGCTCCATTCAGACGTCCGTATGTATTTTGCGGATCCGCACATTGCCAGAACTATATAGAAAATGCCTTTTCTTGTCCGCAATTACGGACAAGAATAGGACATGTTCTATAGGCTCTACAAAAAACGCAGTGTTTGCCCGATCAGGCCTGATCTTGTGCGCACACTTGCGTTCAGTCCGCCCCACCGCAGTGTCAGAATATTTTTTTTTCTGATCACTGCAAAAACATTGTAAAAATGTGCAGGGCTATAAAGATCAGGGGCATGGCGAGTTCATAGATTTTTTTTTTGGGAACAAGTTAGCGGAAATTGTTTTTTTTGTTTTTGTTTTTTCTTACAAAGTCTCCACTAACTTGTGAAAAACAATAAAATCTTACATGAACTCACCATACTCCTCACGGAATCCAAATGCATAAAAATGCCCTGTGAAATCCTAAAGGTACTCATTGGAATTTGGGCCCCTTTGCGCATCTTTTTTTTTTTTTTCATTTTCAAAAATCTTTATTTGTAAAAGCATGCGTACAGGTTAACATAGGCGCAACGGAGAGTGATGACAATTTTCCGTGCTCCAACATAGTGGTTGACAATTCAAATTCAATATAGTGAGTACAATATAATGAATACAGTGAATACAAGATCGCAAGGAAGAATAGGACATTACGACAGTTTACTCCATTATTTAACACTAATGTGCTAATAGGTATCTTAGGGATCCGAGGAATCCATGATTCGGGTCTAGCTAAGTTCCAAGAGTTATCATGTTACGCTTCTAGGTTGTCCTATCCAGACAATACTGATTTTAACTTTTTTCATGAAAGACTGTTAGTATAATAAACAGATGGAAAGAGGTGTGGGAAGATCCAAGCGTCTGTGGGCGTTGAAATTTATCTACTCTTAAACCCTCTATATGTTTCCCATGGAAGCCATGTGGATCTAAACTTGTGGATGGATCTGCATTCCCAGTTCGATATTTCCTCCCTTTGCGCATCTTGGCTGCAAAAAAGTGTCACTCATGTGGTAACGCTGTACTCAGGAGAAGTAGGGCAATGTGTTTTGGGGTGTATTTTTACATATACCGATGCTGGGTGAGAGAAATATCTCAGTAAATTGACAACTTTGTATAAAAAAAAATGTAAAAAGTTGTCATTTACAGAGATATTTCTCACACACAGTATGGGTATACGTAAAAATACACCCCAAAACACATTGCCCTACTTCTTCTGAGTATGGCGATACCACATGTGTGACACTTTTTTGCAGCCTAGGTGCGCAAAGAGGCCCAAATTCCAATGAGTACCTTTACGATTTAACAGGGCATTTTTTACGCATTCGGATTCCAAACTACTTCTCACGCTTTAGGTCCCCTAAAATGCCACGGCAGTATAAATACCCCACAAGTGACCCCATTTTGGAAAGAAGACACACCAAGGTATTTTGTGAGGGGCATGGTGAGTTCATGTTAATTTGTATTTTTTGTCACAAGTTAGTGGAATATGAGACTAAAAAAATATTCAATTTCCGCTAACTTGTGACAAAAAATAAAAACTTCCATGAACTCACTATGCCCATCAGCGAATACCTTAGGGTGTCTACTTTCCGAAATGGGGTCATTTGTGGGGTGTTTCTACTGTCTGGGCATTGTAGAACCTCAGGAAACATTCCGCTAACTTGTGACAAAAAATAAAAACTTCCACAAACTCACTATGCCCATCAGCGAATACCTTAGGGTGTCTACTTTCCGAAATGGGTCATTTGTGGGGTGTTTCTACTGTCTGGGCATTGTAGAACCTCAGGAAACATGACAGGTGCTCAGAAAGTCAAAGTGCGTAAATTATTTTTTTTGCACCATAGTTTGTAAACGCTATAACTTTTACCCAAACCAATAAATATACACTTATTGCATTTTTTTTTATCAAAGACATGTAGAACAATAAATTTAGAGAAAAATTTATAGAGAAATGGAGTTTTATTTGAAAAATTTTACAACAGAAAGGGAAAAATGTCATTTCTTTGCAAAAATTTCGGTCAATTTTGATTAATATCAAAAAAAGTTAAAATGTCAGCAGCAATTACTTCTTAATACTTAGAGGGAGATTTATCAAAACTGGTGTAAAGGAAAACTGGCTTAGCTGCCCATAGCAACCAATAAGATTTCGCCTTTCATTATCCAAAAGAGCTGTGAAAAATGAAAGCTGGAATCTGATTGGTTGCTATGGGAAACTAAGCCAGTTCTACTTTACACCAGTTTTAATAAATCTGCCCCTAACATTAGATAATGTTTTCCTTTAATAAATAAAATGATTATTTAATGTATTTCATGTTAAAGAGGACATTTTAGTGGGCCTAACATTATAATATTATTACCTAACAGTGTAGGACTTTATCTCCCCCGCTGTGCCCCCCGTTCTGTTTTGCCACCCTGTATGCTAATTAGCAGCATCGGTACAGGAAGGAGGAGACGGCCGGGTTTCTCAATAGGCGTCTCTTTCCAGGGAGAAGGTGAGCTTTTTCTTCTCCCTGGTTGTGACACGCTCCACTGCGATTGGGATTGTGCCACTGAGAAACCCGGCCGTCTCCTCCTTACTGTACCGATGCTACTAATTAGCATACAGGGTGGCAAAACAGAACGGGGGGCACAGCGGGGGAACGCAGCAGTCAATGTGAAAAAGAAAAAGAGCCCTGACTACTACTAATAATGTCCTACACTGTCAGGTAATAATATTGTAATGTGAGGACCAGTGAAAGGTCCTCCTTAACTCAAGTTATATTACTTTATCCATAAAGTATAAGAAGAAATATATATAAAGAGAATACATTAGAAAATGGCAGATACTGTTTGCATTTGTTATTTATCGGTCTGCTAATATGCTTGAGCACAATGGTTTTATGTTGGTCTTCTAGTTTGTCATACTTAGGGGGTAAGGCCTCTTTCACACTTGCGTTGTCCGGATCCGGCGTGTACTCCACTTGCCGGAATTACACGCCGGATCCGGAAAAACGCAAGTGTACTGAAAGCATTTGAAGACGGATCCGTCTTCAAAATGCTTTCAGTGTTACTATGGCAGCCAGGACGCTATTAAAGTCCTGGTTGCCATAGTAGTAGTGGGGAGCGGGGGAGCGGTATACTTACAGTCCGCGCGGCTCCCGGGGCGCTCCAGAATGACGTCAGAGCGCCCCATGCGCATGGATCATGTGATCCATGCGATCACGTCATCCATGCGCTTGGGGCGCCCTGACGTCACTCTGGAGCGTCCCGGGAGCCGCACGGATGGTAAGTATGCTGCTCCCCGCTACACTTTACCATGGCTGCCAGGACTTTAGCGTCCCGGCAGCCATGGTAACCATTGAGAAAAAGCTAAACGTCGCATCCGGCAATGCGCCGAAACGACGTTTAGCTTAAGGCCGGATCCGGATCAATGCCTTTCAATGGTCATTCATTCCGGATCCGGCCTTGCGGCAAGTGTTCCGGATTTTTGGCCGGAGCAAAAAGCGCAGCATGCTGCGCTATTTGCTGCGGCCAAAAAACGTTCCGTTCCGGAACGGAAGACATCCTGATGCATCCTGAAGGACGGACTGTCCATTCAGAATGCATTAGGATAATCCTGATCAGTATTCTTCCGGCATAGAGCCCCGACGACGGAACTCTATGCCGGAAGACAATAACGCAGATGTGAAAGAGCCCTAAGTTATCAAACTGGTGTAAAGTAGAACTGGCTTAGTTGCCCATAGCAACCAATCAGTCCTCTTTTCATTTTTTAAAGGAGCTGTCCAAAATCAGGCGGAATCTGATTGGTTGCTATGGGCAACTAAGCTAGTTCTACTTTACACCAGTTTGATAAATGACCCCCTTAGTGTTCTTCTGAGATGTCTTTGTTTTAGGCAACATTATTTTTCCTGTGCGCTTCATTTCAGCTTGGTGTTCTGGTTTGGGGACCTAAATTTCCGAATAGATGATCTAGACCTGTATTTTGTGAAGTCTGCTATCCAAGGCAGCAAGCTGTCTCTGCTTTGGGAAAAAGATCAGGTGAGGGTACAATGTGGGTATAGACAGACTATTTCTCAAAATGAACAAGAATTGTATTTTAGCTAAAAGGTTACAAGTAAACCAGGATTTTCTGCTGTTTTTATCCCAATAGATCTGATGTGCCCTCATTTGTATAGTTACTAAAAGTTATAAATTACTCAAAGCTAAAGAGAAATTGAGAATGAGGATTATCTGAACAGAGTATGATTCTCTGGATATTATTACTACAGACGTGAGATAGATAGATAGCAGGGATCACAGTGTTTGGAACCAATCAGTAATGAGATAACCCATGAAGGTACATATACTCCTAACAATTTGTAAACCAAATGGTAAATGATGACTGACGCCAAATAATCAATATTAACCTTAAATGAATGTTTAGCAATTTAAAATATCATATGTAATAGAAACTGTTTAACATGCATAGTCAATCACATTACCGATATAGTACGTAAGGATGCCCTATATAATGTTTTTATATTGTTTAACATATGTTCAGTATCAATATTTCATCTTCATTTGTGCAATATACCTCTGGCTCACCTGTCCCAAGGATGGAGCCACAGCATCCAGCCGGGCATGGATAGAGAGGTGGCTGTGCGTATATACAACTTTATCCATTCATTTCTATGGGACTTATGGAGGCAGCTGAGAAATCATGCACAATCTGGAGATAGGTGTGGGTCTCAGAGGTGGGACTTCCACCTTTCTTACATTTATGACATATCTTGTGGATATACCATACATTTCCATATGACTGCCCTGTATAACCAGTATGCAGTAAGTTCCAATACTCCCGCCAATGGTAGCTGCAGGTTTAAATGGTATCATTTAAAGAAGACCAGTCACTACAAAATGCAGTGAAGGAGCTGAGCACATTGATATAGTTTTATGGGAAAAGATTCACTAAGACATGCAATTTATTATTTTATATGTTTGCTTATTCTGATTTCATTGTTCACATGGGTGGTGTTATGAGTGTATGATAGCATTCCCTGTGTAAAGGTCCCTTTACACGAGATCATGTACAAGAAGATTGTCGGCAAGGAAGCGTTCATCGGGTAATCAGTGGTACATTTACACCACCAGATCATCGCTAACAAGTGTTAGTATGAACGCTTGTTAGTGATAATCTTTTCAATTCTTAGCACACGTAAAGTGCCCTTAAGTGTGTATGCAGAGATATCTGTCAATCACTGATATTTGTACACGGGGGAGGTAGTATCAGTGATTAATAGCATTCTCTGTGTAAGTGTGTATACATAGATAACTGTCAGTCACTGATGTACACAGGGTGGTGTTTTCAGTGATTGATAGCATTCTTTGTGTAAGTGTGTATACAGAGATAACTGTCAGTCACTGATAGATGTACATGGGGGAGGTGTTATCAATGATTGATAACGTTCTCTGTGTAAGTGTGTATACAGAGATAGCTGTCAGTCACTGATAGATGTACATGGGGGAGGTGTTATCAGTAATTGATAGCATTTCCTGTGTAAGTGTGTATACAGAGATAGCAGTCACTCACTCATAGATGTACACGGGATGGGTTATAAGTGATTGATAGCATTCCCTGTGTAAGTGTGTAAGCAGAGATAACTGTCAGTCACTGATAGATGTACATGGGGGAGGTGTTTTAAGCAGTGGCGACTCTAGGAACAATATATGGGGGGGGGGCACATAAGATACCACAGTCAAAAATGGGGGGTGCTAATAATTTTCACCACTTAATCATACTACTGAAAAAAACTAAATAAGTATATATAAATAAGATTACAAAATACAAGAGTATTGCGGTATGCAGGGCTGTGAAGGGAAAAGTTCCAGAGCACACAATGACAGCCCCAGAGCCTTTCTGCTGCCTGGCCAACCGTATGCTGCCACAGTGCCAGCCCAGCCTGCAGGACATCAGAGAGGCCTGGGGTCCACATTATAGCACCACTACATTTACATTTAATTATTATCAAAAAGCATCATACATAGCTAAAAAAAACAACAATTTTTTACTATCTCTTTAACCGCCTCCGGACCGCCTAACGCAGGATCGTGTTCCGGATGCGGCTGTCTCAGGCAGAGTCACGCATCGGTGCGTCATCTCGCGAGACGCGAGATTTCCTGTGAACGCGCGCACACAGGCGTTCACAGGATCGGCAGGTAAGCGAGTGGATCTACAGCCTGCCAGCGGCGATCATTCGCTGGCAGGCTGTAGATGCGATTTTTTTAACCCCTAACAGGTTTTTTAGACTGTTTTGATAACAGCATCTAATATACCTGCTACCTGGTCCTCTGGTGGTTCCTTTTGCTTGGATCGACCACCAGAGGACACAGGCAGCTCTGTAATAAGTAGCACCAAGCACCACAGTCCACTACCCCCCCCCTGTCACTTATTAACCCCTGATCACCCCATATAGACTCCCTGATCACCCCCCTGTCATTGATCACCCCCCTGTAAGGCTCCATTCAGATGTCCGTATGTGTTTTACAGATCCATGGATCGGATCCGCAAAACACATACGGACGTCTGAATGGAGCCTTACAGGGAAGTGATCAATGACAGGGGGTGATCACCCCATATAGACTCCCTGATCACCCCCTGTCATTGATCACCCCCCTGTAAGGCTCCATTCAGACGTCCGTATGTGTTTTGCGGATCCATGGATCGGATCCGCAAAACACATACGACGTCTGAATGGAGACTTACAGGAAGGTGATGATCAATGACAGGGTGGTGATCACCCCATATAGACTCCCTGATCACCCCCTGTCATTGATCACCCCCCCTGTAAGGCTCCATTCAGAATTTTTTTTGGCACAAGTTAGCGGAAATAGATTTTCTTTTTTTTTTTCTTTTTCTTACAAAGTCTCATATTCCACTAACTTGTGTAAAAAAATAAAATCTCACATGAACTCACCATACCCCTCACAGAATCCAAATGCGTAAATTTATTTTGACATTTATGTTCCAGACTTCTTCTCACGCTTTAGGGCCCCTAAAATGCCAGGGGAGTATAAATACCCCACTTGTGACCCCATTTCGGAAAGAAGACACCCCAAGGTATTCCGTGAGGGGCATATTGAGTCCATGAAAGATTGAAATTTTTGTCCAAAGTTAGCGGAAAGGGAGACTTTGTGAGAAAAAACAAACAAAAAGATTTCCGCTAACTTGTGCCAATTTTTTTTTTTCTATGAACTCGCCATGCCCCTCATTGAATACCTTGGGGTGTCTTCTTTCCAAAATGGGGTCACATGTGGGGTATTTATACTGCCCTGGCATTTTTGGGGCCCTAAAGCATGAGAAGACGTCTGGGATCCAAATGTCAAATAAAGCCTTCCTAAAAGGAATTTGGGCCCCTTTGCGCATCTAGGCTGCAAAAAAGTGTCACACATGTGGTATCGCCGTACTCAGGAGAAGTTGGGCAATGTGTTTTGGGGTGTCATTCTACATATACCCATGCTGGGTGAGATAAATATCTTGGTCAAATGCCAACTTTGTATAAAAAAATGGGAAAAGTTGTCTTTTGCCGTGATATTTATCTCACCCAGCATAGGTATATGTAAAATGACACCCCAAAACACATTGCCTAACTTCTCCTGAGTACGGCGATACCACATGTGTGACACTTTTTTGCAGCCTAGGTGGGCAAAGGGGCCCACATTCCAAAGAGCACCTTTAGGATTTCACAGGGCATTTTTTTACACATTTTCCAACTACTTCTCATGCATTAGGGCCCCTAAAATGCCAGGGCAGTATAACTACCCCACAAGTGACCCCATTTTGGAAAGAAGACACCCCAAGGTATTTCTTGATGGGCATAGTGAGTTCATGGAAGTTTTTATTTTTTGTCACAAGTTAGTGGAATATGAGACTTTGTAAGGAAAAAAATAAATAAATTAAATCATAATTTTCCGCTAACTTGTGACAAAAAATAAAAAGTTCTATGAACTCACTATGCCCATCAGCGAATACCTTAGGGTGTCTACTTTCCGAAATGGGGTCATTTGTGGGGTTTTTCTACTATCTGGGCATTGTAGAACCTCAGGAAACATGACAGGTGCTCAGAAAGTCAGAGCTGCTTCAAAAAGCGGAAATTCACATTTTTGTACCATAGTTTGTAAACGCTATAACTTTTACCGAAACAATTTTTTTTTTCCCAAACATTTTTTTTTTATCAAAGACATGTAGAACAATACATTTAGAGAAAAATGTATATATAGATGCCTTTTTTTTTTTTTTAATTTTTACAACTGAAAGTGAAAAATGTAATTTTTTTGCAAAAATGTCGGTAAATTTCGATTAATAACAAAAAATGTAAAAATGTCAGCAGCAATGAAATACCACCAAATGAAAGCTCTATTAGTGAGAAGAAAAGGAGGTAAAATAAATTTGGGTGGTAAGTTGCATGACCGAGCAATAAACGGTGAAAGTAGTGTAGTGCAGAATTGTAAAAAGTGGTCTAGTTCTTAAGGGTGTTTAAGCTAGGGGGGCTGAGGTGGTTAAGCAAAAGCCAGAATATAATAGAAGACAAAAACAGACATTAAACATACCGGTAACTACATTTATAATAAAACCATTTACTTTCAAAAGAAGCTTATTCAGTCGTCTGCTGTGCTGTCTTCTGCTTGCTTCCACGGATTCTTTCCCCTCCTTTCTGACTGTCCTCAGTATGGGGGATCTGTGGATGACACACTGTTATGGGGGATCTGTGGATGACACACTGTTATGGGGGATCTGTGGATGACACACTGTTATGGGGGATCTGTGGATGACACACTGTTATGGGGGATCTGTGGATGACACACTGTTATAGGGGCATCTGTGGATGACACTGTTATGGGCATCTGTGGATGACACTGTTATGGGCATCTGTGGATGACACTGTTATGGGCATCTGTGGATGACATTGTTATGGGGTATCTGTGGATGACACACTGTTATAGGGGACCTGTGGATGACACACTGTTATGGAGGATCTGTGGATGACACACTGTTATGGGGGATCTGTGGAAGACATACTTTTATGGGGGATCTGTGGATGACATACTGTTATGGGGGATCTGTGGATGACACACTCTTATAGGGTCATGTGTGTATGATGCACTGTTATGGGGGCATCTGTGGATGACACTGTTATGGGGGATCTGTGGATGACACTGTAGCAATCGTTCCCCACACTGCCCCCACAGTAGTAATTGTCCCCCCCCACAGTAGTAATTGTCCCCCACACTGCCCCCACAGTAGTAATTGTCCCCCACAGTAGTAATTGTCCCCCACACTGCCCCCACAGTAGTAATTGTCCCCCACACTTCCCCCACTTTCCTCACAGTAGTTATTTTTCCCCCACACTGCCCCCACAGTAGTAATAGCCCTGAAGCCTATAGCGGTGATTGGCAGGGCAGGGAAGTTAACTATGCGCTCCCGTGCCCCGCCGTAGTTTGTGGGCGTTTGAGTCTGGGTTTCCCGGGGCTGCAGACTCAAACGCCCAAGCCCCATGTATAATCCGCCACTGATTAGTACAGACCCGGAGAATCAGCGGGGGGGCACGCACGCAATTTCTCCCTGTAGCGACGCCGATGGTTATAAGTGATTGATAGCATTCCCTGTCTAAGTGTGTATATAGAGATAGCGGTCAGTCACTCATAGATGTACACAGGATGTGTTATAAGTGATTGATAGCATTCTCTGTGTAAGTGTGTATACAGAGATAGCTTTCAGTCACTGATAGATGTACACAGGGGAGGTGTTATTAGTGATTGATAGCATTCTCTGTGTAAGTGTGTATACATAAATAGCTGTCAGTCACTCACTGATAGATGTACATAGGGAGGTGTTATCAGTGATCGATAGCATTCTCTGTGTAAGTGTTTATACATAGATAGCTGTCAGTCACTGATAGATGTACACAGGGAAGGTGTTATTAGTGATTGATAGCATTATTTGCGTAAGTGTATATACAGAGATAGCTGTCAGTCACTGATAGATGTACATGGGGGAGGTGTTATCAGTAATAGCATTCTCTCTGTGTTTATACAGAGATAGCTGTCAGTCAACTGATAGATGTACATTGGGAAGGTGTTATCAGTGATTGATAGCATTATTTGCGTAAGTGTATATACAGAGATAGCTGTTAGTCACTGATAACACTTTGCCTATGAACAATGAAATCAGACATAGCAGAGATATTAATTTGTAAATTGCAGATTTTACTGAATCTTTTCCCTCAAAGCTATACATCAGTCTTCTCAGTCTCTCTTGATCTATATCATGCTGTCTTTTGTTGTAACAGGTCCTCTTTAAGGGGCTGTCTGTTGTGGGGATTCGCTCTGGTAGTTAGGACTAGCGGATGCAGTATAGAGGCAAAGTACACAGTTCTTGAATCAAACAGCGGTGTTTATTCACACATTGGTGTATAACAAAATGCAGATAAGGTGTTTTACAAAACGCAGGTGGCTTGTTGTTTGTTCACCCACAAGGAAAGTCCATAAACAATAAAAGTCACCTTTTCTCCTGGGTGTTAATTCACACCCTGTTAGCCGTTCAGCCTCATCAAGTCCATAGGCGGCCTGTTTGCCTTTGAAAGGGCTTGAGTCCCGCAGCCCGGCTCAAACTTCAAATCCCAGCACAGCCCTCAGTTCACGGCACACAGACTCCTGAGCTCCACTGTCAGAGGGAGTCACACACACCTGGCAGTGCTGGCTGGTTTTTATGCCTGGCAAAACCCGGCCTGGAACATGGGGAGTAGTTACGCACCCAGCACTTTGACTACTCCCAGTAGGAGCCATCCTGGATCAGCTATGACAGCTATGCTAAATCTTTAGGTGTCAATTAGCAATAGCTGCTACTGACACATAAAATACCAGCTCTTACTTCACCGAGGCCAGGAACCTCAGTGACACATACCTTCCATCCACGATGATTCTAGGTACCTTCTTACACTGTGTTTAAAAAAATCGGCAAAAAGGGGCGTGTCCTGACTATGGCGGAGTGAACACGCATCGCTGAGAGCTCCTGTCCTGAGAGGGCTTTCGCAAGCATTTCTAGCTCACCAGCACCTGCATTTCTAGGCTCCGATAGTTCGGACGAGAAGGGGTTCCTCTGCCGGTTCCGTTAGTACCCCCACGGACGTGAGGCACAAGGACATCCAGCAGTTTTTTGCTCTGGAAGGCCAGAAGGTAACGGGCCGCGACTCGGGCGCCACGGCTCTCCCACAAGCTGCGCGCGAACTGACCGCTGCTGCACCCCCATACAAGCCCTTACACACTCCGAAGCAAGTGGAGAAGTCAGGGGTGGCCCACCGCAATATGAACCAGCCTCAATCGCCTGCTGTAAATCAGAAGAGGGACTCACCTCCTCCGGCCCACGCTTTGTCTGGCGGAGACACTAGGCCGGCGCCATCTTGCCAGGCCCCACGAGACTCCACGTCGCCGGCTCAGGTCGCACAGACCCCGCAGAAACCAGCCTTATCCCAGGCTATCCCTCCGACAGACACAGAGGAGCCCCCTTGGGACTGGAGAGCCCATGTCCGACAACTGCCGACCAGGCAAGAGATGGAACAGTTTATTGCGCGCCTTGAAACCTCCTATAAACAGGAACTCCATACCCTGTCCACCAATTTACAAATGGTGGAGGAGAGGGTGGACGATGTATCCTCCCACCAGGCTGAATTGTCCTCCCGCCTGGACATGCTGGAAGATAAAGGGGTGCAAAGGGATCAGCATATTAGTCAGCTCTATCGTCTACATGAAGATGTGGAAAATCGTAGTAGGCGCAATAATATCAGGTTGCGGGGCCTACCTGAAGCTATCCCTACTGCTGATCTTATTCACACCCTGCAAGAACTTTTCAAGATGATCTTGAACAGGCCGGTCTCTGATGACCTAGAAATTGACAGGGCACATAGGACACTCGGCCCCCCAAATCCGGATCCTGCTAGACCCAGGGATGTGATATGTCGCCTGCACTACTACTCCATTAAAGAAGAGATCATGCGTAAGGCGCGCAACACAGCCACGATCGAGTTTCGGGGAGCTCATATCTCACTTTTACAGGACCTGGCTCGCTCCACATTACAACAGAGAAGAGCTCTTCGTCCTTTGCTAGAGTGCCTCCGTGAAAGAGACATTCCCTGCATGTGGGGTTATCCGTTCCAGTTGGTGGTCAGGAGGGGTGGCAAGCGCTATGAACTGCGTGATCCGTCTGAGTTAGCTGATTTCCTGGCAGCGCTGGGCCTCCCTGATATTGAACTCCCCGACTGGACTATCACTCCCCCGATCCCGTCGAGATTCTCTGTTTGGAAGGCTACCTCTCCAGGACGTAATAGAGGGGTGGAAGATAGGAGACAGCCTTCCTGATCGTTCCTCTTAGTTGCGATTTGAGGAGAGGGCTGTACCCCTTTACATAGTTTCCCCATAAGGTCCCTGCTGGCTGAGGTCCAGCTCTCATGAGGCAGATTTTTCTACAAGATCTGGTGACATGGTTCCCCTTTCCCAGAAAGGAGTAAATCATTTCACTAGGCATCCCTATCTCACAGTTTGATCTCCGGTTGCTGGGTCTCCTGTTTGTTTGTCGGAGATTGGTACCTTTTTATAGAATTGTCCCCCCCCCTTCTTTGCCCGCCATCTCTTAGGGGCGCGCAGAGGTTTAATGCTGGTCAGGTATACTCTCAGGCAGGTCTCTACACCTGCTGTTGAAAGACAGTTCCCTGTTTAACGTTTTTCGTTACTCACCTCAATTCCGAGATTTTCTTGATACCTTAGGGTGTCTTCCCTGATTGGGATTGTGTCTGTAGTCTTTTTTCCCTTTTTTCTTTTTGTGGTCTTGTCTTGTCTGTTTACCTTTCCTCTCCCCCCATTTTTTTTTTTTTTGTGTGTCTCTGTGTCTTTGTGTGATTTTCTGTTGTATTGTCTTACCGTTGTGTGTTTTCCTCACCCCCGTACCTGCCACCTATCCTGTCAGGGTCTCTCTGTAATTTGGTCATGGCGCCTCCAATCAATCAGAGGGTTGAGATCAAATTGGTCTCCCTGAATGTAAGGGGTTTTAATATCCCTGATAAAAGAGCAATGATCCTAGCTGGGTTACAGAAAGAAAATGCTCAGATCCTACTTCTCCAGGAAACACATTTTAAGACGCACCATGTACCAAATTTCAGATCCAAGACGTACACCACATGGATCCATAGTACTAATCCAGATGCTAAAGCGAAAGGTGTCTCGATAGCGTTGAATAAAAATTTACCTTGCTCTGTTTTAGATTCTAGATCTTGCAGCAAGGGACGTTACGTCTTTGTCAAGCTGGCCATACATGGGAGAGTGTACACCGTAGGTAACATATACCATCCGAATTCGGGTCAAGGTAAGACATTTGCTGCTATCATGTCAACAATGGAATCTTTCATGGATGGTATTGTACTTCTGGGAGGGGACTTTAATTTGCCCCTTAATCCGTCGCTAGACACCTCCCTTGGGAGATCGCTGATTCCTAACTCGACTCTCACTAGGGTCCGCTCTGTCTTGCAGTCCAAAAGGCTGGTGGATGTCTGGAGGGTGTTAAATCCGACGAGCCGAGACTACACATACTACTCCCCAGCCCATGACTCCTATAGCAGGATCGACCTGTTCGTTATTTCCCACCATGCTTTGTCCTATCACCCTAGGGTGGATGTTGGTTCGATATTATGGTCGGATCACGCCCCTGTTTTTCTTACTCTGGCTTTACCTGACTTAGTGGCTAAAGAGTGGACGTGGCGGCTCAATGCACATTTATTGAAAGATATGGTTTGTAGACAAGCCATAGAGAAATCCATTTCAGATTTTATGGACACTCACACCACTGACTCCACAGCTCCTCCTATGCAGTGGGAAGCACTCAAGTGTGTCCTAAGGTTTTTTTTTATTCAGCACGGCTCGAGACTGAAAAGAGAGAGGGAGGCACGTATTAGGAGCTTGTCGGACGAGTTACTCCGTCTGGAATCCCTTCATATGGGATCTTGTACCCCTGATCTGCTGTCGGAGTTGTCCTCGGTGAGAGATAAATTAAGGGAAGAGATTGGCAGGAAACATGCACACGCTAGGGAACGATACCAGGGCTTTTTGTTCGAAAACGCTAATAAATGTGGGTCGGCCCTAGCCAAACTTCTCCATCCTAAATCGACACAATCCTATATCCCTGAGATTAAGGACCCACAGGGTAAGACCTTGCATCATCCTCTCCATATTGCTGAAGCTTTCAGGGAATATTATGCATCTTTGTATAATATCAATGGCCAATTCGCGGACATGCGGCCCTCTGATCTGGATAGTCGCATCTCCTCCTATCTAAATGAGACGGCCCTGCCCGAGATTACGCCAGAACAGCAAGCTGATCTAGATCTACCCCTCTCTGAGACTGATGTTAAAATTGGTGGTTAAATCTCTTAAAGGCCATAAGAGCCCTGGGCCTGATGGATTTACTGGCGTTTTCTATAAAAGATTCCTTGATCTACTTAGTCCTTTGATGACAAAAACGTTCAATAGCATCTCTCCTACTTGTCCCTTCCCTGAACAATCCCTGGAGGCTCATATCGTTGTCATTCCCAAGCCTAATAAAGATAGCACGGTTTGTGGTAACTACAGGCTGATATCTTTAATAAACTGTGACATTAAAATCTATTCAAAGATCCTGGCGAATAGGTTGCGGCTGATTTTACCGCAATGTATTAGCCTGGACCAAGTGGGCTTTGTCCCTGGCAGAGAAGCCAGAGACAATACCATATGCACTATCACGTTGATCCACCATGTGCAAGAGAGACAGATCCCCGCTGGCCTGATGTCTGTTGATGCCGAGAAGGCGTTTGACAGGGTTCACTGGAGATTTCTGTTAGCTTCCTTGCAACATCTTGGATTGGGACACAGATTCATAGAATATGTATCAGCCTTATATACCAACCCTACTTCCAGAGTCAGGGTTAATGGGGTTCTAGCACCACCTTTTGAGATCCATAATGGAACCCGTCAGGGTTGTCCGTTGTCCCCTCTCCTATATGTACTACAAATGGAACACCTTGCTCAGGCTATCCGCCTCAATCCCGACATTCCAGGTATCTCCATCAGGAATAAACAGCAGAAACTGGCGTTGTAAGCTGACGACTTGCTCCTATACGTGTCGTCCCCCCACATCTCAATTCCATCTTTACTCCGAGAGTTTGATAGATTTGGACACCTAAGCAATTTTAAGGTGAATCTCTCAAAGACGGAGCTTCTAAACATCTCTTTGACTGATGCGGATGTAAATTCCCTCCGAAATAACTTTTCTTTTAAATGGAAAGAGCAAAGTTTGGTGTACTTGGGCGTCCAAATTCCTACACAACTGCACTTGCTTTTCCCACTCAATTACTTACCTCTGCAGAGGAGAACGCTGGAGGACATGCAGAAATACTCCCTTAATAAGCTGTCTTGGTTTGGCCGCATGTCCGCCTTCAAGATGGACATCCTGCCGAGGTTTCTTTACCTCTTTCAAACTGTCCCGATATATGTGCCAAGGTCGTACTTCCAAGAGCTTCAGAAAGGTCTGAACAAGTTCATATGGCAAGCTAGTAAACCCAGACTACGGAGACAAGTCCTGACTAAACAGAAATCCTTGGGCGGTTTTGGCCTCCCAGACATGTTAATCTATCATAGCGCTTCGGTGCTAACCAGAATTCGGGACTGGCTTCATAAGAATGCTAAGAAATTGTGGGTAGGTTTGGAGCAGTCTTTGTCTCCCCTACCTCTTCAAGCGCTGCCCTGGCTTGAATTGGATAAACGGCCGGCCTCTGAAGAGTGGCCATACCTGGTAAGGCATGCTCTATCTATTTGGGATAAGTGGATCTCCATGTCACAAGTGTCAGCTAGGCCAGGTCCCATGACCCCGTTGCATGGTAATCCGGCATTTTCACCGGGCCTCCGACCCTCCGCTTTTCTCATTAAAACAGTAGGGGATGGTATCTTGAGGGTTAAGGACTTAGTCACTTCGGGGCTATTATCCTCCATTGAGAGCCTCAGACAGAACGTAGCTTTCTCACAAGTTTCATGGTTGGGGTACGCTCAAGTCAGGTCTTTCATGGGTCACACGTTCCCTGGTGGAGCGATAGGTCAGTTGACAGACTTTGACAAACTTTACCTGGCCTCCACTGATGGTCGCGGTACAATATCATCCATGTATCAGGTTTTGCTACAATCCCAGAATGGAGACAGAGCCCCCTTCTTCTCAAAATAGGAAAGGGACCTGCAAACTACCGTCTCAGCGGATGAAGTGGAGAAGATTTGTACACTCTCCCATGGGATGTCTATGGCTTCTCAAATTAAAGAAAAGAATTATAAAATTGTCTCTAGGTGGTACTATTGTCCTACTACTCTACACCAGATGTTCCCGTCGGTTCCCAATTATTGCTGGCGGTGTGAACGAGAGCAAGGTTCTATGTTGCATATCTGGTGGGACTGCCAGCTGATAAAGCCTTTCTGGGAGAAGGTTTTGGATATTTATACCAGCTATTCGAACCAGTCAATATCTAATACCCCTCAGGTTACACTGCTGTCTCTCATCCCGGGCTCTATCTCACAAGTTAAGAAAGGGGCACTACGTCTCTTCTTGGCGGCGGTGCGCATGGTAATTCCAAGGCACTGGAAAACCACTGCCCCCCCTACCTTGTCTGAGTGGGCCAAGGAATTGAAACATATTCTTAGGATGGAAGAGTTGATAGCCGATAGTTAGGAAAGAAGCGGGATTTACCAGAATAGATACAACTCTCTAACTTTCTTTCTAGACTCTCAGAGGTTTAGAGATCTGGTTTGTTCCTGAATTTTTCCTCAGCAGGGTTCTTGACAGGTGTACCCTTTTCTTGGTATCCCTCCCCTCTTCCTAATCCTCTTTCCTTTTGTGTCTTTTATATTTAATGTGATGTAGGAACCTCCATTTAGGATTACTCACTCAGTGTGCTCACTTGGGCATTCGAGGGCTCATAATAAACCTCACTCTCCTCCACAATGATAGCCCTCCTTGATTGGGGTTCCCTGTTATGACTGGGATGTTCGAGTCCCACTAAAGGTTAATATGTCTGTGATACTTCAGCTGTTTCTCGAGGGTCCTACGTGTCCCTGTGTTGGACTATGTCCATATTACTTATATCAATGTCTGCGATGTAATGTGTCATTTGCTTATGAAAATCAAAAAATGAATAAAATAAGATTACACATAAAAAAATCGGCAAAGAGCAGGAAAGTTAACTAGATGGTGTTGTTTCTGAAATAACCACAGGATGTTGGCTTGAAAACGCTAGAGATATAAGCAGTCTGTTTAACCTGGTTTATTAAAATTTGAACCCAAGTCACCCAATGACTGACTGTGCCAAATTTGAGGACCCTGTCTTTAACAGTCTAAGAGTGGAGGCAATTTAAATTTTCCCATATAAAACCAATGGCTGAAATGTGATTGGCCTCTGGCTTTAAAACTGTGATAATGGCAGTATTTGAAAGTTGGGAGTTTGGGAATTATGGCATTTAACGTGTAAGGCTACTTTCACACTTGCGTTCGGAGTGGATCCGTCTGGTATCTGCACAGACGGATCCGCACCTATAATGCAAACGCTTAGATCCGTTCAGAACGGATCCGTTTGCATTACCATGAACAAAAAAAAAAAAATTATTATTATTATTTTTTTTTTCTTCATGGTAATGCAAACGGATCCGTTTTGACTTTACATTGAAAGTCAATGGGGGACGGATCCGTTTGAAAATTGAGCCATATAGTGTCAAATTCAAACGAATCCGTCCCCATTGACTTCCATTGTAAGTCTAGACGGATCCGTTTGCCTCCGCACAGCCAGGCGGACACCTGAACGCTGCAAGCAGCGTTCAGGTGTCCGCCTGCTGAGCGGAGCGGAGGACAGAACGAGCCATACTGATGCATTCTGAGCGGATCCGCATCCACTCAGAATGCATTAGGGCTGGACGGATCCGTTCGGGGCCGCTTGTGAGAGCCTTTAAACGGAACTCACAAGCGGAGCCCCGAACGCTAGTGTGAAAGTAGCCTAAAAATGGCAGCAGTTGTTTTCTATTGAAAATCAATGAGTGAAATTTGATTGGTTGTTAGTGGCTCCGCCCACTTTTTCTAACCTTGAAGTGGAAACGCAAAATGACCACATCTGTGATATTTGAGGTCCATGACATCAATAATGTGAGAATAGCAGCATTTTTTGCCCTGATGTCCCGGCACTTAAGGACACACAGAGCGTACCTGTACACCCTGTGTATTTCCGAACACTGCGGCGGGCAGTGATCGGAACAGAGTGCCTGCTGAAATCATTCAGCAGGCACTCTGTGACAATGCCGAGGGGGGTCCAGTGACCCCCCCGTATCGGTGATCGCTGCAAATCGCAGGTCAATTCAGATCTGTGGTTTGTAGCGCTTTCGGAAATTTCTGATCCCCGCGGTCTGTGACAGTGGTAATACAGAAGTATTGTAATGCATTGTCAAGGGGATCAGACCCCCAAAATTTGAAGACCCAGAGTGGGACAAAAAAATAAAGTAAGTTTCAAGTAAAAAAAAAAAGGCATCCTTTTCCCAAAATAAAGTAAAATTTTTTAAAATAAAAAAAATAGGGAAAAAAAACTAAAGACCTAACCCCTCAGGTGAACACTGTAAAAAAATAAAAAATAAAAACTGTGTCAAAAAGCCACAAAAAGTGTAATAGCAAGCGATCAAAAAGTAATACGCCCCCTTAAACAGTGCCAATCAAACCGTCATCTCATCCCGCAAAAATTGAGACCCTACCTAAGATAATTGCCCAAAAAATAAAAAATCTATGGCTCTCAGAATATGGAGACACTGAAACATGATTTTTTTTAAATAAAAAAATGCTGTAAATAAATAAAAAAAAGTATACATATTAGGTATTGCCGCGTCGGTAAGAACCTGCTGTATAAAAATATCACATGAACTAACCCCTCAGGTGAACACCGTAGAAAACAATTAAATAAAAACAGTGTAAATAAAGCAATTTTTTGTCATATGCACCCTAAAATAGTACCACTCAAACCGTCATCTCATCCCGCAAAAAATGAGGCCCTACATAAGACAGTCGCCAAAAACAAAACAAAAAAAAAACTATGGCTTTCAGAATATGGAGACATACATTTTTATTTTTTTAAATGCTTTATTATGTAAAACTGAAACAAAAAACCATGTCATAATTGGTATTGTCGTGTCCGTAACAACCTGCTCTATAAAAATACCACATGATCTAACCTGTCAGATGAACACTGTAAATAACAAAAAATAAAAACGATGCCAAAACAGCTTTTTTTTTTTTTTGCCTTTCCTCACAAAAAGTGTAATATAGAGCAACCAAAAATCATATGTACCCTAAAATAGTACCAACAAAACTTCCAGCTTATACCGTAGTTTCCAAAATGAGGTAATTTTTGGGATGTTTCTACTCTAGGGGTGCATCAGGGAGTCTTCAAATGTGACATGGCAGCTTAAAATTATCCCAGTGAAATCTGCTTTCCAAAAACCATATGGCGTTCCTTTCCTTCTGCGCAATGCTTTGTTCCCTACAGCAGTTTACGACCACATATGGGCTGTTTCTGTAAACTACAGAATCAGGGCAATATATATTGAGTTTTGTTTGGCTATTAACCCTTGGTTTGTTAGGCCTAGTTCACACAAACGTTTTTTTTTGCGAGTGTACGGACCGTTTTTTTTTGTGTTCCGTATACAGTCTGTATACGGAACCATTCATTTCAATGGTTCCGCCAAAAAAACGAAATGTGTTCCGTATGCATTCCGTTTCCGTATTTCCGTTTTTCCGTTCCATTGAAAGATAGAACATGTCCTATATTTGGACGCAAATCACGTTCCGTGGCTCCATTAAAGTCAATGGGTCCGCAAAAAAAACGGAACACATACGGAATTGCATCCGTATGTCTTCCGTATCTGTTCCGTTTTTGCTGAACCATCTATTGAAAATGCTATGCCCAGCCCAATTTTTTCTATGTAATTACTGTATACTGTATATGCCGAACGGAAAAACGGAACAGAAACGGAAACACAATGGAACTGAAAAACGGAACAACGGATCCGTAAAAAACGGACCGCAAAAAACTATAAAAGCCATACGTTCGTGTGAACTAGGCCTTAGTGGAATTTTTTTTTGATTAAAATGGAAAATCTGCCAAAAAAGTGAAATCTCCATTTTCCATTAATTCTCGTGGAACACTTAAAGGGTTAACAACGTTTGTAAAATCAGTTTTGATTACTTTGAGGGGTGTAGTTTCTAAAATTGAGCCATTTATTGGTGGTTTCTATTATGTAAGCCTCACAAAGTGACTTCAGACCTGAACTGGTCCTTAACCCCTTAAGGACACAGCCCTATTTCACCTTAAGGACCAGGCCATTTTTTGCAAATCTGACCACTGTCACTTTAAGTGCTGATAACTTTAAAACGCTTTGACTTACCCAGGCCGTTCTGAGATTGTTTTTTCGTCGCATATTGTACTTCATGACACTGCTAAAATTGGGTCAAAAAAGTTAATTTTTTTGCATAAAAAAATACCATATTTACCAAAAATTTTGAAAAATTTGCAAATTTCAAAGTTTCAGTTTCTCTACTTCTGTAATACATAGTAATACCCCCAAAAATTGTGATGACTTTACATTCCCCATATGTCTACTTCATGTTTGTAGCATTTTGGGAATGATATTTTATTTTTTGGGGATGTTACAAGGCTTAGAAGTTTAGAAGCAAATTTTGAAATTTTCAGAAATCTTCAAAATCCCACTTTTTATGGACCAGTTCAGGTTTGAAGTCACTTTGTGAGGCTTACATAATAGAAACCACCCAAAAATGACCCCATTCTAGAAACTACACCCCTCAAGGTATTCAAAACTGTTTTTACAAACTTTGTTAACCCTTTAGGTCTTCCACAACACTTCATGGCAAATGGACATACATTTTTAGAATTTAGATTTTTTGGAAAATTTTCCAATATAATCAATTTTTTCCAGGAAAAAAACAAGGGTTAACTGCCAAACAAAACTCAATATGGGTTGCCCTGATTCTGTAGTTTGCAGAAACACCCGATATGTGGTCGTAAACTACTGTTTGGCCAAACGGGAGGACATAGAAGGAGGGGAACGCCATATAGGTTTTGGAAGGCAGATTTTGCAGGACTGGTTTTGTTTATACCATGTCCCATTTGAAGCCCCCTGTTGCACCCCTAGAATAGAAATTTCAAAAAAGTGACTCCATCTAAGAAAGTACACCCCTCAAGGTATTCAAAACTGGGTTTACAAACTTTGTTAACCCTTTAGGTGTTCCACAAGAGTTATTGGCAGACGGAGAAACAATTTAGAAATTTCTATTTTTTGGAAAATTTTCCAATATAATCAATTTTTTCCAGGAGTAAAACAAGGGTTAACTGCCAAACAAAACTCAAAATGGGTTGCCCTGATTCTGTAGTTTGCAAAAACACCCCATATGTGGTCGTAAACTACTGTTTGGCCGAACGGGAGGACATAGAAGGAGGGGAACACCATATGGGTTTTGGAAGGCAGATTTTGCAGGACTGGTTTTGTTTATACCATGTCCCATTTGAAGCCCCCTGTTGTACCCCTAGAATAAAAATTTCAAAAAAGTGACTCCATCTAAGAAAGTACACCCCTCAAGGTATTCAAAACTGGGTTTACAAACTTTGTTAACCCTTTAGGTGTTCCACAAGAGTTAATGGCAGATGGAGAAACAATTTAGAAATTTCTATTTTTTGTAAAATTTTCCATTTTAACCCATTTTTTCCAGCAATAAAGTAAGGGTTAACAGCCAAACAAAACTCAATATGGGTTGCCCTGATTCTGTAGTTTGCAAAAACACCCCATATGTGGTCGTAAACTACTGTTTGGCCAAACGGGAGCACGTAGAAAGAGGGGAACGCCATATGGGTTTTGGAAGGCAGATTTTGCAGGACTGGTTTTGTTTATACCATGTCCCATTTGAAGCCCCCTGTTGCACCCCTAGAATAGAAATTTCAAAAAAGTGACTCCATCTAAGAAAGTACACCCCTCAAGGTATTCAAAACTGGGTTTACAAACTTTGTTAACCCTTTAGGTGTTCCACAAGAGTTAATGGCAGATGGAGAAACAATTTAGAAATTTCTATTTTTTGGAAAATTTTCCATTTTAACCCTTACTTTATTACTGAAAAAAATGGGTTAACAGCCAAACAAAACTCAAAATGGGTTGCCCTGATTCTGTAGTTTGCAGAAACACCCCAAATGTGGTCGTAAACTACTATTTGGCTAAACGGCAGGACATAGAAGAAGGGGAACGCCATACGGTTTTTGGAAGGCAGATTTTGCTGGACTGGTTTATTTACACCATGTACCCTTTCAAGCCCCCTGATGCACCCCTAGAGTAGAAACTCCATAAAAGTGACCCCATCTAGGAAACTACGGGATAAGGTGGTTGTTGATTTGGTACTATTATAGGGGTAAATATGATTTTTGGTTGCTCTATATTACACTTTTTTGAGGCAAGGTAACAAAAAAATAAAATTCTAAAATTTTTCTACATTTGCTATTTAGTTTTGTGGAACACCTAAAGGGTTAACAAAGTTTATAAAGTAACTTTAGAATACCTTGAGGGGTGTAGTTTCTTAGATGGGGTCACTTTTTTGGAGTTTCTAGTCTAGGCTACATCAGGGGGGGCTTCTAATGGGACATGGTGTCAAAAAAAAAAACTGTCCATCAAAATCTGCCTTCCAGAAACCATATGGAGTTCCCTTCGTTCTATGCCCTGCCGTGCGGCTATATAGCCATTTACGACCACATATGGGGTGTTTCTGCAAACTACAGAATCAGGGCCATAAATATTGAGTTTTTTTTGGCTGTTAACCCTTGCTTTATTACTGGAAAAAAAGGATTCAAATGGAAATTTTGCCCAAAAATGGGTGTTTTGGCACCGTTTTTATTTTATATTTTTAACACCGTTCATCCGAGGGGTTTGGTCAAATGTTATTTTTATAGCGACGACTTTTACGCACGCGACGATGCCCAATATGTATGGCTCTCAGACTTTGGAGACACTAAGCAGGCATCCTAAAACTGCGGCCCTCCAGATGTTGTAAAACTACAATTCCCACCATGCCCTGCTGATGGCTGTAGGTTGTCTGGGCATGCTGGGAGTTATAGTTTTACAACATCTGGAGGGCCGCAGTTTGAGGATGCCTGCACTAAAACTAATATTTTTTTGGGGAAAAAAAATTGTTTCTGTGTCTCCAAAGTCTGAGAGCCATAGTGTTTTATGTTCTCTAGGGGACTGTTGGAGATTATAAAAATTTAGTACTCCATGGAAGTGTGATACTCCCTGAAGCAATCGATAATGCAGAGGCCCGGATGATCGGGGCAAGTGTCACACTGAGTAGTGGTGTCCTTCCGTATCCCCCTCTTGTGACACACTCTGCATCTTTTTTGGGTTCGTCCCTTCTTTCCAGTATGGGGGACCACACCTGGAAAGTGTTGGCCAGGGACGATCCGAGCGCCTCCAGTTCCCGAGGTACTCCGGCCTGCTCTTTCCCGGTCCGAAAAGATCAGGTCTTTGAGGACTGCCTCATAGAATTGGAGGAATGTCCCTGTGCTGCCAGCGCTTCGGGATAGTACAAAAGAGTTGTACATGGCAACCTGCACCATGTAGACCGCAACTTTTTTGTACCATGCCCGGGTTTTGCGCATGGCATTATATGGCTTGAGGACTTGATCAGAGAGATCAACTCCTCCCATATACCGATTGTAGGCGACGATACAATCGGGCTTGAGGACCGTTGCCGTGGTACCTCGCACAGAGACTGGGGTGGTGCTGTTACCGTGGATTGTGGACAGCATAAGGACATCCCTCTTGTCCTTATACCTGACCAGCAACAGGTTTCCACTGGTAAGTGCACGGGTCTCACCCCTGGGGATAGGTACCTGGAGGGGGTGGGCAGGGAGGCCGCGTTGATTTTTCCGCACGGTCCCACAAGCGAACGTGGATCTGGCGGCAAGGGACCTGAACAAGGGAATGCTGGTATAAAAGTTGTCCACGTACAAGTGGTAACCCTTATCCAGCAGTGGGTACATAAGGTCCCACACGAGTTTCCCGGTAACACCCAGAGTGGGGGGACATTCTGGTGGTTGAATCCGGGAATCTCGCCCCTCGTACACACGAAATTTGTAAGTGTACCCTGAGGTACTCTCACAAATTTTGTATAGCTTCACGCCATACCTCGCCCGCTTTGTGGGAATGTATTGGCGGAAACTGAGTCTCCCCTTGAACGCAACGAGAGACTCATCAACCGCGACCTCCCTTCCAGGTACGTAGGCCTGCTGAAATGTGGCCCCAAAGTGATCGATGACCGGCCGTATCTTGTACAGCCGGTCATAGGCAGGATCACTTCGGGGGGGACATGCTGCATTATCGGAATAATGCAGACATTTCCGGATGGCCTCAAACCGGGAGCGTGTCATGGCCGTACTGTACAGTGGGGTCTGGTATAGGACGTCCCCACTCCAGTACAGCCTGACACTGGGTTTTTGCACTAGACCCATATGCAGCACGAGGCCCCAAAATGTCCTCAT